>NC_133617.1:93463173-93773622 GCF_048593235.1 Sminthopsis crassicaudata
TTTGAGAAAGAATAGCGTCCCAGACATGAAGACAAATCACATGAAAATAAATAGGTAAATAGGTCTCGAGTCAGATTATCATTTGAAAGGAATAATAAGAAAGCCAGATTGGCAGAATAGAAGCATGAATGAAATCATTTCACATTTAATAAAGCTGGAAAGATATGTTACACTCATAACTATTTTTTAAAGTTATATGCCAGAGAAGGAAAAGAATAGAGGCATTATAGTCAAAAAGTCAACAATCAAATAGGTTTTCAAGTCCTCCCTACAAGCTAGACTTTCTGGGGAAGTTACTTTGGCTTCTAATATACCAGGTAAATGTCCAAGATACACAGTTTATCTCTTAACAGTAGGAGGTCCTTGCATGAAATTTAATCATCATCATTCCTGCTGTCTGTAAACAACTACCTCCACCATTTGCTCAAAATTATTAAAATATTGATCTTAAAAGCTTTTGTATTTGTAATAGTTGAATTTTTATATTTTTCAAATGATTATCCAGTAATTAAAATTATACTCAATTTATTGAAGCATCACGAGAATATTAAGAACTCTATTTCTGCTCAGTATCCCAGATATCTAGTACTAGAATATTGGAAAATTAAGAAACAAAAATACTTTTTTTCCATGACCATGAACCCTCCCCGACATATTTCTGAAAATTAACAACTTAGTTTTTAAAGTAGGCCAAAAATGACATAGATAAAAAATGATAGATTTAGAATCAAAAGATCAGTGTTCAAAGTTTGGCTTTTTAATGACAGTTATATGCATGTGCAATGGCAAGGATGTGTGGACAGGGCACAGAACTTAGTAAAATCTGAATTTAAACACTTACTAGTCTGGGAAAATTATTTCATTTCTCTCAGAGTTGTAGTGATGATTAAAAGAAGTAAATATGTATACCCTTAGGATTTTGAAAACAATAAAATACTATATAAATGCTTACTATATATAATTATTATTGCTATCTCCTTGTCTGTATTCTGACAAATACTGATAAAAAATCATCTTATTCTTGCTCTTTTGTTTTTAATGTTTGGTAGATAATTGTCCAAATGGAAACAACAATTGCTACTTTTAAGTAAATAAATAACTCAACCAGAATTTATAACTGAACAAGAATTTGCTCATTTGGGGCAAATTACAGTGCAATATGCTCAAAGTTCTGAAAGCATTTCCAGTAGGAGACAAGATTACAGGGATGATACATACTTCATCTTGTTCTCATCTGATTTTGAGTTCATTCTCTAGTTCTCTCTATATTAAAGGTTATTCATTCCACATAATCTAGAAATTATGAGTTCATAATTAAATACATATTAAAATGTATTAGGGTATTTTCTTAAGTCTTTATGGGTTTGCATGACTTTGCATATGTAATTTATCATATTACTTGGCTTTTTAATGGGTTGAAGGCAAAATGAGGGAGAAATTTTGGAGTCAATTTTTTTTAAATGAATGGTTAAAGATATTTATGGGTTAATGCTATGTTCATGAAACTGCAGATAACACTTTTGTCTGTAACAATGCTTCAATTCCAGTATAATCTGTTAAATCCTCAAGGATATTTTGAGGTTTATTGTTGTAAAAACAGGAATTGTTCAATTGTTAATTCAAAAGGATAGTGTGTATAATTTTGGCCATTAAAATGTTTTTCTCCTATTTTCAATAAGTGTCAAATTTTTGCAACCTGCAATAATAGGTTGAATAATGTCTTCTTTTACCTTTAAAATTCAACATCATTCAATTACCCAGGATCTTTAAAAATGAACTATCATTTCCACTGGTCATCACCTAGTCTTACACTGCTAAATCTTTGCATTTCAACAAAGAGGTATGACTTAGCCATTTGTGCACCATTTTTTTGGCCACATACAATTGAGTTATGTTAATGCAGATATGGAAGGCCTTTTGCTTCTACCCTGAGATCTTAACAATTTTATAGATTCCATGCAGAGGTAAATATCATTTATATCCTAAGTCCTAAGGTATATGCCTTGTGTCAGTCTAAATTTATTACTGCTCTCCAAAGTCATGTCTGTTTCAAATGGCTGTGTGTGTATGGTTGGTAAAAGGCCAGGCAAGTGAAAGAAACTGGTATGTGTTCAAAGCATCTAAAAGTTATTCCTCATGCCAAAGAAGCTGGAAAGCCTGCTTCTAAACCTGCTCCTGGGAGAGTATTATTGCTGGGTAATGAAAGTGATGATTATAACTACCAGCCTAACTGGCCAGGGAAATAATGACCTTAAGAATAGATACCAAGTTGTCTATTTTAAGAATACTCTACCTTTACCTTTAGAGTATCCTAATTCATATTTTTGGCTCCAAGTTGACTTGTCTTAGGAATCTTAGGAATGCTGTAACTTTATTCTCGGCATACTGATTCCAAAAGAAAGTCATACATACATATACATATATATGTATGTATGTATGTATGTATGCATGTATATACATACATATATATACACATATATACATATATATATACTTAGTTACTTAGTTTATACCTATCATATCTTAGTTTACATTTTAGTGAGCAGAGCAATATTAAAGTATAGATGCCTAACTTCTAACTACAACTAGCTTCTAATCTAAACCATAAAAAAGTACTGTCCTGAAGCTAATGTGTAATAGTAGTAAAATGCCTAATCTACTAACCACTCCAATTCTACACCTAAGAGTGCTCTATACAAATACCATTTGTCCCTCCCTTCTTCACCAATTCCCTTTCAAAACTTAGCTCACCAGAAAACAGCATAATAATAAACTTTCTACCCTCTTCATTTGGAAATGGTCTAATAGAATACTTTTTTGAAAAGATACCTCATAACATCAGTCTGCAACCTCAGTATGTTGGGGGGGTTCATAGTCCCTGCACCCCAACAAAAGTATCTTAAAACTTGCATAGATATAATCATTTGTATTCTGCTAACCACGTGGTGAAAAGCAGCATTTTTCATCAGAAAGAGGAGGGGAGGGGGACAAGTACTTTTAAAAGGCCATTTTTCTTCATTTTCTTTTGCAAATTACTTCTCTAGATGTTCAATTCTTTATTGAGACTATAGGGTAAGAGACAATTCCCTAAAAAGAAAGGACTAGATGCCCCTTATAGCCTCAGAATTTAAAATGTAGCATCACTCTTTGAATCAAGGTTTGTTTTTCTGTTTTAGGTGAAAGAGATTATTCCATAAACTCTGATATCTTGAGTTTTGAAAGTTCAGGAGAATGAGCCTTTGGAAACAGAATGAAGTATATACTAAAACATGCAGGGAAAATATCTAAACTATATTCTGGACCAGTTTAGATGTTGTCCTTTAGGAAAATTATCATGTTTCACAGCCATACAAAAACTTTAAGATTATTGCTATAGAAAAAGATGATACTTTGTTAGAGAAGCTAAAGTTACTTAAAAAAAATTAAATTCTCTAAAGGGGAATCATGTCTGTTCTCTTCTTGTTCAACTCATTAGTCATTAGACATATAACTGATGAACAAGGTCTATAGATTGGGCATTGAATTATATATCAAAGTCTGGGGAATGTATAGACTATATGGCATACTAGACAGAATGCCAGTATTGGAATTAAGTTAGGATTACTCCTCAAGCACTTGTAGCTGTGTGATCCTGGACAAGTCATTTAACCTGTTTCAGCTTCACTTTCCTCATCTGTAAAATGGGAATAACAGTACCTACCTCAGAGGGTTATAATGATAATCAAAAAAACATACCAGACATAAAATGTTTTGCAATCCTTAAGCCTATGTATGTGTGTATAAAAATAAAACATCTAGCTATTATTATTATTTAGAATTATATTTAACTTGGGGTAAATTAATATAGTACTTCTTCATGGTACTTCCAAGTTTTCTCTTCATATCTCTGATTCTCACTCTATTTCCCTTCTCTGAATGTTCTCTCATTGGCCAGATGGAATTATTAAATTACACACACACACACACACACACACACACACACACACACACACACACACACACACATATATATTTGTTTTTATGCACTGATTAATTTCACTATACATATAATAGGGCAAAAAGGTTAATTTACTTAAAAGAAAAATGAAGGGATAATAGTAGTATTAAGCCATGAACACGTCACAGTCATAGTCTAAATACCATGATGATAAATGGTTGCTAAGTGAGGCTTAGCACTAGCTGTTTACTACTAGAAATCAAGCGCTGAATTTATGGGGAGCCTGCAGGAACCAGTTGATTAACAATCAATCCTTGGATACTCCAAAAATAAGGTAATATAGTAACAGCTAGCTATTTTATTTTAATATACACATACAAGTCTAGATCTCAAATTTCTCTTTCTATTACATTAGAAACTTCAGGATCCTACAGCCATGATTTCCAATATGGGAAAAGAAAAAAAAAAAAATCTTAATGGGCTTGTAAGGAAAGTAAGTATGAAGTTCAAAGAGTGACACCTACCAACAGCATAGTAAAAGAAAATCTTATTGCCTACTTTATTTCTGCTGAATTAATGCTAAATGTCTAATGTGAGCAAATGAATATGGGAAAGTCTCCATGTCTGCAAACTCAGGGGACTAGGAACAGCACAACAGTGCCTTAGTTCCAGAGCTGTTTTCTTCTATTTCTTTTTCAGTCAGCCAATAGTTTGTCAACTAAAGCGCCAAGTCTGGAGTCAAACATTATCTTCCTGAATTTGAATCTGGCCTCAGACATTAGCTGTATGACAAACTTTGTCTCAGTTTTCACATCTGTAAAATGACCTAGATAAAGAAATGGCAAACCACTCCAGTATCACTGACAAGAAAACCCCAAATGATGTCACAAAGAATTAATTTAATTGTACAAGCCTGGAAAATAGCTGAACAAGTTTTATACATAATAATGGTAGTAACAGAGATCCCCAGAGTTTAGTGAATGAAATGGAAAGAGAAGATGTGGTCAGCCATAATTTTTGATTACTTTGACAACTGCACAAAGGGTGCAGAAGGACCAGCCTGAAAAGTATATCTCAATAGATCAGCCAAAAGGTAATGAGGTCTCATAGCATTCTCCTTCATACTTTTCTCACAGACTTTCATATGACTTCCTGGGTTATCGCATCTGTGCCTCAAACCCTTAAAGAAGTATATTATTAAATGTGAAAATGTTTAGAATTGCACATTTTTAACCTACACCAGATTACTGAGTTTCTAGAGGGGAGTAGAGAGGGAGAAAATTTGGAATATGAGGTTTTGCAAGGATGATTGCTGAAAATTATCTTTGCATTTTTTTTTTGAAAAATAAAAAGCTATTATTTAAAAAAAAGGAAAAATGTCTATCCTTATATTCAGTATTCCACCTCCATATTCTTTTATTTTTTTCAAAAAGCAAATAGATTGGCCCATCTTTTTTTTTTAGAAATCAAGATGAGTCATTGAAACTCCACAACATTTATGTTCAATTGTTCTGCTGAGGCTGTTCTTTCCATTTATATTGTTGTTCTACTTCATTGATATGGGTATACAACATCCTACTTTTAAGTGCAAATCCAGCCTGGGGTACTTTCTAACTTTGTGACCCTGAGCCAGTCACTTACCCTATTTATCTCAATTTCCTCAACTGTAATATGGAGGAAATAGTAGCAACCACTTTTCAGATTTGTTGTGAGGATTAGATAATATTTGTAAAATACTTAGCACAGTGTCTGATACATAGTAAGTGCTATAAAATGATAGCTACCATTGTAGCCCATTTGTGCTGGGTTTTTTTTTCCTTACTCTGCGGAAATTAGCACCAATTTATATAGTTTTATGTATAATACTTTTCATAATATTCTTAATTTCTTACACAGCAAAACACTGAATCATACAATACAATCTATTTAATCATTCTCCCAACTGATGAGCATCTGTTTAATTTCCAGTTCTTGAGTTACATCCATAAAGTTATTATAGTTATATTCCAGTATATATGGAACCTTTTTAACCTTTTAGGAGGGGATCAGTGCCCATACCTAGTATGATGTCTAAGTTACATGTATTTAAAGCATGAGACAAATTCAAGAATTCAGTCACAACTTGTTTTAAATTAAAGCCCCCAAAATTGAATGTAAACTGTTGGTACTACTGTCTTTCCAGGTTACTTCTACCTTCAGAATCCAATTCTTAATGTGCAACAAGAAAATTGGATTTACACACATATATTGTATCTAGGTTATACTGTAACAATGTAAAATGTATGGCATTGACTGTCATCTAGGGGAGGGAGTAGAGGGAGGGAGGGAAAAATTGGAAAAATGAATAAAAGGGATAATGTTATAAAAAAATTACTCATGCATATGTACTGTCAAAAAATTTTATAATTATAAAATTAATAAAA
Source organism: Sminthopsis crassicaudata (assembly GCF_048593235.1). Lineage (NCBI taxonomy): Eukaryota > Metazoa > Chordata > Mammalia > Dasyuromorphia > Dasyuridae > Sminthopsis > Sminthopsis crassicaudata. Next base: position 93,469,534 of record NC_133617.1, read on the forward strand.
AAAAAATAAAAAATAAATTAAAGCCCCCAAATTCCACATCACACACCTTGACTAATTAGCTTTCTTTATCTTTAACATTCTCCACTCTAACAACTTCAAATACATCCAGCTACTTTGAGTTTAAAAACTAATGAAACATGCACAGCATTTTTAATTAGCACCTCTTACTGAACTCTGCAGAACAATAATGAAAGGGTCTACTGGTATTTCCACAAGCTTCAAAGATTTATTAATAATGTATGCATATTACTGTATTAATCTTGTTGACTAAATATATCTATTTATCCTAGTAATCAAGAAATCTAAAATCATAAATAAAAAGGCAACTTACAAACAGGATGGGGGAAAAATATGATACACTGTAACCTTATTTCTAGTATTAACCAAAGACATTAACTATATACTTACTCCCAAAACATCCACTTGGGCAATGACAATACAAATTACCTCAATAGTTATATTCCAGTATATTTGGAACCTTTTTACCACTAATCTAATTTCAAAAGCCCCTATCAGATACAATACCACCATCAAATAATTTTATGTTTCATTTGGTTTGAATACCTATCTCAAGAGAGGCTGACATTTATTATTTATAATACAACACTAAGTTTCTACTATATACAGGACATCTAGATAGTAAAGCAGAGGAGGGCTAGACTTGGAAGTTGTGATCTGAGTTTGAATACTGTCTCAAGAGACTAGCTATGTGACTCAAAGAAAGTCACTTGACTTCTATCTAAAAATTTCCACATCTAAAAATGGGGATAATAATAGATATAGTTGTGGGGATTGTGGGGTTGTGGGATTGTGGGGATCTTATGAAACATATAAAAGACTTTACAAATCTCAAAGTACTATTATATGAGGCTTATCAATACTGCTATTTTATGTATAGCTCTAGAAAGCTGCATCAGACACAAAGATAATTAAGATAGAACAACAGAAGCTCAAAATTTTAAGAGATCTCTAGACTCAAATTACTTTTAATAAGATGAGTCTAAGGATCTCTTAAATAATACTAATTTTAATACTAACTTTTAATAATATTTATGGTTGGCATTTATGTTGATCTGAATTTAAGACATTCAAACTACTTCACAAACATTTTTTTTAATACTAAGCCCCCACTTACTGAAAAAAAAAAAAAAAAAGCTATCCGAAGATGTTCAACCATTCAATCTTGACTAATTTTTTATGACTCCAGAAAACATAGCATGCCAGTGTCTTCTATCCTCCACTTTCTCTTAAAGTCTGTCCAAGTTCATGTTTTTTGTCTCCATGATACTATCAATCCATTCCATCCTCTTCTATCCTTGTCCTTTTGCCTTCAATTTTTCCTAATTTCAGGTCTTTTTCCAATGAATTCCTTCTCATTATGGAGCCAAAGTATTTTAAGTTGCAGCTTCAGTACTTGCCCTAACCATGAATACCCTGAATTAATTAAAGTATTGACTTATTTGATCGCCTTGCTGTCTGTAGCACCACAATTTGAAAGTATTGATTCTATTGTAGTCAGCTTTCCTGATACGCCAACTTTCACCCATCATACATTTCTACTGGAATAATCATAGCTTTGACTAATAAAACTTTTGTTGACAAGATAATGTCTCTGTTTTTTAGTATGCTATCCAGATTTTCTAGGGCTTTCCTTCCAAGGAGCAAGTATCTTGAATTTCATGGCTGCATTTACTATCTGCAGTGAACTTTAAAACCAAGAATATAAAATCTGACACTGCTTCCAATTCTTCTCTATTTGCTAAGAAGTGATGGGATTGGTTGGCAAGATCTTATTTCTTCATTTGTTGTTTTGCATAATGGACCATTTGTCTTGTTTTGTCTTTTGTTAAAGTTTAAGTCAGCTTGCACACTCTCCTTTTTTGCCCTTATCACAAGTCTTCTTACTCCTTCTTCACTTTCTGCTTTTGTCTGCCTATCAGAAGATTTTGATATTTCTCCCAGCAACATTAATTTCAGGCTTTTATTCATCCACCCTAGTATTTTGTAGACTGTACAGCTTTGTCATACTCCTTTTCCAATCTTAAACCAAGCAATTATTCCATGTTAAATTTTCACTATTGCCTCATGGTCCACAAACAGTATCATAAGGAGACATGTAAGATGACCTCAAACTCCCATCCCTTTGTGTATTTGCCACATTTTGCTGTGACCTACATAGTCAAAGTCTTTACAATGAAGCAGAAGTAGATATTTTGTTCTGGAACTATTTTGCTTTCTCAATAATCTAGTAAATGTTGGCAATTTGGTCTCTAGTCCCTCTGCATCTTTGAAAAGGATAATTCTCCATTCATAAATTGACGAAGTCTAACTTGCAGAATCATAAGTATAAGATGAAAATGACTATTTACTAAATGTTAGTTGTAAAGTGCTTTGCAAAATTTAAAGCATGAAATAGTATTATAATTACAGTTCTCTGTTGCTCTCTGATGTGCCTTCTTCTCTTAGTTCTATTAGGCTTCACAACAACCTTAGTCAAGGTGATAAAAGTATTATTTATTTATAATGGATGAGGAGACTGATTCATAGTTAAGTCAATTGAATTTCTTAAAATCAAGCAACTAAAAAGTACAAAATAAGATCTGACTCCAAAGGGCCCATGCCATTATATAATCTGGCTTTTTTTGCTGTTTTGCTCCATTAAACCTCCTTCTGACCTCTGTGGCCAAGTGTAATGGGTCAAATTCTTAATTTACATAAGAATTTTTAAGGGTATCTTGAGAGTTTCCTGGGAAAGTGGAGAGACAGTACATACATAAAACTGACTAATTATATAACAGTTTGATTTGGTGCTTGAAGGATGAGTAGTAACTCCACAAGAAATAAAGAAGGTAGAGAATGACAAGAAGCCAAGGGGCAAAAATTAGTCCACTTTGACTGATGTATACAATGTGGAGATAAATAATGAACAATTAAGTTGGGGAGCAAAAGAAGCAGTGAGAAGGGCAACAAGATGGACAGATTTTTAAGTGCTAAGCTAAGCGATTTGGACTTTGTTAGGCAATAAGAAAGCATTTTAGCAAATGACCTCTAAGATGTCTTCTAATTCTAAATTCAATAATTTCAGAATAAATACTTTCAACACAGAGATTATTTTTCAACACAAAGAAAAAATGAATTTTTATTCATTTTTTCCCTGAGTACATAACTCATATAGATCTGTGATCTCATTAATTTGGAACTTCCCTCCAATGGTTCAGGAAGCAACAATAATAACAATATCAACAACAAAAAAGAAGGGTGCTTATTCCTGGTGACTCTTCATAAAAGAATTTCCATAACTTAACCAATGCACTAGAGGCCTTCCAGACATCATAAGACTGCCACTGGAGTAACTCTAGCTACCTACAACCATCAGCCCACCCTTTCATCATATAAGCAGTTCACTTTCTCTTTAAGACTATTACCCAATTTCTTTAAGAATATTTATATTTCTGTTCTCAATTCCACATTAATCTTATAATACAGCCTATACAAAACTGAAGCCAAGATTGTAGAATACAGAAATCAGAGTGTTTCCAACATTTCCCTCTCAAGTAAATCAGAGTTCCTTTTTGATTAAGGACCAGAATGAAGACTAAGAGAATAGTTATAACATCTCTCTATGTATCTATATTATACAAATCACAATACCTGGAAAGGATCCAAAACTTCCAAACCTCCAAAACTAGCTCTGAAAACAGATCACAGAAAAATACAGTAGGCTTGAAAAAGAGCCTTTCTCCTCCATGTCAGAAAAAGAGTTCATTCAACATTAACATAAAGTTCCAAATCAAGAGAAAGGATTAAAATAAAACAAGGAAAAAAAAAAAAAAAAAAAAAATTGACCATAAAAACCTAGAGATTAAAACACAATCTCAAAAGAAGACAATGAAATTAAAACAGTTCTAAGAAAAGCAACACTTCCCCACCCCAAGAAAAAAGTGAACTGGACATAAGCCCAATAAGAATTCATAGAAAAAGCTAAAAAATATTTTCAAAATGAAATAAAAATTATACGGGAAAAATAGGTAAAGAAATCAAAGTTTAAAAAAAGAAAGTTATGAAGAGACAATTCACAACTTGGTAAAAGACACACACACAGAGACACAAACACACACACACACACACACACACACACACACACACACTCCCTCTGGAAAATCTTAAAAATAGGATTGACCAAATGGGACAAAAAGGTTCAAAATCTCCCTAAAGAAAATAATTACTTAAAAATGAGAATTAGGTGAGTGGAATCTAATAACTCTATGAGATATTAAGAAATAATCAAAGTTAAAAAAAGCATGAAAAGTTGGAAAAAAGAACATATAAGTTATCTCACTGGAAAAAGAATGGACTTGAAAAATAGATCCAGGGACTTCCAGCCAAGATGGCAGTGTGGAGGCAGACAGCTGCTTGAGCTCCGTGTTTTCTCTCAGGACTTACTTCATGACAAGCCTCGGAATTAATGCTTGACCGGAAAAGAAACCCACAAATAATCACCAACAGAAGACATCAGTGAAATTCACCAGAGAAAGTCTGTGTTTGCTCCAGGGAGGGTCAAACAGACTGGGCCCAAACTGAGGGCAGGCAGCCAGAACAAGACAGGCAGCTCACACAACCTATACCAGAGGGGGGAGGGGTCCGATCACTTCCTATTCTGCAAAAAGACTTTTACCCCAGTGTGGATACTCCGTCTTGGCAGCAAGACAGGAGCAGCGAAGAGGGTATAAACACGTGAACAATAAAACCCCAGAAAGCCAGAGTCTCTTGGGACCAGCCACCCCCAACCCCACCCAGAGTGACTCGGCACATTCTAAGACAGCAGACACAGCACAGCCATCTCTGTCCTGTTATTGCCTTGCCTCTGTCTCCCTCAATCTGTAGAGGAAGCCCAGTAACACCATCCAGACCTTTCCCCCCCAGAAACAGACCAATTTTTTTCTCTTCTCAATTAGTTTTCTTCAATTCCCCTCTGAAAAAATGAACAAAAAATTCAAAAGGGCTCTAACCATTGACAACTTTTGTATGGAGAGAAAGCAGACTTCAAATACTGAGGACACTAAAAACAGATTGTCCCCAGAGGAATCCCCTAAGGGGGATATGTGGTGCTCCTCAATACAAAAGAATCTCATAGAGGAAATCAAAAAGGCTCTGACAAGAGAGCTAGAAGAGAAATGGGAAAAGGAAAGGAAAGCTTGGCAAGAGAGCCTGGAGAAGTTATCCAGAGTGGATAAAGAGATCAAATCATTGAGAAACAAAATTAGTGAATTAGAAAAGGTAAACAACTCTAAGGAAAACAGGATTAGTGAGATGGAAAAGGTAAACAACTCCAAGGAAAACAGGATTAGTGAGCTGGAAAAAGAAAACAGCTCTCTAAAAAATAAAATGGATGAAATGGAAAAAAAAATTCCATAGAAGAAAAAAACTCACTTAAAAACTCAATTGGACAATGACAAAAAGATATAAAAAAAGTGAGTGAAGAAAATACATCGTTGAAAATTAGACTCCAACAAATAGAAATGAATGACTCAAGGAGAAACCAAGAAGTAGTCAAGCAAAACCAGAAAAATGAAAAAATGGAAAAGAATGTTAAATACCTTATTAAAAAGACAAAAGACCTGGAAAACAGATCTAGGAGAGACAATTTGAGAATAATCGGTCTCCCTGAAAAATGTGAGGAAAAAAAGAGCCTGGACACTATTTTCCAGGAAATTATCAAAGAGAACAGCCCAGATGTTTTGGAAACAGAGGGTAAAATAGACATTGAAAAAATTCATCGATCACCTACTGAAAGGGACTCTAAAATCAAAATGCCAAGAAATATATTGGCCAAGTTCAAGAACCCTCAGACAAAGGAAAAAAATACTGAAAGCTGCTAGAAAAAAGCAACTCAGATATGGAGGAGCCACAATAAGGATAACCCAGGATCTAGCAGCATCCACATTAAAAGAACGAAAGGCCTGGAACATGATATTCTTGGTATGCAGCCAACAATAACTTACCCAGCAAAAATGAGCCTCGTTTTCCAGGGAAGAAGATGGACTTTTAACGAAATAAATGAATTCCACCTATTCTTGATGAAAAAACCAGACCTACACAAAATGTTTGACCTTCAAATACAGAACTCCAGAGATTTCCAAAAAGGTAAAAAGAAATCTTGAGAATTATATTTCTGCCATAAATATATGTAAAGAACACATGTATAATATGTCCTAAAAACTAGAGGGGGAAAGAAAATTATATCATAAAAAAGTATAAAGTGGTGGTACTACATCTCATGAAGAGGCAAAGATAACCTATTATATCTGAGAGAAAGAAAGGAGGGAGATGAACATCGTATGTATCAATAGACATATTCGATTTATGGTGAAACTTCTTCCACTTCATTGAAAAGTGAGAGGGGAGGAATAAGCTATGGGGAAGGGAATACAGAAATTGTGAGGAAAAGGGGTAAAATAAGGGGAGGAACTTTAAGGGTGGGGGAGGGATACTAAAAAGGGAGGGCTGTGAAAAGCAAGTGGTGTTCACAAGTTTAATACTGGGTAGGGGGGTAAGAGGAAAGGAAAGGAGAAAAACATAAGCAGGGTTAACAGGATGGGAAGTAATATAGAATTAGTCATTCTAACCATAAATGTGAATGGGGTAAACTCCCTCATAAAGAGGAAGCAGTTAGCAGACTGGATTAAAAGTCAGAATCCTACTACATGTTGTTTAAAGGAAACACACCTGTTTAAAGGAAACAGGGTGATACATTCAAACTAAAAGTAAAAGGGTGGAGCAGAATCTACTATGCTTTAGGTAAAGCCAAAAAAGCAGGGGTAGCCATCCTCATCTCAGATCAAGGAAAAAGAAAAATTGATCTAATTAAAAGAGATAAGGAAGGGCATTATATCCTGCTAAAGGGTAGCATCAATAATGAAGCAGTATCAATATCAAACATATATATGCACCAAGTGGTGCAGCATCTAAATTCTTAAAAGAGAAATTAAGAGAGCTGCAAAAAGAAATAGATAGCAAAACTACAATAGTGAGAGATCTCAACCTTGCACTCTCAGAATTAGATAAATCAAAGCACAGAATAAATAAGAAAGAAGTCAAAGAGGTAAATAGAATACTAGAAAAGTTTGATAGGATAAATCTTTAGCAAAAGCTAAATGGAGACAGAAAGGAGTATACTTTCTTCTCAGCAGTTCATGGAACCTATACAAAAACTGATCATATAATAGGGCATAAAAAACCTCAAAATCAAATGCAGTAAGGCAGAAATAGTAAATGCATCCTTTTCAGACCACACTGCAATTAAAATTACATTTAATAAAAAGCCAGGGGAAAATAAACCAAAAAACAATTGGAAACTAAATAATCTTATACTAAAGAATGATTGAGAAAAACAGCAAATCATAGATATAATTAATAACTTCACCCAAGAAAATGACAATAATGAAACATCATACCAAAATGTGTTGGATACCGACAAAGCAGTAATAAGGGGAAGTTTTATATCTCTAGAAGCCTACTTGCATAAGAAAAAGAGAGGGTCAACGAATTGTGCTTATAACTAAAATTGCTAGAAAAGGAATTAAAAATCCCCAGACAAACACGAAACTTGAAATTCTAAAAAATAAAAGGTGAGATTAATAAAATTGCAAGTAAAAAAAACGCATTGAATTAATTAATAAAACTAAGAGTTGGTTCTATGAAAAAAACCAACAAAATCGACAAACCCTTAGTAAACCTGATTAAAAAAAGGAAAAAGAAAAAGCAAATTGTTAGTCTTGAAAATGAAAAGGGAGAACTCACCACTAATGAAGAGGAAATTAGAACAATAGTTAGGAGCTACTTTGCTCAACTTTATGCCAATAAATTTGATAACTTAAATAAAATGGAAGAATACCTTCAAAAATATAGCTTGCCCAGATAAACAGAGGAAGAAGTAAGTAATCTAAATAGTTCCATCTCAGAAAAAGAAATAGAACAACTCCCTAAGAAAAAATTCCCAGGACCAGATGGATTTACATGTGAACTCTACCAAACATTTAAGGAACAAAAAACTCCAATATTATATAAACTATTTGAAAAAATAGGGGATGAAGGAGTCCTACCAAACTCCTTTCATGACACAGACATGGTACTGATACCTAAACCAGGTCGATCGAAAACTGAGAAAGAAAACTATAGACCAATCTCCTTAATGAATACTGATGCTAAAATCTTAAATAAGATATTAGCAAAAAGACTTCAGAAAATCATCCACAGGATAATACATTATGATCAAGTAGGATTATACCAGGAATGCAGGGCGGGTTTAATATTAGGAAAACTATTAGTATAATTGACCATATTAATAATCAAATTAATAAAAACCATATGATCATCTCAATAGCTACAGAAAAAGCATTTAATAAAATTCCTACTAAAAACGCTTGAGAGTATAGGAATAAATGGACTATACCTTAAAATAATAAGGAGCATATATTTAAAACAGTCAATAAACATCATATATAATGGCGATAAACTGGCAATAAACTCCTGTAAGATCAGGAGTGAAACAAGGTTGCCCACTATCACCATTACTATTCAATATAGTACTAGAAACGCTAGCCTCAGCAATAAGAGCCGAGAAAGAGATTCAAGGAATTAGAGTAGGAAATGAGGAAATCAAACTATCACTCTTTGCAGATGACATGATAGTATACTTAGAGAACCCCAAAGACTCTGCTAAAAAGCTACTAGAAATAATTCAGAACTTTAGCAAAGTTGCAGGATACAAAATAAATCCACATAAATCCACAGTATTTTTATACATTACCAACACAATCCAAGAGCAAGAGATACAAAGAGAAATTCCATTCAAAATAACTGTCTATAGTATAAAATATTTGGGAATATATCTACCAAAGGAAAGTCAGGAATTATATGAGCAAAATTACAAAACACTTGCCACAAAAATAAAGTCAGATTTAAATAATTGGAAAGACATTCAGTGCTCTTGGATGCTGAGTGAAACGAGCAGAACTAGGAGATCATTATACATTTCAACAATGATATTGTATGAGGATGTATTCTGATGGAAGTGGATATCTTCAACATAAAGAAGAGCTAATCCAATTCCAATTGATCAAAGATGGACAGAATGAGCTACATCTAGAAAAGGAACTCTGGGAAATAAGTGTAAACTGTGAGCATTTTTTGTTTTATTTTGTTTTGTTTGTTTTTCTTCCCAGATTATTTTTACCTTCCGAATGCAATTCTTCCTTTGAAACAACAACAACAAAAATTCGGTTCTGCACATATATATTGTACCTAGAATATACTATTAGATATTTAATATATATGGGAATGCCTGCCATCTAGAGGAGGGGGTGGAGGAAAGGAGGGGAAAAATCCGGAACAGAAGGGAGTACAAGGGATAATGTTATAAAAAAAAAAAAAAAAAAAAAAATTACCTATGCATATGTACTGTCAAAAAAAAGTTATAATTATAAAAATTAATTAAAAAAAAAACTAAAAAAAAAAGAAAAAAAGAAAAATAGATCCAGTAAAGATAATTTAAGAATTACTAGACTACCTGAAAACCACAATCCAAGAAAAAGCCTAGGCATCATATCTCAAGAAACTGTCAAGGAAAAAAGCTCAATATCTTAGAAACAGAGGGTAAAAACAGAAATAGAATTCACCAATTACCTCATAGAAGAGATCTCCAAATTAAAACTCCCATGAGTTTTATTTCCAGAGCACCAAGGTCCAAGAGAAAATAATGCGAGGAATCAAGAAAACCATTTAAATACTATGAAGCAGAGTCAAGATGTCACAAGATTTAGTAGCTATCAGATTACAACAACAGAAGGCTTTGAATAAATAGGTATTTCAGAGAGAAAAAATTAGTTTATTGCCTGCTAAAGCTCTGAAGCTGGGATGACAAAACACACCATTGCTTTCTAGAGCCCCCATGCGCAGGTGATTAAAACAGACCTTCCGACTGGAGAAGTGATAAGGCAGGACTCCTGAGGATGGTGGAAAAATGAAGTCCATTTATTTCAAGGACTTTCCCCTTTAATAATATAACAGAAACAACACTAGGCATATGGGATCACATAAACAATTTGCTATTGTACCTAGTTTGTTAGCTGGTATCACGCTTCCACCTGGTATCACTGCTTCAATCTCAACACAGGTTGTCAATGTCCCCTGACTTCTCAGAGGAGATGAGGAGCCGAACCAGACATTGTTAGCAGGTTCCCTCTGGGCTGAAGGGGCTTATACCTCACCCAGCATTTCCCCACTGACTGTGACCCTCTACAATTAGTATTGCAACCAAGCATGACTTATGCAGCAAAACTGGACACAATCTTTTAAGGGGAAAAGTGGATTATCAATGGAATTTAAAAAAAAAAAAAAAAAAAAAAAAAAAAAAAAAAAAAAAAAGCATTCCTGATAAAAATACCAGAGCTGAAAAAGACAGCTGACTTTCAAACAGAAATTTCAAAAGAAGCATAAAAAAGTAAAAACAAAAGATAAATCATTAGGAATTCAGTAAGATTCAACTGCTTACCTTACTAAATGGGAAGATGACATACAAGAACATTATCATTATTAAGGCAATTAGAAGGATTCTACATAAAAAGGTAAGGGAGTGAGTCAGTTTGTGTTGGGATTCTGTTTAAAAAAATGGTTAGTCAAGAAAGAAGGATGCCTGGAACAAGGTAGAGAAAAAATGGGGGAAAGTATCTCATATAAAGAGGTACATGTGTAAAATCTTCTACAATGGATGAGGAAATGTTATTAAACATCTAAAATGGCTCAAAGAAGAAAAAAATATATATCTTAAATACTCAAATTAGCAGTAGAAATACATTTTACCAAACATGGAAGTAGGAATGAAATGAGAGAAGCAATGGTGATAGAAGGAGAGGAAGAGAGAGTCAGTCTAATAAATGGGATAGAAGTCAAATGGTGGCAATGGTCAGAAGGGAAAAAAAAAACTGTACAGAAAGGTCAGAATAAATTGAATATGCAGTTAATATATATATATGCATATATATATATATGCATATATATAACTGCATATACATATATATACACACGTATATATATATATATATATATGTATATATATACACACACACACACACACACACACACACACACACACACACACAAGTATATATAGTATACATACATACAAGAAATCACTTGAAAAGATACACACAGAGTTAAGATAAGGGAAGAGAACAGAATCTATTATGCTTCAGAAAAAAATTAAAACAAAAAAGGGGAGATGGCAATAATGATCTTAGACAAAGCAAAAGCAAAAACAGATCTAATTAATTACAAGAGATAAACAAGAAAAGTACATTTTGTTAAAACTAACCATGTGTTCACAATGGCATAGCATCCACATTTTAAAGGAAAAGGTAAATGAGTTACAGTAAGAGAAAGTAAAATTACACTAGTAAAGAACCTTGACTTTCTCCTTTCAGAACTAGATATAACTTAATTGTAAAATAAATAAGAAAAAAGTGAGAGATGAATAGAAACTTTTTTCTCAGTGGTAGTTAGCACCTTCACAAAAACTGACTATGCAGTAGGGCATAAAAACTACATAAAAATAAAGAAAAGCAGAATACGAGGTATCCTTTTCAGGCCATACTGCCTTTACTAAAGAGCCATAGACATACAGAATAAAAATAATTGAAAACTAAATAATTAATCTTAAAGAATAAGTGGGTCAAAGAACAAATCACATAAATAACAGTTTCATTAAAGAGAATATAACAATTGACAACATTCCAAAATATTGATGATGCAGCCAAAGCAGTAGTTACGGGAAAGTTTAACTCTCAAAAAGAATGCACCAATAAAAAAGAGAAACAACAGAGAAGTGAATAAAGCATGCAATTAAAATAAAAACTTTTAAAATCCCAATTAAACTCCAAAATGGAAATGAACATTTTAAAAAATAAACTAACAAAACTAAGAGTTGCTTTGTTTTGTTTTGTTTCTGGGAAGGGGAAGAGAAAAAAATAAAATATTGCTTAATTTTATTTTAAAGAGGAAAAAAATACTATTAACAAAAAAAAAAGAGTAAATTCAACACCATGAAATTAAAGAATTATGAAGAACTATATTGCCCAAAAGCTATTATAAGCCAGTAAAGTTAACAATCTATGTCAAATATTAATAAAAATAAAAAATTCCCATACTAACAGAAAAGGAAATGGAATATTTAAATAACCCCATTTTATTTATTTTTTGACTTATTTTTTAATGAATTATATAATTATAATTTTTTCACAGTGCATATGCATGAGTAATTTTTTATAACATTATCCCATGTATTCACTTTTTCCAAATTTTCCCCTCCCTACCTCTACTCCTTCCCCTAGACGACAGGCAATCCTATACGTATTAAATGTGTTACAGTATAACCTAGATACAATATATGTGTGTAAATGCAATTTTCTTGTTGCACATTAAGAATTGGATTCCGAAGATATAAGTAAACTGGGTAGAAAGACAGTAGTGCTAATAGTATACATTCAATTCCCAGTGTTCCTTCTCTGGGTGTAGCTGTTTCTGTCCATCACTGATCAACTGGAAGTGAGTTGGATCTTCTTTATGGAAGATATCCACATCCATCAGAATATACCTTCATACAGTATTGTTGTTGAAGTGTATAGTGATCTTCTGGTTCTGTTCATTTCACGCAGCAGCAGTTGAAAGTCTCCGAGCCTCTCTGTATTCATTCTGCTGGTCATTTCTTACAGAGTAATAATATTTCATTACATTCATATACCATAATTTACCCAACCATTCTCCAATTGATGGACTTACTTTCATTTTCCAGTTTCTAGCCACTATGAAAAGAGCTCCCACAAACATTTTGGCACATACAGGTCCCTTTCTCATCTTTAGTAAATCTTTGGGATATAAGCCCAGTAGGAGCACTGCTGGGTCAAAGGGTATGCACAGTTTGATAACTTTTTGGGCATAGTTCCAAATTGCTCTCCAGAATGCCTGGATTCTTTCACAACTCCACGAACAATGTATCAGTGTCCCTGTTTTCCCACATCCCCTCCAACATTCATCATTGTTATTATTTGTTCCTGTCATCTTAGCCAATCTGACAGGTGTATAGTGATATCTCAGAGCTGTCTTAATTGGCATTTCTCTGATCAGCAGAGATTTGGAACACTCTTTCATATGAGTGGATATAGTGTCAATTTCATCATCTGAAAATTTCTGTTCATATCCTTTGACCATTTATCAGTTGGAGAATGGCTTGGTTTCTTATAAATTAAAGTCAATTCTCTGTATATTTTGGAAATGAGGCCTTTATCAGAACCTTTAACTGTAAAAATATTTTCCCAATTTGTTACTTCCCTTCTAATCTTGTTTGCATTAGTCTTGTTTTTAAAAAGCTTTTTAATTTGTTGTAATCAAAATCTTCAATTTTGTGATCAATAATGATCTCTAGTTCTCCTTTGGTCATAAATTCCTTCCTCTTCCAGAGGTCTTAGAGGTAGACTATCCTCTGTTCCTCTAATCTATTTATTATCTCCCTCTTTGTGCCTAAATCATGGACCCATTTTGATCTTATCTTGGTATATGGTGTTAAGTGTGGGTCCATACCTAATTTCTGCCATACTAATTTCCAGTTTTCCCAATAGTTATTTTCAAATAATGAATTTTTATCCCAAACATTGGTATCTTTGAGTTTGTCAAACACTAGATTGCTATAGTTGTACCCTATTTTGTCCTGTGTACTTAATCTGTTCCACTGATCGACTAGTCTATTTCTTAGCCAATATCAAATGGTTTTGGTGACTGCTGCTTTATAATATAGCTTTAGATCAGGTACAGCTAGACCACCTTCCTCTTGACTTTTTTTTCATTAATTCCGTTGAAATTCTCGACCTTTTATTCTTCCATATGAATTTTGTTATTTTTTCTAGGTCATTAAAATAGTTTCTCGGAAGTCTTGATTGGTATAGCACTAAATAAATAGATTAGTTTGGGGAGTATTGTCATCTTTATTATATTCGCTTGGCCTGTCCACAAGCACTGAATGTCTTTCCAATTATTTAAATCTGACTATTTTTGTGGCAAGTGTTTTGTAATTTGCTCATGTAATTCCTAACTTTTTTTTGGTAGATGGATTCCCAAATATTTTATACTCTTGACATTTGCTTTGAATGGAATTTCTCTTTGTATCTCTTGCTGTTGCATTTTGTTGATGTATAAAAATGCTGAGGATTTATGTGGATTTATTTTGTATCCAGCAACTTTGCTAAAGTTGTGAATTATTTCTAATAACTTTTTATTAGAATCTCTGTGGTTCTCTAAGTATACCATCATATCATCTGCAAAGAGTGACAGTTTGATTTCCTCATTACCTACTTTTATTCCTTTAATCTCTTTCTCAACTCTTATTGCCAAGGCTAACATTTCTAACACAATATTGGATAGTAATGGTGATAGTGGGCAATCTTGTTTCATTCCTGATCTTACTGGGAAAGGTTCCAGATTATCTCTATTATATATTATGCTTACTGATGGTCTTAAATATATGCTCCTGACTATTTTAAGGAATAGTCCATTTATTCCTATATTCTCAAGTGTTTTTAGTAGGAATGGATGTTGGATTTTATCAAATGCTTGAGATGATCATATGGTTTTTATTAATTTGATTATTAATATGGTCAATTATACTAATAGTTCTCCTAATATTAAACCAGCCCTGCATTCCTGGTATAAATCCTACTTGATCATAGTGTATTATCCTGGGGATGATTTTCTGTAATCTTTCTGCTAATATCTTATTTAAGATTTAGCATCAATATTCATTAAGGAGATTGGTCTATAGTTTTCTTTCTCCATTTTCAACCTGCCTGGTTTAGGTATCAATACCATGAGTGTGTCATAAAAGGAGTTTGGTAGGACTCCTTCATCCCCTATTTTTTCAAATAGTTTATATAACATTAAGGCTAATTGTTCTTTAAATGTTTGGTAGTATCCACATGTAAATCCTTCTCGTCTGGGGGAATTTTTCCTGGGGAGTTGATTAATAGCTTGTTCTATTTCTTCTTCTGAAATGGGACTATTTAAACAGTTTACCTCCTCCTCTGTTAATCTAGGAATCCTATATTTTTGGACGTAGTTATCCATTTGATTTAAGTTATCAAATTTATTGGCATAAAGTGGGCAAAGTTAACTCATTATTTCCTCTAATTTCCTCTTCATTGGTGATAAGAACCCCCTTTTCATTTTTAAGACTAACAATTTGATTTACCTCTTTCCTTTTTCTGATCAGATTTACCAAAGGTTTATCTATTTTGCTGGCTTTTTCATAAAACCAACTCTTAGTTTTATTTATTAATTCAATATTTTTTTATTTTCAATATTATTTATTTCTCCTTTTAATTTTAGAATTTCAAATTTAGTTTTTGGTTGGGGATTTTTAATTGGTCTTTTTCTAGCTTTTTGAGTTTCAGGCCCAATTCATTAATCTTCTCTTTCTCTATTTTATTCAAGTAAGCATCTAAAGATATGAAATTTCCCCTTATTACTTTAGCTGCATCCCACAAATTTTGGTATGATGTCTCATCATTGTCATTATTTTGGGTGAAATTATTGTTTCTATAATTTGCTGTTTTACCCAGTCATTCTTTAAGATGAGATTTTTCAGTTTCCAATTACTTTTTGGTCTATTTACCCCTAACTTCTTATTGAATGTAGTTTTTATTGCATTGTGATCTGAGAAGGAATTTAGTATTTCTGCCTTCTTGCATTTAATTTTGAGATCTTTATGTCCCAATATATGGTCAATTTTTGTATAGGTTCCATGAACTGCTGAGAACAAAGTATACTCCTTTCTATCACCATTCATTTTTCTCCAAAGATCTATCATACCTAGTTTTTCTAATGTTCTATTACCTCTTTAATTTCTTTCTTATTTGTTTTGCAGTTTGATTTATCTAATTCTGAGAGTGCAAGGTTGAGATCTCCCACTATTATAGTTTTGCTGTCTATTTCTTCTTGCAACTTAAGAAGTTAGATGCTATACCACTTGGTGCATATATGTTTAGTATTGATATGGCTTCATTGTCTATGCTACCTTTTAGCAGGATATAGTTTCCTTCCTTATCTCTTTTAATTAGATCAATTTCTGCTTTTGCTTGATCTGAGATAAGGGTGGCTACCCCTGCTTTTTTTTTTTTTTTTTTTTTTTTTTTGAGGCTGGGGTTAAGTGACTTGCCCAGGATCACACAGCTAGGAAGTGTTAAGTGTCTGAGACCAGATTTGAACTTAGGTCCTCCTGAATTCAGGGCTGGTGCTCTATCCACTGCGCCACCTAGCTGCCCCCTACTCCTGCTTTTTTGACTTCACCTGAAGCATAATCAATTCTGCTCCAACCTTTTACCTTTACTCTGTATGTATCTCCCTGCTTTAAGTGTGTTTCCTGTAAACAACATATTGTAGTGTTCTGACTTTTGATCCAGTATGCTATCAGCCTCCTTTTACTGGGAGAGTTCATACCATTCACATTTACAGTTAAAATTACTAATTCTGTATTTCTTGCCATCATATTATCCCCTGATTATGCTTTTTTCCCCCTTGTCCCCCATGAACCCCTTCCCCAGTATGTAATTTATGGACCCAACTTGTGATGCACAGTCCTCCCTTTTTAGCATCCCTCCCCCCTCCTCTTAAGTCCCTTCCCCTTTCTTGTACCCTTCCCTTATTCCCCTTTTCCTCTCCCCCCTTTTAATGAGGTGAGAGAGGAATTCTCTGAAAAACAAACTATGTCAATTATTTTACTCTTTGAGCCTACTCTGATGAGAGTAAGATTCACACAATGTTTCTCCCCCTCTCTAAATTCCCTGTGGTCTAAATTCAGATGTGGTAGATTTTCTATGCCTCTTCCTGGGGATGGAGTTTCCCTCTTTTTATCTCTCCTTTCACTTTATCTGATACTATTCCCTTCCCTTTACTACTTCCCTTTTTTATATCAGTAAAATCAAATTATCCATGTGGACTTTCTGTATATCCACAACAGAGATACAGTTCTCAAGAGTTATTTTTACCTTTTTCTGCTTCTCTTCAGTCTTGTGGATGTAGATCAAATTTTTTGTTTAAGTCTGGTTTTTTTCTTAGAAACAAATGGAATTCCTCTGTTTCATTAAATGACCATCTTCTTCCATGGAAAAAATGCTAAACTTAGCTGGGTAGTTTATTCTTGATTGCAATACTTGTTCTTTTGTCTTTTGGAGTATCAGGTTCCAGGCCCTGTTAGGTTCTTACTAAATGCTAATGAGGTAATGAGATATTAGATTCTTACTAAGTGCTAAGTCGGTACTTAACAATTCTCTAGTTCTGGTCTTTACTAGGAGTTTAATCCCTTTGAACTCCTGGGGAGGAGCTTGCATGCTTAGGAGGAGCAAGTTCATTGGTTGAAGTAATTTTTCCCAGAAGCCCTTGCATTATCTCATGCCCATTCTCTGGGAGGATAAAAGAGGGCGGCACTTGAGAGACAGAGTCTCTTGTCTGGGCCAGACTTGAGGTGGCTATCTGGAGGAAGAAGTAGTCACTACTCTGGACCAGAGTTGGCGGCAATTGTCTGGAGACAAGGGCTCTCTACAGGAAGAAGAATCTGTCCAAGAGATTTGAGTTGACACAGCAGATCTCCTAGGTCACTTCCAGATTGGGGTGGTTCTAGGATCCGGCTTTATATTTTAAAATGGCTTGATTTCTCTTCTGATCTGCTGTTTTATAACCTGTTTCATCAAGTACCCCAACTTTGACTTTTCCTGGAAACATATGCAACTGTTCTAAGTTATGTCCATCTTTATTGCAAAGAAAATGCAAATGGAGGAGATTTATTCAATTATACGGATTTATATTTTATCTCAGGTCTGGAAACTAGAAGTCACCTGAAGATTCAGAGCAATCAAAATCAATTTTACATGTTTCTCCAAAGTGGTAGGGCAAATGGAAAACCAGGTGACCCCAGAAGAGCATGGGATACCTGAGGCTAACAATTTCTACTCTTTAATGCAAATGAGGTAGGAGTCTCAGTGTGACTAGATGGAAGGTTACCCCAAAGCCAAGATATGTAGACAGAGAAAGAATGGTCTAAGAGAATCTGCCACCACCCCTGTTTTTTTTGTGTTGGTTCTTAGCAACATTTGCTAGTTAACTACTGAAAGTGAATTTTATTTTTATTGAATTTTATGGTCCATGTTTCACTGTATATAAGTAAGTCACTATGACCTGAGCTAGACCTGGTAGAAACCAGCTGCTATATGGAAATTCTAGAAGTTCAGTATTACTAAAAACATGTGGCTTTTCTTTCAGGGAAAGCCCAGGGTCATTAAAGAAGCTTGGCAATTTAGGCAATCCAGCTCTTCCCTTCTTATTCAATTCTGTGCCCAGCTGGCTTTCCATTTGAGGCATTTGCCTTAGTTATTCACAATCGTGGACAAGGCCATCGAAATTCTAATGTACTTTATACATACATGCTTAGTATTTCCTGTATGTGGAGACCAAACTTCTCAGAGTGACTAGATCTCTACCAGGAGATTCTGTAAGGTTTCAGGCCTCATTATAATCAATATAGTATCGTCAAAAGAGGAGAATCTGAACACTGTGCTGTCCACAGGAAGCCCCACTTAGTTTCCCTAAACCTCTAATCTCAAAGTGGGGAACTCTTTTGGTGAGTATATATTGCTGCCCTGTTTTATAATAGCAGCCTTCTGTCTATTGTTATGCCTTTCAAAGAATTCTGAATAGTTTTGCTTTACAAATAAGAAAAAGAGTGGGATTTTATATATCCTTTACATTTTTTAGACAATTGTAAAATGATAAAGATGTGATCCATTGTTGAATATCATTGCAAAAGGCTTGTAGTTAGCTACCTCCTAATACTCTTGATGAGCATGACCTTAATTACTCTAGAAGTTTGACAGAATTATCTTTTACAACCTTTAAGAACAGATTTTTTTTCCCTTTGGTAACCTGATTATTCTCTTAAAGATTCTATATAAATGAGAGAGCAGGAATATAGATTAGTAGCTGTTGGCATCCCTAAAGTATTTTTTTCAATATTAATAAGAAAGTAGAATTTTCTACCTGCCTTAAAAATGTTTGTAAATTAATACTTCAATGACCTAGCAATTACATCACAACATATATAAATCATCTTTATATTTGTCTTAATTAAGCTTTTTCATGTTTGCATTCCTATAGTACATGTAAAACTGGTTTTAATTGTAGTGTCTTATGTGACAGAGAAAACTCTGTAATAATCATTTTTATAATCATCACGTTTTCTTTTAAATGTGTCAACCTTCCATTTTCATTTTTAAGTGGTCTGGGGATGACTTTGCTTGTGGGTCTATTTTGTGGAACTTTTTTTAAATTAGTTCAAATTCATTTTTCAATAAAATGCCTAGTTAAGGAGAATTGAAGTAATTTAACATGGTAATGCAAGGGAAAAAAAAAAAACAATTAAATACATATAATCCTCAGTCCTCTCTAGTTGTTCAGTAATTTTTCAGGAATGTCCATACAGGATCCCATTGGGGACTTTCTTAGCAAAGATAATTAAATAATTTACCATTTCCTTTCACAGCTCATTTTACAAATGAGAAAACCGAATAAAAAGGTTAAGTGAGTTACCCAGGGTCACATTAGTGTCTGAAATTACATTTGAGCTCAGGTTTTCCTGACTTCAGGTGCTATCTATTGCACCACCCGTTTAGTCCCCTTCTAATTTTGTAATGATGGCAGCAGAGAGGCAAGAATGCAGACAAAAGGTACAAACCACCAGTTTTAGAGGACTACATAAATTTTTGTTTGAAACTGGCATTCTAAAATTTATCTTCTCATATAATAACAAACTAATGGCTGTATTACAGGAATAAGTGAATCATAAACTTTTTTTTTTTTTTTTTTTTTTACATTCTTGGTATAAACAAAGGAAGAAGGAAGTTGCAGCTAAAAGGATAACTACTAGGTATTCCTTGGAGAAAATGGGAAAAATAGGAATTGCCATGGTATGCTTTATTGCAAGCCAAAAAATATCAGTCGTTATTTCCATGTTTCTTAACTGAGATACTATGATGTGTAATTTCAAAAGATCCAATACAAAAATAACAGCAACTTTTACAAACAAAACCTGGTAATTCTAATGGAAAAATATGCAAATATGAGAATAGGAATAAATATGAGAAAATATGATTAAGGAAGAAAGAATGAAAGAAGCCAAAGACTCGTATATTGTAAACAAGCTTCACATTTATGTCCTGAACACTTTCTTTGAGAAAAGAATTGGCATTACAGTCAATTAGCAGTTTTTTAGTCATTTCCAACTCTGTGACCCCATCTGAGGTTTTCTTAGCAAGTATACTAGAGTGGTTTGCCATTTCCTTTTCTAGCTTATTTTACAGAAACTGAGGCAAACAGGGATAAATGACTTGTCTAATATCAATCACATGCTAGCGTCTCAGGCCAGATTTGATATTCCAGTCCTGATATATTGTACCATCTAGTTGCCCCTACATGATAGAGAGAGATCACCAAGGAACCTCACAAAAAATTTAAACATTACAGTTTGACAAAAAAAGTTATTGCGTGTTTATGTTTTTTTGTTTTGTTTTGTTTTGTTTTTTGGTAAGGAGAAAGGAGTGTCATTTTCAAGGGGATAGTAAAACTACAAAAATAATAGCTTTTTAAACTGTTTCTCAGGTAGAACATAATATTTTTCAAGTACTTCAAAATATAAATTAGTTTTTTGGGTTTTTTTTTGGGGGGGGCAAGACAAGATTAGATATTTTGTCCAGGGACACATGAGCTTATAAGAGTCAAGTGAGTAAGATCACATTTAAACTCAGGTCCTCCAGAATCTACATCTGATGCTATTTGCTGTGTCACCTAGCTGCCCCAAATTACCTACTTTTGCTATCCCTCCCAAAGACCAGAAAATGAAAACCAACAGAATATAACTCTGATGTCCATCCACTAGAGTGGATTAAAACTAATAAAATGTATTGAAATTTAGACAGAATCACTCATTAAGTACAAACTTAGGCCTATAAGCCAAATGAAAATCATTCTGAGTTAATAAAAATACTGTTAAAGAGAGACTTTTATGAAATATAAACTTGTGAGAGCAGGACAAATCCAGGACGAACTAGCTCAGTGCACAAGCTGGTTTAATTAAGAAAAGCCAACACTGACAGGAAACTTTGTTTTCAACTACAGTCTTTTAAACGATATGCATGGGAAAGACAAGTTCAGTATCATTGTTATACTAGTAATAAATAAAAGAAAATATACTACCAGAACCTTCAAAGTGACAACTTTAAATTTTTTAAACTATGATAAATACTTATAAAATCAGCTATAGAATATGTTCTCTGTAATCTATGAACTCAAAGAGAATAATTTTTAAAAGGTTATATTGTGCTACAACATCCCCGATATTTCTTAATTAAAATGCCTTAAGTCACTTACAATGAAAAGATAAGATGTTTATACGATCAGTTACACTATTTGTCATCATTTACTGTGTCCCTGGGCCTCAGATTCTTAATATAAAAAGTATCCTTTTTGTTAGGGTCTAAATGACTTCTAAACTTTTTGTTCAGAGTTTCTAACTATCTTTTTATCTATCTATCTATATCTATATCTATCTACATTTACATCTACATATATATATATATATATATATGTATTTATGTCACATGATCCTTAAGAGTCTTTTCAGCATCAGGAAAAAAGTGCAGGCTAATAAACTTCTATCTAATGTTTCTTCTCAATATTTCCTGCATACACTTTCCATGTAGCATGATAAAGATAACATGATCATCTTCTGAATAAAAAAAAAAATCATTTCTGGATAAAAAATTATCCTAAATGAGTTAACTCATTAAGTTTGTCATGGACTGCATTTATCAATCAATTCCTGCATTGAGAATTCCTTGACAAACAATTCAAGACAGGGACAATCTAGAATAAAATGCAGTTAATTGTAAAATCTGATCATCTCACATAGAAATTTTTAATTAAAGAAGCACAACAAATCTGAAACCTGTAGATACAAAAGGTCCAACGTATAACTATTTGATATTGATTCTATAGGCTTGTATAAAAACATGAGTTCATAAATCTTTGGACAAAAGACTTAACCGTATACAATTACTCCAAAATATGTATTTGCAATCTCATAAATATGGATGCTCCTGCCACAAATGTAGATTTCAGCTTCCCTATAAGTTCTCATTATGTGAGATCATGTCCATGTCTTTTCCTAGTTTCTCCACATACCCAATACATTACAGGTATTTCCCAGGTACTTTCAGTCTCATATAGATAACTATAAGTTTTCTCTAAGTGAATAGTACTTTATTCCCAGTCACAAATATTTTTCAGGAAATGTGTTTCAACATTTCTCATAAGTAAATAATCAATGAAAAATAGCTACACTCATTATACATGCTATACATTCTATTGTTCTACTATATTCAATTATATGTGCTTTTCCACTGGATTCAATGCAACAATTAAATATACAATTATACTATACCATCTTTGAAGAAAAATGACAAGTATAAATGAAATGACAAAGAGTTAAAACTATAGAACTTTTTCTATAGTTGTTAACTTATAAATTATTTTGTAGATAAGACTTCTATTAACAAGATATTGGTATTTGAGCATTATCTAGCATATTTTGTGGCTCAAGTAGAACACTACCAGAACACTTATTCTCCAGTAACAAAAATCCCAATAAAGGTTGCATTTTATAAAGATCGATAATTACAATAAATATTCAAATAAGACTTAAAACTCATTCTTTGATTTCAGATTAGGAACATCACAGGTTTCACACAAGAAGTAGTATTGAGGTCATAGGCACTGAAAATTCAAATTTTTGTCATTTTTTCCTACTTAAATACCTATTCATCAGAACTATGTGTATTTTCCTAAAACCCTTCCAGAAGTCCAGTTTCTATTTATTTCCAAATATAAGAAATCTTAAGAAACATGGCCTAATAGTTGGAAACAGAAAACTTTCCCACAAGCACTAAACAATTCCTAAGAATATAAATTCAAAATAGAAGGCACAACTCAGTATAAGTTCCCCTATGGAGAACTGCATAATACTACTTAAGCTATTTATTAAGTTCTAGCCATAGGTTATCAAGTCCAAACCCATGACTTTGAAGATGATGAACTAAGGCAAAGAGGAATTAAATGACTTGCTCAAGATCATAGGATCAAGTAGCAGAGTTGGTATTCCAATTCATTACCAACAATTTCTGAATCTATTTCTCTTTCCATTGTACCTAACTCCCTCCATACCTCACTGGCAACACACTTACAGTTTCCATAAAACCTCCTATCATCGGATTTTAGTACCGGTAAAAAAAAAAAAAAAAAAGTTGGATATACAGATATACACACATTAATACAAGAATGTATTTTTCTGCAATATGGCAGAGGAAAGGAACCCAACTCCTTGTCCAAAGTAAGTAGGTTTCAGTTCTGCATCTGGATAGAATCTTGGGAGATCACTTATCTCCATACCCGCACAGCCAACTTCTTCAAGTTACAAGGTAGTGTAAAAGCCATCCTAGTGGAGAATTTCTTCAGAAGGGGAAGGAGAAAACAAGAGAAAGAAAAAAGAAAGATAATTATCTTCTTTCACTTGTTCCTCTCTCCTGACATCAATTGCTCATCTCCAACCACTTATTGGACATTTCAAATGGAATGTCTCATAGACATCTTAAACTGAACATGGCCCAAACAGAACTCATTATCTTTTTCTGTAAATGCTATAATTTTCCTAATTTCTCTGTTACTATTGAGAGTACCACTTAAAGCTCACAGTCAGGCATCCAGACTTGAAAGCTGGGTTTTTCTTTTAGACCTCTAACTCTCAAACCACTCTACCCCATCCAATCTCTGGTGTCAAGTTTTTTTTTTGCTTTTACTTTTATAATATCTCATTTATATATGCATTTCTTTCCTCTGAATTGCTATCACCCTAATGCAGACCCTCATCACCCATACTTGGACTACTGCAAAAGTCTGTGGATTGGTCTCCTTGCCTGAAATCTCTAAGTACTCTAAAACCATCCTCCACTCAGCTATCAAACTGATTTTCCTAAAACACAGATGTCACTCTATACCCATCCCTAAACTCAATACCTTAAGAAGTTATATCATCTGCTACCTCCAGGATTAAATATATAATATTTATATAAATATATGTAATATTCACTTTAGTATTTAAAGTCCTTCATAATCTGCCTCTCCCTAATTTCCACCTACCTAACTCCCTTCCACTTACTTTGCAATTCAATGACCCTAGCTTCCTTTTGGTTCCATGAATGTGACACTGACTTCAAGCATTTTCACTAACTATCCTCCACATTAGGAGTTCTCTCCCTCATTATCTCTGCTTCCCGATTTCCCTAACTTCAAGTCTCCTCTTCTGCAAGAAGCTTTTCTCAGTCCTCCTTGATCTTAGTACCTTCCATCTAAGACTGCTTTGAACTTTATGCTGTCTCTATCTTGTTTTTGCAGAGATATTTGCCTTCTGACTTTAACCTAACTTACTCCTTTTGAAAAAGATAAACCTTTCTTATTTTGTATTCCATAACACTAAGTTTTCAATGATATCCACTGTCTATGAGGACTTATTTTCTTTCCTGCATTAAGATCTTTAGTTTATCTTGTTACTGAAGCTTGCACAATTGGATATAAACATATGAAAACATAAATTTTACTGTGGCTTCCTTCCCATTAAGATTGTGTTTCTTATGAATTATGGACGTCTCTACTTTATTTCTTCATCATCATAATCACCACTAATTAGTACTATACAACTAACAATATAAAGGTTTACAAAGCAAATTTTTTTATCACATTTGATCTTCAAAAATAAGATTATTCATAATATACTTAGCTTAGTGCCTGGCACATAATAGGTTTCACATAAAAAGCTATGATTATTATTTTTGTTAAACTTACAAACCATGGGAAAATGAGGATAAGAAATGGAATTTGAACTCTGATTTTCCTGCATATAAATACACTATTCTATCCAGTATGCTACATTACCTCCCTTCTTACTAAACTGTAGCTAGTTTCTATGGAGTCTAATCTGCTAGAATTTTGTAAGCTGTTTTGTCACCTTTTATTTTCAGTTTATAAGTCTTTTGATGAAATTTTTGCGATTCTAGTCATATATATTTTTATCAATCCTTTTAAAATATATCCCTAACTCATGGAAAGCTCATTATTCCTGTATTCTAAGCCATGGTCTGGAAATCCAAAACTCAATCTAACAAGCACTTTTTAAAATTATCTCTCATTTCTAAAGTCATTGCCTTTAATAACAATGAAGAAAATGCTACTTGTGTTCTCCCCACCCCTATATTCAATGCATTAATTTACTTCTGGAAGTAACATTTTTGCCCACAAATTATCATCAAATAAGAATATAAGCCATCAGTTTTGATAAGCCAAGATTGGTTCCTCATGGTACCCTGCACACATAAGAGTTCAATCTAGATAAAACATTTCAAGGGAAATAGTGCTGGATTTGTATGCTAACTGTGTAATTTTGAATCAATTATTAAACTTCCCTAGATCTACACTATTACCATGGAATTGATAGATATTCTATTCTGACTAACTCCAACATCTCTCCACTACCACTAAAAACCCACAAATCGGATTTATTAAAATATGAATCTACTGCCTCTTCCACTTTGCTTCATAATCACATGAGAAACTTCCACAGTTAAATAGGGAGGATGAATATCCAAGTACCTCTTTCTCAAAAAGCATGTTTGGAAATTCCCCCTAAAGGAATGAGTTACTTTAAAGTCAATGGCTACTTGGCCTTGAATTACTACAAACAACCTTATAAGTCTCTTTACTACATATAACCCTACAGTTCTCTGTAACCATTATTAGGTCTCTCAACTCTGAAGTAGGACCTAAGAAAGGCTCAGTCAATAGGTCTTTAAAACCTAGGATTCTGCTAAGAAAATGACTCAGACCAAAGTCTCTTTTTACCAGAAATTCAACTAGGAATAGGGTCTCAGACACAATTCTCAACCAGACATCAAACACATGCTTTATGAGCAGGGTATAATCCCCAGTCATTGCAAATAACACAAAACAACTAATATTTAATGTGAGCTTATTTAGACCCAATGGGATCTGATCACCAAGTACTTGCCAACTCTGACATACAATTTATTTATCTCCCTCCTTACTAGTATTTGATAAAGGACATATTAACACCTGTATCCATTATCACAGGAAGTAGATCTCCCAGACTCTTCTCCTGTACTTATTCTATGTCTAGGTAAATAACTCCTGCTTCTATTTTTGATGATCCATGCCATTTAAAGCTTTCAGATACAAGGCATCCTTTTTCCAAGCATTCCTTTCTCTCTTACTTTCTTCCATCTTAGCCCTCATTTCACTCTGCTGTCAATAAGGACAGTGTTTTTTTTTCCCCCCTTGGTAAAAAGAATTAATAACACTCATACAATGGACATAGAAGGAAGATGTGGGTAATTTCATGCAGAACTGTAAAATGAATAATAACAACAAGAATTAATAAACTCCAACAAGCATTTAAATATGAGACAAAATTGAAAAATATCCCCCACTCTCAAAGACCTTATATTTCATTGGGGATTGCAACACATACACAAATAAGGAAATACAATTTGACTCAAGAAAAGAATATACAATATAAGTGGAACTTCCACTGCTTACCAGGGAAGGCTCTAGTTCCTCTAGTCCTCTCAAAGTACCTGTTAGGAGATACTCATTTATGAAATCAATCAATTACCTTGAAGTCAATAGCTACTACAAGGGGAAAAGTTAATGGCAAGTCCAGAAAACAAGAAGCCACACAGTTTGATGATAAAGTACATTTAGAGGATTAACTCTAAAAAGTTTGGAAAGATAAGGTTATATAAATACTAAGTAAGCTGAGTAGCAAGTCTTTAATATTAGAAATAAAATGAATAAAAAAAAAAAGATTTTGAGCAAGGGAATAGAGACTTTATTTTTAACTTTTCATTATAAGATACATATGCATGTGTGTGCAATGCTTACACATGCTTACATGCATGCACACATGAACATACATGTGCACTCATACTTGTTCATGCACCCACATGTGCTTACACATGCTCACACACGTATGCACACATAAACACATACACGCACACACATAGAGAGAGGTGGAGAAAGTCTTTATAGAAATTTTAAGAGAGAAAAAGGTTTTCCCTATTCTTAAGAGCTAGACAATGAATCATGGAAGGATAAAACAGACTGCTGCTATTCAGCAACTTATGTCCACTTGAGATCAGATAACATGCATTTGTAATGAACCTAATCAACAGTTACATGTCTTTCTCAAACAGTATTTTACTGCATATGAATATAGAAGCAAAAAATACAAGTCATGGAGATGATCCAGGCTTATAATTGGATGAAAGGCATAAAAAGGACAAAGGTAAAAGAAGCCAAGGGCAACCAATTCAATACTGTGAAGGGAAAAAGGAACATGGATAATAGGAAAAAAAAAGAATGAGTGGAGATCACAATGAGGATCAAGGATGGATTCAAGGTTCAGGAAGAATGAAACAAGAAATGACTGAAAGAAAAGTAACTAAAGATGGTGAAAAGAATTTATTAGTAAAAGAGAAATAAAGCAGTTATGACTGATGGTCAAATCAAGAATATACACATCTGAATATCTCTAGAGTTTAAAATTGAATTCATAGGCGTTTAGGAGTCTGATTAACTTGGGAGCCACAGGATTCAACCACACATCAACATGTGTCCCCAAGTGTGAAGGCAATGGTGTTTGAAATTAAGTGGTTTTGAGCTACACTAAACTGGAGGAAGTTGTCAATTTCAGACCTACTAAGTGACATTTTTCCCCCGTGAAGAGCATACCTATAACAATATAATATGAAGCAATAGAAAAGTAGGCATTAATGCATACACTTCTTTAATAGAAAATCTGAATGTCTCAAATGTATTCTCTCATAACAATACAAAGGAGAAAAAGCATTTCCTAATCTTTAAGGATCACTTCAATCATTAATACTAAATAAGTTTTCACAAAGCTTCTACAGAATTTTTATAAAAATATTAATTTCCTATAAAATATGGGAATCTTGATTTTTCTGGCCATCTAAATACTATAAAATAACTTGGTTAACCACCAATTTTAGTAAATATTTTATAATTCTGCCTTAAGAATTGTTAAGTGGTACAAAGAGGGCCATCTAGTGGAAATATGGGATAAAAACAAAAAACCACTAAAGACCTCCACCCCACCAAAAAAAAGAAAAGATAAGATAGAAAGAAAGAGAGAAGAGAACACAAATGAGGATTAAAAAACTACCACTACTTATCTGCATTATGTTTTTCTCTGTGGGATCTTGGACCAACAGTGACCTCAAGTGTATGATTTAAATCCAAAAAATGATATTCAAAAAAGATGTTCCCATAAGATTCTCACTATCATACTGATTAGTAACATCAACAATTTGTCAAAAATACCTTTTAAAAAAGTTCTGAAAGCACTGAGAAGAATTGAGTGGTGGAGAATTATAGAAAGTTTTATAAAAAATTAGGAAAATTCAACACTAGTAGAATCAGTGTAAAATGTCTCATGCATGCCAAAAAAAAGTCTATTGAATATCCAGAGAAGTTTTAGGATATAGTCATAAAATCTACATCTCTTAATTTTAATTTCAGATGCTGTATTTTAAACAGAATAATAAAAATAAGTATTTCTTGATAATTTACTGTAGATATTAACTACATTAAAGTCAATAACCCAACAATCAATTACTTTCTCCTTAAATATTTCCTGGGCAATGTTAATGAAGTTCTATTGATAAGAAAGTGCTTATACAACATAAAATTTAAATAACATTAATAATACTGGTATATAAACACATACATGCACACATATCACAGTATTACAAATAAGTTCAAAACTAGTTTAAAAGAAAAGTTTTTCAGACTGCCAAAAAATGAGAAGGTTCTTTATAAGTTTTTGCATTATTACTTTCCTTCCCTTCAGAGAAACACATTTCTTTATGATTACTAGATCACTAAGCATTAGTGCAGCAAATTAATTCAGGCTTCTTTAGTAGATTCAAAATTCCCATGAAAACTTAATAAAAAGCAAATAGAAAACAGAGCCTCAGTTATGTTTTCCTTTATACCTGCTACTTCATTTATTATATGCCCTGGATATATGCCAATTTGCATGGCTGAAAGAAAGGCATACATATACAATTTTAGCAAACTATATCCCATAGGAATAAGAAGTTTGCTCTTTTTTACTAACCCCAAACTACTTACATTTCCTTAGCACAAATTATAGTCAATTAACAGAAAAAGCCCTGGACTGAGGAGACCTGGTTTGGCAGGAGACCAGTCAATGTGTGATTTTGAATAATTAAATGTCTTCTTTTGGACTGTTTCTTCCCTTTGTAAAATGAGGGGGTTACAGAACTAAATGTTGATTATAGTACTTCACATATTCACATATCTACAAGCCTTTCTAAGCTTGCTATGTATTTTCTTCCTAATAATCCTGTGAGTAAAGTAGTACAAATATTATATATATATAAAGTATTTAATAATTGCTAAGTGTTAGGTATAAAAAGAAAAGCGGAAAAAAAAAAACATCTAATGGGGGAAGGAGAGGTAACATACAAAAAGCTATATAGCTATATTCAAACTGACTATATAGGATAAACAAGAAATAATCAACAAAAGGGAGCCAATGAAATTAAGAGGTCTTGGGAAAAGTTTCTTCTAAAAGGTAAGATTCTACCTGATACTTGATGGAAGCCTGGTAGAGGTGATAAAGAAAGATATCAAAAATGTCCCAAGCTAAAAGATAGAACGTCTTATTTATGGAACAGCAAGAAGTATATATAGTGTCACTGAACTGAAGATTACCTGGGATGTAAGAACTCCAGAAAGATAGAGAGGAGAGGGCTTGCTTATGATGAACTGTACCCTGAAGGTTAGTTGGAACCACTGGAGTTTACTGAGCCCCTGGCAGGGAAGGGGAGTTATGAGAATCTACACTTTTTAAGAAAATTACATGTTAACAGTTGGACTCAAAGAGGAAGAGATTTATGGCAGGTTGATTCTGCAGCAAGGGTCAGTACCTTATTCAAGAGATGTTGCAGAGATGACATCCAGAGCCCTCTGTGACAGGGGACATGCAGTATGGAGGAGGGAGGCAGTGACCCTAGGGGCCTGAGGGAGGGATGGCACTTTTAAGAAACAGGACAGTCCTTCCATTACAATAAGAAAATTGAGTCTTCAGTGAGACCACAGCCTCCAGGGCTTTCCTAACTTAGCTCTATACCTCATGCCCCACTTATACTGTACACCATCCTCACAAATATCCAGTCATTTAAGCCTCATCACAACACTGAGACATTAGTACCATAGTTATTAGTATCCCCATTTTACATATAAAGTAACTGAATCCTGGGGAAATTAAATGCTATCCATTGATCATAAAGTTGGGGTATTCAAACCTAAATCTTTCTGATTCCAATCTAATATTCTATTTGCTACATACTACCCTGATCTCCTGGGTTCTTTTCAACTGAAACTCTTTTAAGTTTTTTTAAATTGGCTTTTGATTCTCTGTATCTTATATACCATAATGTGAAGCAACGTGCTGTTTGCTATATTTTTAAAAATCAAGTTAATCTGATATTGTTATGCTAAAATAAATCAAAGGAGTATGCTTTTGTTATATATATAAAAAAAATTCATGTTCTACAGTAATTCTGAGAAAGAAAGAAAATTTACTATCATATAAACTGAAATTCAAAGTTCAAAACAATGATTAAATAAAAATCACCTGGATGAAATAAAAAACAATTCTCTAAATTAGAATTTTTTTATTAAAATAGGAAGATTTTCTTCATTGCTGCAATTGGGTCTCTGGGAGACAAGAATAAACAGAAGTTTTAGTGACAAGACTCACAAACCAAATTAAACTAGGGAACTTTTATTTATCCTTTTGAAACACAAAATTAAAAAGTCTTGCTTACTTACACACTATTGGAGGGCAAACAAAAATACAAAATTTATTTTTTCAAAACAGTTTACAAGAAAAACAAAAAAGACATATTTGGCTTTCCAGAATAAACTTCACCTTAAGGTGATTCTTGCCAGCACACATACATAAGAAAAGGCAACAGTTCTATGTAAGAAACACTACTTTAGCTGATCTATGAATGTTTCTTAAGTGATCCTGTGAAATGAAGAGAAAATAAATATATCATTGCTAATGGAAAAAAAGCTAGCTGAAAAAGAAAATATTTTCAAAGAAAACAGTGTGATCTGGTTGAAGCCAGACTAGGTTGGAACTCAGAATTGCACTAAATCCTTGGATGACCTCAGGCAAGTCATTCATTTCAACTCTCCATAAAATGAGACTGTTAGACAAAATCATCTTTCTGAGCTCTTCCACTTTCAACATTCTATGATTCCATGACTCTAAAAATGCTAAATCTTGATTTTCTCTTTCTTAACATTAATTTTTATCAAGTATTGCTTCATTCAAATTCCCGCCAAATGCTTTGATAACTTTCATTCTCCTGCCTTCTGGGAACACTTCACAATGCTGGGTAGCCCCTGGCTTACAGGTTCCTTTCAGAATAAGAACCAACAAAAACTATTGTGTCAATTATATTTCCAAGTGACAGTTTGTCAGTTTTGATTTTTCATAGAGGAAAAAAAAAGTATATAAGATTAACTCTTTCAAGAAAGTTTACTTTTTTACATGTTAAGATGGGCTTCTGGTTAAATCTGTCCTTTGAAATCTAATTTGGATTTTATTGAGCAAAAGTTAATTGCATTACAATGCATGGGCTTAAGAAGTTCAAGAAAAAAGTAAATAAACATCTGATTGAAAGAAGATATGACACTACCTTCTCATTATCTCCTACAGAAGAACCCCTACTGTTCTACTGCATTCAAACAGTATTGCATTGTAACAGTGCTTGTTTCACAAACTGCACTTTAGCAAAAACCTATTATTGAGAAAATCTTATTTTAGTTGTTTGAGACTCTTCCCCAAGAGAAATTGAACTACTCCATTTCACTGCATAAAACACATACCAGGCACTCAATGTATGTTAAATAAATAATCCTATGCCACAAAGAAGTAAAAAAAAAAAAAAAAAAAAAAAAAGATTCGTTTGCTGTCCATTTTCATTCTAGTGATATGTATTGCTACCATTCTTCTAACTTCATCATGATTATTAAAATGCTAATCAGTCCTGAAAAAGCCCAATAAAAAGGGCACTATACTATCCAGGACCCCATATGCCAATAGGAAGAAGCTAGACTATGTATTTATCAGATCCTAATTTAAATTCACTCAGGATTTATTAAACACTGACTCTGCTCTAGACATTGTCCAGGGCATTAAAGATAAAAAAAGACCAATGCAAAATATTCTTTCAAGCACTTTCCATTTGAGGGAGTGGAGAGGGGTGTGAGAGGAGGCTGATTTTTATAACCACCTTGTCCTAAATTACTTCAATCTTATTTCTGTAAAAGCAAAATACCCATTATTCACCTCAAAGAGACATTTTTGAAGGTAAGTTACAAAGACAGCTAGATTATGAAGTGGTTAGATAGAGCATTGGCTCTGCAATCCCAAGGACCTAAGTCTAAATCTGATCTCAGACACTTGACACTTAACTAGCTGTGTGACCCTGAATCAGTCACTTAACCCTAATAGTTTCTTCTCCTTAGAAAAGGAAAAGTCCATAAATTCAAGATCTAACTTCAAAATAATAAATGACATCATCAATATTCAGTGATTAAAGAAAACTTGTCCTAATTTAATGTTGCTTTAAATCATTACTCAACTCTTAGTGACTGCAGATTATCTGAATGACTACACCCTTAACCTAAATCAAGTAATATTGTGTTAAAACACCAAAGTTAGCTACTTTAACAAAACAATTTTTGCTAAGTTGAATAAACCTAAGTATTCCACATTGCATGATACAGAGAAATCATAAGTTATTTTAAGCCTGTAACAACATTTCTGCATTTGTATTCTTTACTGTTATTTACAGATGTAATGATTCTTTAATTAAAAATTCAAAAAAGATTTAAAATCATCTGTCCCAAACTCACATGACCAAGTAAATTTACATTCTGTGATTAGGTTGATAGTAGCACTTTTAAAATTAAAATTTAAGATCAAAGGGAAGTGGGAACTGAAAGGGACCTCCAAAGGTCATCTAGTACAACACCCTTACTTTATACATGAGAAAACTGTGGCCCACATACATTAAGTGACTGTTCAAGTTCACCCAAAGAACAAAAAAAGTAGGGATTTGAGCCCAGATGCTCTGTGTTCGTTTTATTCTCCATGGTGTCACACTTCTTCCAACCATTAAAACATGTTAACCATATTAAACTATAAATACCACAGATGCGATTCTAAATAATCTAAGGAATTCTAATATTTGATGAATTGTTATATTAATGCAAACACCATTGATAACACCAACTTAATTTCCACTGTGAAAGCAAAACCACAACCTTCCTGTAACCAAACAAACAAAAAAAAAAAGACAAATTTAACCTTAACTATTTTTCCATTTAAATTTTTAACAACCAACAGCAAATGAGTTTAAATTGGCAGAGAACCAGCCAACAATTCATAGATTATTTTATATAATTAAAAATAAGGGGTTATGTCATCTTATTTAATGGTTACTTGGCTTGAGCATAAAACCATCACTGGCAATATTGGAGATTTGGATTCAAATTATAACAGGTAAGGCATATTTTATTTTTTTTATCAAAAATCAGCAACCCCACCAGTAAAAAGAATACAAAATATGCAACTTACTGTCCATCTCCATTTGCCCTATTGAAAATAATAATAAAAAAAAAAAGCATTCATGTAAAGATTTCTTTCCCTTAGGGAGCCCCTACAATATTTTATTCATTCTATAAGCATTTTATTCCCTGAAAGTGGGATGTATCCACATAGATAAACCAAATACGTAAAAGCTGATGAAATACATGTTTTCCCATATTATTAAAATTCCATTTTCTTGATTTGCTATTAGAATGCCTCAGGAAAAAGGCTATAAGATACATATTTACATTTTCCCCCAGAGGGGAAAAAAGGAATGTCAGAAAATATATTCAGCTAAAATATCATTGATATAGGAAAAGTATTAAATGTTAGCTCTTTGCCATTTAACATATGCTTTAAAACACAAAATCCAATATGTGTCTGCCATGTAAAATATTTTAATTATATCTTCCCTTTTAAAACAAGAACTATTTTTTCTATCAGTCTATTCCTTCCAACATTATCCTGCTACACTAAGGAAAAAAAAAAATATCCCTCAACATCACATAGTCCAGCAAAACCAAATTCCCACATCAGTCATGCCACCAAATGTCTACCTCTCCCTTCATTTCAAGTCCATCATCTTTTGATCGGAAGACTGATGATCCTATCTATAATATTAAAAGACTCCATTATGTATATAATTCCATGATTTGGGGTCAGACTTACTTCACTTCTTTGAGAATTCGTATGAAATTAACTTAGTGGTCATAGGGGTATCTGAATTAAGATCATAATAGGGTTGTAAAAGTTGAGTACCTTAATACTAAAATGAAAATTATTAGTTCTAATTAGTCTAATCTGACTTTAGCTAAGACTTGTTTATGAATTCCATCAGAGTAAATGATTATTTTTTAAAAAATGACTATTCTCAAACAAGTGCTAAAAATCTAATATGATACTCTGACAAATTATAATTCTTTAAGCAAAGTCCCTCATGAATCATTATGTCCTTCAAAAAAATATGAAAAAAATTAAGTTATAAAATTAAAAACTTTTCCAAATAAACAGTTTAGTACAAGTACTGTTGTGCACCCATTTCCAAGACATGTTAAAATTGTAACATTAAAAGTTTAAATTTTAATCATGATTAAATCAACATAAACTAGTTCTTATGTCATAGATTTAACCTTCAAAACAAGCAACCAACAAAACCTGTGGCATTTTCATTCTCTACATGACTGTACAATCACTGCTGGTCAGGTTCTCTACTGTCACAGGTTCAAGCACTGAGATTAAAAACAACTGATATGAAATTGTTTCTGAAAGCCACAAGCAGCTAATAAAAACATTTTCAGAGAGCCAATGACAAGATGATTATCTGAGGTCAAAGTCAAGGTTTTCTAACTTTTTGGAAATCAATATCCTTTTTTACTTATATCCTTTTTATTCTTATTTGAGACACTGTATTAATTGGCTAGAAACTTATGAGTTACATAACAGAATATATTCATATTTTACTTAAAAATACAATTCAGGCAAATTATATATCTAGGGTATTATATTCTAAAATATCTTATCCTATCTGTAATGGACTAAATAATACTTAATAGCAGTAAGATAAATAACATCTTTCATCCTCATTTAAATATGCAATTTGAGAATGACAGTTCTCACTGGAGTCTCACTTAGCAGGGAAGCTAACTAGTTTGGTGAACTCTAAGACTATATCAAACTAGATAGCCACATTTATAAGAATTTAGAAGAAACAGTTTCATATTAAAATTAAAGTTTTTAAATATTAAATACTGACAATTTAGGTAATCTAGACTACAGCTTATGAAAAGTAAATTTAAACTTTAAAAACTGACTCATTCTACTTTTAAGCTCCCTTGTCTTATTAACTGATAACTACAGAACTTTGACTAAGATCCTTCTTAAGAAAATTGTATTTTGATTGTGCAACCCAAGCTGTATCTCTAATGCCTCTGTTTACACAATATATGAACATTTTGTTCAAAGAAAAGAGAGCTCAGAAGAGGCAAGAAAAGATTTAAGTAAATCACAAAGGGTAAGGAGTACTGAACTCAATTGCAGAACTTAAAAAAACAAACAAAAAAACCACTTAATTGAAAATACACATACATTTTCTTTTACAATGTATATGTAATATATGCCATTTTTAATATGTTCACCCCGCTTTTTTTTAAACAAAGACATACATTGGAAAGAACCAGAAATTAATTTTGAAATCTAATTTTGTTCAATTCATAAAATATTCTCTAAATATTTTCAGTTTTGCCAGAAACATTCATTCCTAATCATTCAATGGTAATGTAAGAGGGAAATCCTACTCAGAAACAGTTACAACAATGAAATAAACAAAACCAGTTTTGAAATCAACAGATACCATTTTACATATGGACTCTAATGGCCCTTTGCATATGACAAAGCTCACACAAAATATAATACTTCGAGAAAATTTATGCTAATACATTGAGAAGAAAAATCAGTAGCTCCAGAACCCCTCTTTATGGGCAGTATATTTTACTAGAAAGCACAAATGGCTGTAGAGTAGTGGACTGCTTGCTGAAGGGTTAATTCATCATTCATCCCTGCAGACTGCCTGTAAAAAACATTTGAGATGAACATTGCTATGGAAATTTCTGTCCTTAGCAGGTGTTACTCTCTCTACAAAACCCCTTCTTCTCCCCTTCCCATGCCTTCCAAGTCCCATTATTATTCTGCCCTAAACTGAAGTGTTACTAAAATGAAACCTGAAACAATTTTCTCCCCGGATGTTCCAAACCTCAAAAGCATCGAAAAGATACCTCAAAAGAAGCTCTCCCTTGTCCTTTACCAGCCCTCCCATCCCCCCCTTTAAAAGGCACCCCCGAGGATTTGGTCTTTAAAAATTCCTTTCTCACTTCTCTTCTACACCCAATCCAGGAAACCCAGGACAGGGATGAAACGGAGATGGAAACTTCACCCCACTCTGGACAGTCCCACAACACTGGTCCTCATCCTTAAACCTCATTCAAGTCTCTCTCTCTCCGAGGGGAGTCCCTAACTTCTTCATCCTTTGAGAACCCTCACTTGTAGCCCACACAACATCTCCTCCTCCTCTCCCCGAGATGGAAGGACACAGATCATCCCCTTCAGCAAGTCCTCCCCAACCAACAAGTTCCCCGATCTTCTTTCAGTTTTCTCTATCAAGATCCCAGATTCAAGTCTCTCCGTTATGTTTGCACCTTCTTTCCCATCACCCAGATTTCCAGATTCTCCAGCCCGTGACTAACTCAACATCTCTCCTAGGTTCTAAGATTCATTGTCATATTATCCAAATATTTTCTAAATCTCCCGGATTTCTCCCTGGTCTCGAGTCCCCCCAAGCCCCTCTTTCTGATCCCTTCCCTAGATGATCTCTTTCCTAAGCACCTCCCATCACGTCCTCCAGATTAAACCAAGTACTCCGACCGAATTTTCACCACCCTCCTCCAAGTCCTCTGACCTCCCCCCCCAAGTTTCTCCGTCTTCTCCTCCTGTTCCCCCAGGGTTTCTCTCCGATCCCCTAAACCAAAATGCTCAGTTCCCTATGCCCTCTCAACGGCCATTGTGCACTCGTTAACGGTCGTCCCCGCCTGGCTCCCCAAAGGGCGAGGATCGTGAGATCTGGTCCCGGTCCTCGGGGCGGGGGTGGGGGTCGAGGAGAGCCGCTCAGCAGAATACTTACCTTGGTTCACCAGCCGCAGCGCGTGAGTGAAGGAGGGGTCCAGCGAGTCCTTCTCCGCCATCAGCTCGGGCAGGTACTTCTCCTCCATCCTCTCGGCTCCTGGCTCGCTCCCGGGCCGGCCCCGGGGGTGGGAGGAGGACGGCGGCTCGGCCGAACGGGCGGCTGGACCTCTGGTCTGGCGGGGGCGGCGCCCACCTCCTAGGTCGCTCACCCTCCCTCCGAAAAAATGAAAAAAAGTATCGAACCCCAAAGAAGGATAATACGGAGTGCGGCGGCCGCACGCCCTTCCGCTGACGGCGGCTCCTCGGCTTCGCAGCTCGCGTCCCGCGGGGAAGCCAGAAAAGTGCCCGAGGCCCCCAGAGGCAGCCGCCGAGCTCAATCCGGGCGGCCGTCCAGGCGGCGGAGGAGTCCCAGTGGCAGCCGCCTAGGCTGGCGATACCTCACGGGCGCCGGCCGCTGCTGCTGCTGCTGCTGCCGCCGCCTCCCAAAACGCGGGCCCGGCTCATGAAGTGGAGACTGTGCAGGGAGAGCGGGGTGGGGGGCAGCGGGGCACAGAATACCGATAAAGAAGACTAGGAGAGAAGAAAGAAGCACAGGGTGGAGAAGACAGCGCCTTCCCCCTCGGGGGATGACAGCTCACCACAGCCCCCTCCTCTCCTCTTCTTTTCCCTCCCGCCTCCAACCCGAAGCCCCGAATCAGGCACAGGGGATCGTCGCCGCTGGCTGCTGCTGCTGCTGCTGCCGCCGCCGCTGCTGCTGCCGCCACTGTTGCTGCTGCAGCCTCCGCCGCCACCTCAGCAGCTGCAGCAGGAACATCCACCCTGCGCGCCTGCCCCGCGCAGACTGAACTGGCCGCCCGGGTGCTCCGGCTCCCCTCCTTCCTACCCCTCCCCCGCCCCCAGCCGCTGGCGCTACCGAGCATGCTCAGTGCCGCCGCCGCCGCCGCCGCCGCCGTCTCCCCGAGAACCGGCCGTGGCGCCTAGCCGCGCGCCGATGGGTGGGCTGGGCTCCTGCGCCTCTGGGCTGGGTTCCGGGGCTCCGGATTTTCGCCGCAGCCCTTGTGGAACTGAATGGGGGCCAGAGGGAGGGGGCGCGGGGACGAGCGTTCCGAAGGCTGACTTGGGGTCGCGAGAGGGGTGCTGGCGGGAAGGTGGATGGTTCGGTGCTTGAACTGAAGGGAAACAACGGGCCTGAGGAAAAGGGGTAGTCACTGAAAATGCCCTCCCTTCAGAAAGCCTCCTTTTTAATCCCGCAGGGACCCTCTGCCCGCGCTCAGTGTGTGTGGGGGGAATGACCTGATTTGGGAAGCCCTGTCTGCCCCCCTCCCCCGGAGCTGTCTGTCACAGGTGCTCGGGCCCACAGGCAGGTGAAACTCGGGGAGTACAAATCAGTGAAAGCAGAGGAAGACGTAGCTGGAGGACGCCAGTATATGGAGCTTCCCCGTAACACTGTTTGCGGAGTGCTGAGCTGTCCCCTTTATTTGTCCTTCCTGGGCTCCATCTCCAAGTTGGATGGGCATCCCTCGCACCTCGTATTTGCAAGGACATTATCCGGTGCCTGCAGGGGGCGCAGTTGAGGCTTTTTGTCTGGCTTTCTAGTCACCTTCTCCCCAGAGTAGTGTGCTTCCTAATAGGAGGACCACGGTGGAGGTCAGCCTCGCTGGTGACTTTCTCTCAGTGACAGTAATCTCTCAGATTACCCTAAATTGTCGTTCATTTCGCAAACAACTCTGTGCGTCCAGGGTGTGATGAA
Organism: Sminthopsis crassicaudata; assembly: GCF_048593235.1. Taxonomy (NCBI): domain Eukaryota; kingdom Metazoa; phylum Chordata; class Mammalia; order Dasyuromorphia; family Dasyuridae; genus Sminthopsis; species Sminthopsis crassicaudata. The sequence continues at coordinate 93,508,950 of NC_133617.1, forward strand.
CAACAGCGGGACCGAAATGCCTGGATCCGGAAATAGCGAGCCTCCGGAGGCTTGGGGCAGAGCGTCTCCTCCCCAGCCTCTGACCAGCCTCCCCCTCCCAGCCCCGAGATTTCTCAGATTTCTCAACGTATGCGGCTGACAGCGGTGTTTCTCCTTGTGCTCCCTCATCTTCACTCCCATAACCTGAAGTAGTTTCTGAACACAGAATTCTAATTAAAGAATGTCTGAGGATCTGTGGATATAGAAGAAAGACTTGAGCTTAGAGTCTTATCCCTGAAAATCTTGTATCACCTGTACTATCATCACCAGGAATCATTAATACAAGTTGTTCCTGGGAAAGGCCCTTACTAAAACACGTGTACACAAACAAAAAACAAACGTCCCTGACCTGTTCTTAGTTTTCTGAAGTTTTCCAAACCTGGAACCTCCCTAGTGCTCCCTCCAGCAGAGAGCCATCTCTCCCTCTCCGAACTGTGGCCTACCGTCCTGACTACTGACCTCTTCTTCCCGGCCCGCTGTTTCAGATAAACACTAAGCATACTTCTCCTCACTCCTAATTCTCCCGCTGATTCTGAGCCTAGCCAACTGCCTCTCTGACCCTGACTTCCCTCCCCCTTCCCTCCCGCACTGTCCTCAATATCCAGTCTGGAATTCTGCCAGTTTTCCTAGATGAGGTGTGCCATTCTTACCCTCTGTCACTCATTATCTTAAATGCCTTGGTTATCCTTTCCTTTTATGTTACTCCTCTTATTAAAAGGTAAGGTCCTTGAAGACAAGGAATCTCTTTGTTTTTGTATTTATATTCCTGGTACTTAGCAAAGCACTTGGATTCATAATTTTTTTTTCATTCATTCATCGTACTTCAATAACTGAGTATTGCAATACTGTAAATGAATATTAATGTCCACAATGACTTCAGTTCTCTCTAAGGTCTAAGTGAGAGTTAATAGATCTTTTCCAGGGCAAGTTTTGATAGGGAACTGGAGGGAGGGGAGAGCACTAAGGCAAAGTATCCTTAGGAAGGGAGAAGAAAGGAGAGATGCAAAAAGAGGTCAAGGACACTAATGATAGTCCTTCCAACTTGATAGTTTTGCCCAGGGCCATGGCTAATCCCATCTCTGGCCAGTAGCATTTCCTATTTTTTCCTCCCTTCCCCCTACATCATCCAAGCAGGCTTTTTGTTACAATTCTTGAATCCCACTGGGCAGTTAAGCATTTCAGTCAGTTGTACTTGAGACTTCTAGCTGGCTATTTGTTCTCTTATCTTCACGTTGTATTTGGCATTAGCGTTCTGAAAGCAGCTGGGAGGGAGGGCTGTGCATGGAGAAACTGTCAGTAGAGACACTGAATCTTATGCTCCTGACCCTCCTTCTCTTTGCTCCCTCCAAGAGGGCAGGTATCCAACAGTGTGTTAATGACCAGTCTCAAGCCCTTTGGGGGAGAAGGTGATAAATGTCTCCTTGAGATGGCCAGAAAATAGTTTCCACCCACAAACCTGCCAAAGTTGCTGGCTGTGGGGCACCTCCCCTGCAATTCCCTTCTCACTGCAAGGTATTTCTGACTTCACTATGTTGGAATCTTACAGGATTATATTATTGGCTCCATAGTAGGATGAGTATCCATTCCAGGATGAATATGAATCCTAGTTTAGAAATGAATTTTCCCTATGCTAAAGACTGCATTTAGAAAATTCCATTTTATTCTCCTCAGATCCATATGCTCCACAGATTAATCCACCTGAATTTTACTGGAGAATTCACTTCTACTTCCAGGAGTCATCAGAGGTTTGAAAAGATCACTTGCCTGTAATCTAGTGTGTGTTTGATGTTTTAAATTACACTCCTTAATTACCATCCTATAATGGGATAAATAATGGATTTGATGTCAGAAAGTCTGGGTTCTGATACTAGTTCCTGCTATTTACTACTTGTGTGAATGTTACAAAAATCACTTCATCTCTCTGCTCCCCAGTTTCCTCATGTGTAAAGAGAAGGCATGAACAAAGATGACCTCAGCAGTTCTAAATTAATGATTTGAATAAGAAGAAGCTAAATTTCTAAAAATGCACTATAGAAGGGACTGTCCACATTTTTGTAAATACTTCCTTTTTTTGTCTTTTACTCTATTTCAAAGTGTATAAGCCTCGACCAAATTTTCCTATCACCTGTCAACTATATTCTAAAATTCTATTCAGAAATCAATTAACTAAATTCAATTTTTTAAAGTATTAAGTACCTGTCATGTAGAGATAAATTTATCTGTTTGGATAAAACAGAAAACTTGCCTTTGTTTTGTTATAATCTTCGAGAGAGGTACATACATCTTGGGAAGATGCTATGATTCTATAGAAAATAACTATAGAAAAAAGTACATGACAAATACATATAAGGTTGAAAAGAGTTGGCAGAAGAATGACATCTAAAGTCTGTGACATGTAAAGAAGAATCTAAGAGAACCGAGGAAGTTTTCCCAAAGAGGTAACTCGAGTATGTTTCAGAAATGCAACTGATGGAGCTGAAAGAGGCAGGAGACAAAAAGTTCCATGGATCAAGAACCAAAGCAGAAAAGCAAGAGTCCTATATAAATAACACAGTTTGACTGGAGTTTATGGTATAAAGAAATAATTTGATAGAATGTTAAAAAGATTAAATAGACTGTGGAGAGCCTTGAATGCCAGGCTAAGGTGTTTGAAAATTTAATTAGCAAGCACCGGGGAACCATTTAAGTGTTTTGTACAAAGGAATGAAGCCCAGATCTAAGGGCTAATCACAAAGAAGATTAGTTCAACAACAGTAGAAGGAATGGATTGGAGTAGGAAGAGAACAGTGACAAGAAGGCCTTGTAGGGTGGATGCTAGAATAGTACAAGAGGATGGCAATAACAGCCTTACTAAGATGTTGGGAGTAGAAACAGAGAGGAAATGCAAGATACACTTGGGATATCAACTAACAAATGCAACAATAAATGTACAAGTAAAATCCTTTAAAATTAGTAACTAATTGGGTATTAGCAGTGAGGAAGAAGGAGACAAAGGTAACAGCTAGATTTAGAACTTCTGTAAATAATGGTACATTGACAAAGTAAGAGTAGAATGAGAAATGATCTAATAAGCTAGGTTTGGGGATATTGACTTTGAGGTGCTGTAGGACTACAGGCAATTGTAAATGTGGGTCTGGAGCTGCACAGAGAGTTGGGGTGAGGAAGAGATTAGGACCTGAAAGTCATCTGTAGTGAGATAATTATTGAATGACAAAGGAAAAGAGTATATAGAGAAGAGAAGATCAAGGGCAGAGCCTATCCCAAAAGATTGAGGAGCTAGTCAGGGAGTCAGAGAATGAGATGTCCCCTTCATCCTGCACATATTTCAGGCCAACAGTAAAGTCATGACATAAATGAGTTTGTCATGCAGGACAAACACCAAAAGATGGCACAACCTTCCCTAGAAATAAGTCACTGATATGTAGGAAAGAAAGAAATGAAGGAAATGTTCTATCAGATCTTTGACTACAGTCTGGTAGAAATGAGTATTTTTCAGACAAGTGAAAAAATTTTGAAAATGCCTTATAAGAGATTAAGGAGGGACATTGAGAAAACTTTTAAAGTTCTCTAACCTTAGAAAGTAGAAAACTTCCATAAATAAATATCTCTTTTAATAAGGATTAATGTGATTGATCTTGTTCTCTCTTCCTGTACTGTATTTGCAACATTTCCTAATGTTACATATGTTCGTTTATAGAGTCAGAGTTCTGGAAATGACATTGAGCAAACTAGTCCAGCCTGATCATCAGAATGAGAAACAAAGGCCAAGAATTATTCAGAGATTTGCTTAACTTCTCATTGTGAAATTAACTATAAGCCAGAATCAGGCCATAGATCTCCTGAACTTTGCCCTTGAACATTTTGAAGTATGCCATACTTCCATATACAAGAGAACAGTGTATAGTACTCCAAATAAGATGTACATACACACACACACACACACACACACACACACACACACACACACACAATTGCAAGAATTAAGTCTTTCACCTAAACAACAAATTTAAGAGACAGAGACAGAGAAAGAGAGGAAGTGAGAGAAGAAGAGAAAGAGAGCATAATGTGGAGTTTATCAAATTCCTACTATAAATAAAAACTGAAAAACAATGAATTTGAAGTCAGAGGACCAGAGTTGAAATCCTAGTTCTCAGAGTTTGAATTTTGACAAGTCACTCAGGTCCTCAGTTTCCTCATCTGAAAAATGAAAATGTTGGACTTGATAACCTCCAGTTCTTTTCAGCTCAAATCTACGAACCAGATCTTGGGCAGAATTCCAAAGAGACAGGAGTCATATGGCCATATAGATAACTAAGGTTTGCTAAGTACGTGCCCTTATTGGTCAGTATCCAGCATATTGTTCATTTCCCATGACTGTCACCCATCTTCTTCTCTTAAGTTTCTCCCACCCCTTAAATCTAAACTTCTTCCTTATTCTCTATGATGCCTGGCTATCTAAATGCTCTAGCCACTCTCTTCCAGCTAAGAAGCAGTGGGCATCTCACTGACTGTTCCAGCTGCTAATGAAACTACAGGCATTGCGCACACGCCCCTTTGTGGCCAAAATTGGAAACACACCTTGAAAGCTTTAAAAAAAAAAAAAAAAATTGTCCGTTATTGCATTGTGACATCCTTTGATTGACAGTCGATCTGAGGGCTGTCTTGTGCTTTCTGACAGTAGCCACTTGGGTGGAAATGGATTGCGTGGGAAAAGCGCAACTTTGTAAGATTTGTGGTCCAAGTTTCATTTGGGGAATGGAAAGGAAGAGGAAGGAAGGAAGGAGGGAGGGAAATGCTAACAAATGGAAATTTTCTTTCAGAGGCAGCTAGGTCACCTCATGGATAGAAGGCTGGACCTGAGATCAGAAAGTTCCAAGTTCAAACCCTGGGCAAACTATTTAACCTCTGTCTCCCCATTTTCTCTACTGTAAAATGGAAACATTGATAGTATCTGTCTCACAGGATTATTGTGAAATCAAATGAAACAATATTTGTACAATGATTAGCACAAGCCCTGGCACATAGTAAATATTTAGTGTTCATTCCTTTCTTCTATTTCCCTTTCTATTTTTTCAAAGACAAATTCTCAGGAAACTAAAATAGTCTAACAATGAGGAACTATTCTTTAAATTGAAAAGCTGGAACACCCCCATCTCCCTGTTCTATGCCCAAGCTTGTATTTGGATCAGATTTAGTCTTGGAGGTGTCTGCCATTAATGGAGGGCAATCATTTTCCATAATGATTGGTTCATTAAATATTTCATTTGAGGGACCCAGAGAAAAAGTCTTTTAAGTTTATGTTTATAATTGTGTCTAGATTTTCCCCCAAAAGAAGAAATAAAATAAGATTTTTAGTGTACAATATGAATCAAATATGGAACAGGTAATTTATTATTATGAACAAAAGAATATAGAACTTAGCATAAATTAACAAAATGACTTTAAATTGAACATGAATATCTTTACAATCGGCTGAGAGACCAATGCCCCCAATTCATCAGAACATAAAGCAGTTTACATGACAACTAATTAGATCTTTTACATTTCACTTTAGCTAGGCTCTTAACAAGCAGTACTTAGTACTTATCAGGTGGCCAAACATGTCTTGGGGCCATCACCAAATTTGTTATATAGAAGTTCTCTTGAACGTAGACATTTTTCTTGCTGCCTTGCTAACTGAGGGACCTTTCCTCCTCATGAAGTTGCCTCTGGTCCCTACACATTCTCAGGATGGGTATCTACTTGCTTAAGCCAATGAAGACCAAGAGTGAGGAATACAAACACCCAATTAGGTTTGCCTAAGGCAGATAAGGGCAGTTTTACGGGTGGGGCCCTTCAGAAGCACCTACTCAACACAGTCCCATTGCATTCCCAACAAGAATAGGAAACACTCATAAGGGCTGAGTAGCTAATTTTTTTATGTCCAATCAGTCAATCGTTAGTTTAGTCAACAAGCATTTGTTAAGTACCTGTTATGTGCCAAGTGTTGTGATAAACACTGAGATTGCAAAGAAAGGCAAAAACAGTCCATTCTATTAAGGAGCTCAGAGAGTAATATCCAATAAATCATTAGCTCCTCCAGTTCCACAATCAATAAGCAGACTTTTCTCCATCTCACAGTATAAATCCCTACTTCCATGGCTGGCAACCCCACCCCCCAAAAATAAAAAATAAAAAGTAAACAAAAAACTTTTGCAAGGTCTTCCAGATCCAAGACTGGTGACTGAGCATGTTTCATAGGTGGGGTTAGAATACTTTTCATTAATGAATATAAATGAAATTTAATATGTACAATATTTTATAGTCAGTAGAAATAAAGAATTATGTGTCAGGCAAAGAGATAAAAGTATCTTCTTTCAAGGATGTCACAATTTTAGGGGGCGATGCAACAACAACAAAAAATGCACACAAGAAACTAGCTATATACAGGATAAATAGAAAATAAGAAAGCTAAGGCATCCAGAAGATGAAGAGGTTGGACAAAGAAAAGGACCAGACTTGAGAAATGGAGTGTTTTATATGCTCAAAAGAAAACAGGCTAGTATCACCAATGCTGATCAGAGTAAGGGGCAGGAGTAAAAGATGGAAAAAGACCGGAAAAGTAAAATAGAACTAGATTTTGAAAAGCTTTGAACACCAAACGAAGGATTTTTGTATTTTATTCTAGAAGGATAGGGAGCCACTGGAGTCTAAAACAATCCTTCTTAAACTTTTTACACTTTTGACCCCTTTTCATCATTGACCCTTTTTCATCATTGATCCCTTTTCATCAGAGAAATTATGTGACCCCAAATATGTAGATATATAAAATGAGTATACAAATCAAATATTTGCTAATAATAAATCATAATTCTGTGACCCCCACATTCAGTTAGAGGGTGGATCTGAAAAAAAGATCCAACTAAGGACATTAAGAATATAATAGTTATCTGTATTCCCATTATTTTTCCTAACTAGACTATAAACTCCAAGAAGGAAAAAACTATCTCAGGTACAATTTTTACTTCTCAAGCAACTGGTACAGTTCCCTAGAATAGTAAATGTTTAATAAATGTTCACGAGATAATACCAAATAAAAATTCTAATTACTGAGAATTACAAGAACTAAGTTTATCTACTGCATGGTTCTATGGATAGAATTTCAGGGACAAAAGAGACCCTGAACTATTTCATAGCCATATTACTGAGTACTTTAGGTTCTTTCAAAATCAGAATCTTCCTGAACCCAATTCTCCAGATTTGTTTGTGAATGTCACAGTGACTCTCTTCTACCTATTATGCAACAGACTGATGAATATAGTAAAAATTTGAAGAAGAGTGTGGAAGAGCACTTTGAAAGTTATTTGAGCTTTCTGCAGTAATCATCTTGTAAGTAAAATGGTTTATTTCCCCTGGAACTATAATCCTCTATTCCTTTACCTCCTGCCCTTAAAGGTTATATGAAATTGTGGAACATTAAAACACTATTCCTGTATTTCAATAATGAATCAAGTTATCCCTGCCTATCGTGATTTGTAAAGTGTTCTTATTTGAAAAGCCCTGAAGAAATGTAAAACAGTAATAAACTTCTAACCCACTATTTCTTGTCAGAGAGCATAGAGTCTCACACAAAACAATCCCTCCCACATTAGCAGAAGTTGTACAATAAAACAACAGACATTGAAGTTCTGCAAAGTTATCAGAAACAAAACATTTTTTTTACAATGTCAAGTTACTAACACTGTTGGAATGATTACCTAGGGAGTAATGAAGTTCTCAGAAAACACTCCAAAAATAAATATCCAGTTCTCACATAAAAATGCAAACTTGCACTTATTTTCTGCTAAGTTAGGGGGGGAAGGGGAAGAAAAATTGACAGAGATGATTGCTTAAACCACTAAAGGATACTCAAAAGAAAGGTGAAGGCTTACAACTTATATGAGATCATTATATTACTAAATAAAATCTCAAAATAAAAAAGGAGACATCTTTGTTTGGTTTTAGCTACTTGCAAACTATTTAATTATCTGCAGATTTGGGGGAATCACTTAAATATTCATCAAATCATCTCACAAATATCTTTTCTAGATTGTAAAGAGCTTAAACCAGTGGTCCTCAAACTTTTTAAATAGGGGGCCAGTTCACTGTCCCTCAGACTGTTGGAGGGCCGAACTATAGTAAAAACAAAAACTCACACCATCTCCGCCCCTCAGCCCATTTGCCATAACTTGGCAGGCCACATAAAAGTCCTCAGCAGGCCGCATCTGGCCCACAGGCCATAGTCTGAGAACCCCTGGAAACTCTTGAATTGATGCACTGAGATGGGACAACCCAGCACTTAAGGGTAATTGCCAATTGGGCAATACTCTTTTAGCATATGCTTGGAAAATGGCCTTCCCCACTATCCTGTGCTGGCTCAATCTTTTGGTATATACAGAGAATTGTGGGAAGAATTAGGGGGTGAAGTAAGACAGGCCAGAGTCACTTTGGTGGTAGAGGAGGAAAAGGAAGGTCGTGCAGATCCTGTGTCCATCCCCTTCACTTCTACCCCTAAAGACCAAGAATAAAGACCAAGGACTTTTGCTTATCCTGATTCCAGCTGATTCTGGGGCATCCAGGGTCCTAACTTGGTCTTCACACTGGATTACCAGTTCATATTCTTTATCATCTTCCATCTGATTTTGTGCTTTGGTTTATTCTATTTCCCTTACTCTCTGGATTCAGGGAGATAGGATTTTAAATAATTTTGATGGGCCCAAGATTCAAGGTTGTCTATGACCACAGAATACATGTTTGGACCTAGTTTGTAACATACCGTCTGACTTTTTTCAATAAAATTTTGTTGCCTTGCCAGCCAAACTCATACTTGGATAAGACTTAGCAACAGGGTAAAGAATCAAGATTCATAAAGATCTCAGCAGGCTAGAACATTGAGTATAAACTAATAACTTAAAATTGAATAGCAAGAAAGAAAAAATCCTGCAGGGATCTCCACACACCAGTACTTAGATGGAACTACAATTTCCTCTGTGTTGATGCTCCCTACACTCATCGATACAAATGACTGCCTATCCATGCCTTCTTATTCTGCATGATTCTTACTGGTGTTTGTCCATAAAGCCTCCAAGGATATTTCTCAACTTGCTTTAACCCTTCTTGTATTTTATTTTGGGAATTCCAGGACTATGCATCTCCATCTCACTATTATTTGATCAAGCCTGATCACATATTGTCTTCATGATTTTTTTCATCACTTTTTACAAGTAAGTTATCATTAGTAATATGTTTTAGCCTTTTCACACCAACCATCTGTCCTTTTTATGTCTTTACATTGTGATATAAATTGTGATGTCTTCATGGTGCTCCATGACTCAGTTGTATCACCAGGAAACTATTAATGTATATCTAATCTGTGTTTCTAGCCAATCCTGATAAATTTTGCACAAAACTTTCCTAATGCATGAGGCAAGTAGTCAATCCTAAAGGAAATCATGAAGGGCAGGGGAAGTCAATGCAAAAGTGACTGGGACGTGTATGTCTCTCAAAAACAGAGAAGAATGTCACTGAGCCTCATAGATTTCATACTTCAGTATTTTCATATTTTAAAAAATTATTGAAATTTTTATTTATCACAATTTTATTAAAACAATAATTTTCATATTTTAAAAATTTTTTTCTATATATATATATATACACATATACATATTAAAATATAATCAAATATATACTTTGGGGAAATCACTTTGATGGATGATGATAGCCTGGAATGAGTAGAGACTTGAAGCAGGCTATTTCAGTAGTCTAGGAATGAGATTATGAGAGCTTCCTTTAAGATAGCAGCTATGTGAATAGAGAAAAGATTATATATACAAAAAAAAATGTGAATGTAGAAATAGCAAAACAGAGCAATAGATTGGGGATGTGGGGTAAGTGTGAGTGAGGAAAAGATGGTACAGAAACAGCAAGCAAAAGTAACTGGACAGATTAGCACTCTCATTTGTAAAAGAAGGTCAAAAGAGGGCTGGATGTCGGGGAAAATGATGTTCTATTTGTGGTTGAGTTTAAGATGTCTATATGATTTAAGACTGGGCTAGATATATGAAAAGTTGTATGAGTAATAATAGAATCTGGGGGAACACATTAGATTATCAAATGAGATAATATAAAGGGAAAGTAGACCTCAAACCCTAAAGACACTGAAGGCATAATGCCTCTAGATGAAACCTCAAAGAGGGATATGAACTTACTTCCATTTCAAAAGGCTCTCTTGGAAGAATTCAAAAAGAGATAATAGAGAGGGAGAAGAGAAAATGGACTGAGACATAACCACTGGGGACATTGATGATAGCCCAATGATGATTCAACAAAAGATACTAAAGATAGGAAGGACAGATTGGAGGAATACCAAGTTACAGCATCAGAAAGAAAATCTAGCGAAAAGAAAACCCCTAGAAGAAAGTGACTGATTTTGTCAAAGAATCCAGAGAAGTTAAGAAGTGTAAAGATCAAGAAAAGGCCATTGGGTTTGGCAATTAAATATTGTTGGTAACTTTGGAGAGAGAAAATTCAATAGTCACTTTGATCAATAGGTCTCCATTTCCTTGTCTATTAAATAAGGGGATCAGATTAGATGACTTATTTTTCTTCTACCTCTAAATCTGTGATCTATAAGATTCCCAAACTAGTATTTTTGTAGTCATTATTGAGATCTTTAAAGAACCTTTGAAGTGTTGCAAGGATCAATGTAATGAATTCAACAGGAATTGTTTCTCATAAGATAACTGACAGAAACGTAACCATTTACGTAAGGAATCATTCTTCTATTTGGACTGTTCACAAGACATCATTCATATTCATTAGAAAAATGTTGAAGAATATGTGCCTCCTATTTTATGCTTTATTAGTTATTGATAGTAGAATAAATTGATAATAGGATCCTAGGTACAGACCTGGAAAATACTTCAAAGGCCATCTAGTCCAGCCTCTTTATTTTACAGTTCACAAAATCAATGCCTATAAAATGACTTGTGCAAGATCACACAGGCAGCATTTATCAGATGGGATAAATCTTTTTGATGGGATCTCTGAGGTTTGTAATACTTTTACAAGTTCATAAGGTGTATATTGTTGAAAGAAAGTCTTTGAGGATGAATTTGTTATTTAAAAATACTTTTTACATTCATTAAGCAATAAACAAAGCAGAGTTTTATAATCCAAAAGATGATATTATAATCACTACATTTCTCCAAGTTATGTGAATATGAAAATGTTGTCTGTTATAAAAAAAATCAATCCAGAAAACCCAATTGTCCCTTCCTATATTTTCTCCAAGGATAACCTTGATAGTTGAATGTAATATTCTCATAAATACTCACCCAAAAAGATAGAGGATGATAAAATTACACATTTTTAATCCTATTTAAAACTTGATATAACTGTTGATATTCTGTGTCATCATTGTCCATTTATTAGGGAGCTGACACACTCTGGAGAAACTGAATGATATACAAACATATTAGATGGGGGAAAACACTCCTGAAGTCAGGAAACCTGGGTTCAAATTCTGCCTTTGATATTTGGACACATTGCTTCATTTTTCTAGGTTTCATTTTCTCACCTCTAAAATGAAGACCATTAAGATCTCAGTCCATTTGAATATGGATCACAACATACTACTTTCATCTTTTATTGTTGTTGTCATTTGCTTGCTTATTTTTTTCTTTCCTATTTTTTTTCCTTTTTGATCTAATTTTTCTTGTGGAGCATGATAAATGTGGAAATATGTTTATAAGAATTGCACATGTTTAACCTATGGATTGCTTGCTATTTAGGGGAAAGAGGAGGTGGTGAGGGAGGGAGAATAATTTGAACACAAGGTTTTGCAGGGATAAAAGTTGAAAACTATCCATGCATGTATTTTGAAAAATAAAAAAGCTGTTATTATTTTTTAAAAAAGAAATAAGAAGTATAGGTCATTTTTTCCTCTCTTAGCCTGCTTTCTAGGTCAGTTATTTTTTCTATTAGAAATCTTACATTTTCTTTTATTTTCTTAGCCTTTTGGCTTTATTTTAATATTTCTTCATGTGTTATGAAGGCATAGGTCAAGGGGGTTGTAGTTTGAACTGAGTTTTATACCTCGTTGCCAAGCTATTAATTATTCCCTTTTGAATTCTGTAACTCATTGATTTTCCATTTTCCCCCTAAAGTGTTCTCATTCCATATAAGAACATTTAAAAACTTAAAAAAAAAAAAAGATCTCAGTCCATAATCTATATTAACAACCTTTCTACAAATAAATGTAGAAGACATACAGAATTTTAATCTCAATAAAATAATAACTTTGTTTTTTCTCAGAAACTAGAATAAAGCTTTTGAAAAAGGTGATGACATTTGAAAGAAAGTAGAGTCATCATATAATAATGTACTTGCTTGTCCTCTGTTACAGTGCTCACGATCATAAACAAAAACATTTTTGAAGATTGTTGCAACTCACTGACAAACATCTGTGTCCAAAGGTAAAGTAGACAAATACTACAAACAACTAGATAGGATTATCCAGACGAAAAAACAAATGTTTTTTAATCAATAACTTCAATGTGAATACAGGCATAGGAGAAAATTGTGGTGAAAAATTTTGGAGAAGTAAATAAAAGAAGCTAAAGGTTTGTGAATTACTCAGAAGCCGATTTCATGCTTATTTATCATAAATGCTTTAAGAAAAGAGTAATTCACTAGATATGGCAGCTACTGACCAAAGTTACAAAAATTAAATTGACTCTAGTCTTAGCAGTTAGGAAAACAATTGATTCCTTATGAATCATTTCTGAATCAGTTATCTATGTGGAATCTATCAGCTAGCTGCAATCAAAATCAATATCAAATTAGAGAAAAAAATCAAAATGAGAAGACACTGCTTATACTGATTCTATCACCAAACTATGCTTTTTAAACCTGCTACAAAATATGAAAACATAACTATAAAATTCTCGGTTGCTACAACAAGAGGGACACAAGAGCCCAGAAACTGTCTCAGCTAGCAAACACTTGATCTTCTTGCTAAGCAGAGTCCTAAAAGTACATATAAATACAAGTTTAGAATATTAGTTCATCTTCAAAACATTATGCTGAAAAAGTGTATAGATAAGAATGTAAGAAGTATCAGTGAAGAAAAAGCCATGGAGGGAAAAGCAACTCTACAGAAAGCATGGGAAGAGACCCCATTAATTTATATTATCCCTTGAAAATTTAGAGATGCAAGTGGAAAGAGCATAAAATAAATAGGAAGTGTCGCAATATTAAATAACCTATTTTCATCATCAATATAGTGAATCACCATATTTAGAGTTTTATACCTCAAAATACAATGTATAATTTTTAAAAAATTGAATTTGAAAATAAAAGAGGAAGTAAGTGAACATTAACAGTAAAGTTGGAATCAGATAACCTGGCTTCAAATCCTGCCTCTGTCACTTACTACCTATATGACACTGGACAAACCATTCAATCTCTCTAGCCTCATTTTTCATCTGTAAAATGAAGAGGTTTGACTGTGTGATCTTTGTGGTCTCTTCCAACTAGAAATCAATGGCTCATGGTTCAAAGGAGAAAAGTAGCTGTTTCTGACCAAGTATATAAAGAAGAAATTCATGCTATTGGAACACAATATTGAAGGCACTCAATGATCAGTTTTTAAAGATATCCCATAGGGTTTAATAACTCTATAACTTAGCACAATGCCTGGCACATCAGAGAAGCTTCATAAATGCTTACTAATTGATTGAGTTTAAAATTCCAAAAGAATATAAATAGATTGTTAAACGGATCACTGCCAAAACAGGCAACTACTAATTCATTGGCCTCCTTTTTCATTGCCATAAAAATCCTACATTTAAATTTTTAAAATCCACTATGCAAGTATGTGACCTAGAAAAGGTGGCCAGAAAACAATTCATGTGAAACAAACCTGGTACTTTAAGAGATTGTAAGCTCAAAATAAGTCAACTATATGAAACAGCAGCCAAAACAGCCCTTTTCATAGTGGCTAGAAATTGGAAATTGAATGGCATCAGTTGGAGAATGGCTGAGTAAATTATGTTATATGAATGTTATGGAATATTATTGTTCTGTAAGAAATGATCAGCAGGATGATTTCAGAAAGGTCTGGAGAGACTTACATGAACTGATGCTAAGTGAAATGATCAGGATCAAGAGATCAGTATATACTTCAACAACAATACTATATGATGATCAATTCTGAGGATCCAATTCAGTTTCAATTGTTCAGTGATGAACAGAACCAGCTATACCCAAAAAAAGGCATTGTAGACTACTTGCATTTTTGTTTTTCTTCCCAGGTTATTTTTACCTTTCTAAATCTGATTTTTCTTGTGCAACAAGAGAACTGTATAAATGTGTACACATGTATTTAAGATATGTTAACATGTTTAACATGTATGTGACTGCCTGCCATCTAGGGGAGGAAGTAGAAGGAAGAGAAAAGTTGGAACAGAAGTGATTGAAAGGGTCAGTGTTGAAAAATTACCCATGCATATGTTCTGTCAAGAAAAAGCTATAATAAAAAAAAAAAGAAATAGCAGCCAAAAAACCTACTATAAATCTTCTATATTTCAAAAGATGTCATTGTGAGTGCTCTCTCCACAAACACAAATCTCAACCCCATCATAACTTCATAGAAAATTTTATGAGTTGCCATGGGCCTCCAAAAAATCATGTGCTAGCCCATTTTCTAGTGATGTCTTCCAAAATTTATTTACGCTGCTAATCAGGTGAAGAACATACAGACTTTAAATGAGCCCACATATTTTCTTTCTACTTCTTGTTCCACTAACAGTCTTTCAGAATCCCTCACTTCCCTGCCACAATAAAGCATGGAAGTAAAACTTTGAAGAATTCCTTGCAAATTTTGGCCTATATCAATATATGCCTATAATCGACAGTGAGATCTGCCATAACTCTTTCACCTTACCAGAAAGTAACATCAGCTCTAGTACTTGTATCTCAGCAGTACCTTGTCTCTGGACCCTCTAAAGGGCAGAACAGAGAGCTCCTCCCAGAACTTCTATTTCAGGAGAAAGTCCAAGTTAGTTTTCTCTTCATTTCCTACCTGGTTGCACTCTTTAGGATTTTTTCCCCTCACACTTAAATACCTTCCCTCATCTACCTCCAATTCCTCTTTTTCAGCTTCTTTTTGTATGATGTTTTTCTCTCTTTAGATTGTAAGGCAGTGACTGTATCCCCAGCATTTAGCACAGTAGCTGGAACATACTAGATGTGTCATAATTGTTTATTGATTATCAGACTCTTCCGA
This sequence comes from Sminthopsis crassicaudata, assembly GCF_048593235.1. Classification (NCBI taxonomy): domain Eukaryota; kingdom Metazoa; phylum Chordata; class Mammalia; order Dasyuromorphia; family Dasyuridae; genus Sminthopsis; species Sminthopsis crassicaudata. Next base: position 93,524,296 of record NC_133617.1, read on the forward strand.
ACTCTTCTAATAAGGTTTCACCTGAAGAGCTGTGGTCAGTTCTGAGTCATCAAAATATTTATGAAGCAGTTTCTAATGTTCTGTGTCAAGTCCTAAGGATACTGAAAAAAAAGGAAAAAGGAAAAAAGGAAAAAAAAAGCATCCATATTCTCAAGGAGCTCATAGACTAACAAGAAATATAATGTGCAAATTACTGTGTACAGATAAGATTAAGTATAAGAAAAATGGAAATATAAAGGAAGACATTACATTGAAGTGGATCAGGAAAGACTTTTTGTAGAAGGCATGATTTGAAACTGGGACTTGAGGAGACAAGAGATGAGGAGAGAGAATTCTAGACATGAAGGGACAGCAAATAAAAATTCACAAATGAGAGATAAAATGTGTGAGAAACAGCAAAGAACCCCAGGATCACTGGATTGTGGAGTATATGGGGGAATGAGTAGGAAGTAAGTATAAAAAACTGCAAAAAGGGCTTTAAATGACAAACAAATAAGTACAAGATTTTAGGAAGGACGTTAATAAACCAGAGTATTCTACAGAAGGGAGACTAAGTTGGTGAAGGGAATAAATGACTAAGACTATGATTCATGAAAAGTAATAAATATATGAAAGTGTCTAGAAATGTTTAACCTGGAGAATATTTTTTAATCTTTTCTTTTGTTTTTGTTTTTTTTTTATTAATTTTATAATTATAAAATTTTTTGACAATACAAATGCATGAGTTATTATTTTTATAACATTATCCCTTGTATTCATTTTTCCAAATTTTCCCTTCCCTCCCTCTACTCCCTCCCCTAGATGACAGGCAATCCCATACATGTCACATGTGTTACAGTATAACCTAGATACAATATATGTGTGTAAATCCAATTTTCTTGTTTCACGTTAATAATTGGATTCCGAAGGTATAAGTAACCTGGGTAGATAGACAGTAGTGCTAACAATTTACATTCAATTCCCAGTGTTCCTTCTCTGGTTGTAGTTGTTTCTGTTCAACATTAATCAATTGGAAGTGAGTTGGATCTTCTTTATGTTGAAGATATCCACTTCCATCAGAATACATCCTCATACAGTATTGTTGTTGAAGTGTATAGTGATCTTCTGGTTCTGCTCATTTCATTCAGCATCAGTTCATGTAAGTCTCTCCAAGCCTCTCTGTATTCATCCTGCTGGTCATTTCTTACAGAGCAATAATATTCCATAACAGTCATATTCCATAATTTACCCAACCATTCTCCAATTGATGGACTTCCTTTCATTTTCCAGTTTCTAGCTACAACAAAAAGAGCTGCCACAAACATTTTGGCACATACAGGTCCCTTTCCACTCTTTAGTATTTCTTTGGGATATAATCCCAATAACAGCAATGCTGGGTCAAAGGGTATGCACAGTTTGATAACTTTTTGGGCATAGTTCCAAATTGCTCTCCAGAATGGTTGGATTCTTTCACAACTCCACCAAAAATTCATTAGTGTCCCAGTTTTTCCACATCCCATCCAACATTCATCATTATTTGTTCTTGTCATCTTAGCCTATCTGACAGGTGTGTAGTGATATCTCAGAGTTGTCTTAATTTGCATTTCTCTAATCAGTAGTGATTTGGAACACTCTTTCATATGAGTGGATATAGTTTCAATTTCATCATCTGAGAATTGTCTATTCATATCCTTTGACCATTTATCAATTGGAGAATGGTTTGATTTCTTATAAATTAGGGTCAGTTCTCTATATATTTTGGAAATGAGGCCTTTATCAGAACATTTAACTGTAAAAATATTTTCCCAATTTGTTACTTCCCTTCTAATCTTGTTTGCATTAGTTTTGTTTGTACAGAAACTTTTTAGTTTGATGTAATCAAAATCTTCTATTTTGTGATCAATAATGATCTCTAGTTCTCCTCTGGTCATAAATTCCTTCCTCCTCCACAGGTCTGAGAGGTAGATTATCTTCTGTTCCTCTGTTCTTATTTATGATCTCATTCTTTATGCCTAAATCATGGACCCATTTTGATCTTATTTTGGTATATGGTGTTAAGTGTGGATTCATATCTAATTTCTGCCATACTAATTTCCAGTTTTCCCAACAGTTTTTTGCAAATAATGAATTTTTATCCCAAATGTTGGCATCTTTGGGTTTGTCAAACACTAGATTGCTATAGTTGTACCCTTTTTTGTCCTTTGTACCTAATCTGTTCCACTGATCGACTAGTCTATTTCTTAGCCAATATCAAATGGTTTTGGTGACTGCTGCTTTATAATATAGCTTTATTTCAGGTACAGCTAGACCACCTTCATCTGACTTTCTTTTCATTAATTCCCTTGAAATTAACAAGCTTTTATCCTTCCATATGAATTTTGTTGTTATTTTTTTAGGTCACTAAAATAGCTGCTTGGGAGTCTGATTGGTATAGCACTAAAGAAATATATTAGTTTGGGGAATATTGTCATCTTCATTATATTTGCTCAGTCTATCCACAAGCACTGAATGTATTTCCAGTTATTTAAATCTGAATTTATTTTTGTGGCACACAGTGTTTGGTAATTTTACTCATATAATTCCTAACTTTTCTTTGGTAGATGGATTCCCAAATATTTTATACTCTGGACATTTGTTTTGAATGGAATTTCTCTTTGTATCTCTTGCTGTTGCATTTTGTTGGGGATGTATAAAAATGCTGAGGATTTATGTGGATTTATTTTGTATCCAGAAACTTTGCTAAAGTTGTGAATTATTTCTAACAACTTTGTATTAGAATCTCTTGGGTTCTCTAAGTCTACCATCATATCATCTGCAAAGAGTGACAGTCTGATTTCCTCATTACCTACTCTTACTCCTTTAATCTCTTTCTCGACTCTTATTGCCGAGGCTAGCATTTCTAACACCATATTGAATAATAATGGTGATAGTGGGCAACCTAGTTTCACTCCTGATCTTACTGGGAAAGGTTCCAGTTTATCTCCATTATATATTATGCTTACTGATTGTCTTAAATATATGCTCCTGACTTTTTTAAGGAATAGTCCATTTATTCCTATACTCTCAAGTGTTTTTAGTAGGAATGGATGTTGGATTTTATCAAATGCTTTTTTTGCATCTATTGAGATGATCATATGGTTTTTATTAATTTGATTATTAATATGGTCAATTATACTAATAGTTTTCCTAATATTAAACCAGTCCTGCATTCCTGCTATTATAAATCCTACTTGATCATAGTGTATTATCCTGGGGATGATTTTCTGTAATCTTTTTGCTAATATCTTATTTAAGATTTTAGCATCAATATTCATTAAGGAGACTGGTCTATAGTTTTCTTTCTCTGTTTTCAACCTGCTTGGTTTAGGTATCAGTACCATGTCTGTGTCATAAAAGGAGTTTGGTAGGACTCCTTCATTCCCTATTTTTTTCAAATATTTTATATAACGTTGGGACTAATTGTTCTTTAAATGTTTGGTAGAATTCATATATAAATCCATCTGGTCCTGAGGATTTTTTCCTGGGGAGCTGATTAATAGCTTGTTCTATTTCTTTTTCTGAAATGGGACTATTTAAGCAGTTTACTTCCTCCTCTGTTAATCTAGGAAGCCGATATTTTTGGAGTCATCCATTTCACTTAAATTATCAAATTTATTGCATAAAGTTGGGCAAAGTAACTCTTTATTATTTCTCTAATTTCCTCTTCATTAGTGGAAAGATCATCCTTTTCATTTTTAATACTAACAATTTGATTTTCTTCTTTCCTTTTTCTGATCAGATTTACCAAAAGTTTATCTATTTTATTGGCTTTTTCATAAAACCAACTCTTGGTTTTATTTATTAATTCAATAATTTTTTTTTAACTTTCAATATTATTGATTTCTCCTTTTAATTTTATTATTTCAAGTTTAGTTTTTGGTTGGGGGTTTTTAATCTGGTCTTTTTCTAGCTTTTTAAGTTGCAGCCCCAATTCATTAATCTTCTCTTTCTCTATTTTATTCAAATAAGCCTCTAACGATATAAAATTTCCCCTTATTACTGCTTTAGCTGCATCCCACAAATTTTGGTATGTCTCATCATTGTCATTATCTTGGGTGAAATTATTAATTTTTTCTATAATTTGCTGTTTTACCCAGTCATTCTTTAAGATGAGATTTTTCATTTTCCAATTACTTTTTGGTCTATTTACCCCTAACTTCTTATTGAATGTAGTTTTTATTGCATTGTGATCTGAGAAGAAGGAATTTAGTATTTCTGCCTTCCTGCATTTAATTTTGAGATCTTTATGTCCCAATATATGGTCAATTTTTGTATAGGTTCCATGAACTGCTGAGAACAAAGTATACTCCTTTCTATCACCATTCATTTTTCTCCAAAGGTCTATCATACCTAGTTTTTCTAATGTTCTATTTACCTCTTTAATTTCTTTCTTATTTGTTTTGCAGTTTGATTTATCTAATTCTGAGAGTGCAAAGTTGAGATTTCCCACTATTATAGTTTTGCTGTCTATTTCTTCTTGCAACTCTCTTAACTTTTCCTTTAGGAAGTTAGATGCTGTACCACTTGGTGCATATATATTTAGTATTGATATGGCTTCATTGTCTATGCTACCTTTTAGCAGGATATAATTTCTTTCCTTATCTTTTTTAATTAGATCAATTTCTGCTTTTGCTTGATCTGAGATAAGGAGGGCAACCCCTGCTCTTTTGGCTTTACCTGAAGCACAATAGATTGTGCTCCAACCTTTTACCTTTACTCTGTATTTATCTCCCTGCTTTAAGTGTGTTTCCTGTAAACAACATATTGCAGGGTTCTGACTTTTGATCCAGTATGCTATCAGCCTCCTTTTACTGGGAGAGTTCATACCATTCACATTTACAGTTAAAATTACTAATTCTGTATTTCTTGCCATCATATTATCCCCTGATTATGCTTTTTTCCTCCTTGACCCCCCTGAACCCCTTCCCCAATATTTAATTTATGGACCCTACTTGTGACATGAAGCCCTCCCTTTTTAGTATCCCTCCACTCTCCTTTTAAGTCCCTTCCCCTTTCTTGTGCCCATTTTCCCTTTTCCTCTCCCCCTTTTAATGAGGTGAGAGAGAATTCTCTGAAAAACAAATATGTCAATTATTTACTCTTTGAGCCCACTCTGATGAGAGTAAGATTCACACAATGTTTCTCCCTCTCTTTTAATTCCCTCAGATGTGGTAGATTTTCTATGCCTCTTCCTGGGATGTAGTTTCCCTCTTTTTATCTCTCCTTCCCCTTTTTCTGATACTATTCCCTTCCCTTTAGTACTTCCCTTTTTTATATTATGTCAGGAAAATCAAGTTATCCATGTGGACTTTCTGTATATCCACAACAGAGATACAATTCTCAAGAGTTCTTTTCACCTTTTTCTGCTTCTCTTCAGTCTTGTGGATATAGATCAAATTTTTTGTTTAAGTCTGGTTTTTTTCTTAGAAACAAATGGAATTCCTCTGTTTCATGAAATGAACATCTTCTTCCATGGAAGAAAATGCTAAACTTAGCTGTGTAGTTTATTCTTGGTTTCAATCCTTGTTCTTTTGCCTTTCGGAATATCAGCTTCCAGGCCCTATCGATCCTTTAATGTGGAGGCAGCCAGATCTTGTGTGACCCTTATTGTGTCACCTTGATATTTGAATTGTTTTTTTCCTACCTGCTTGCAATATTTTTCCCTTAGTTTGGTAGTTCTGCAATTTAGCCACAATGTTCCGTGGAGTTATTTTTTTAGTGTCTTTTTCAGAAGGTTTTTGATGAATTCTTTCAATGCCTATTTTCCCTTCTGTTCTTTTATCTCTGCACAGTTCTCTTTGACGATTTCCTGTAAAATAGAATCTAGGCTCTTTTTTTGATCATAGTTTTCGGGAAGTCCAATGATCCTCAGATTATCTCTCCTAGATCTATTTTCCAGGTCTATAGATTTTTCCCAGTAAGTATTTAATGTTATTCTCCAGCTTTTCATTTATTTTTGTTTTGTTTGACTGATTCTTGATTTCTCAATGAATCATTCATTTCTATTTGTTCAGTCCTGATTTTTAATGAGTTATTTTCTTCATTCACATTTTTAGTTTTTTTTTGTATATGCCCAATTGAGTTTTTAAATGAATTATTTTGCTCTGTTTAATTTTTTTCCATTTCAATAATTTTTTTTAGTGAGTTATTTTCTTTTTCTAATTCACAAATCCTACTTTACTTTGATTTTTTAACCTTTTCTAATTCACAAATTTTGTTTCCCTACACCTCCTGTGAATTCTTTATTTTTTTCCAACTCAAATTTCAGGATGTTGTTATTCTCTATCATAGCTTCTCTTTCCTTTCCCCATTTTAATTCAAACTCTCTTAATTTTTTAATAGTCTCTTCTAGGAGAGAGTTATGTGATGGGGGGCAGGTATCATTCCCCTTTAGGCTGTTATCTGTAGAGTCTCTGCTGTTAGCCTCCTCGGGGCTGGATACTCGTTCTTTCTCTGTATAAAAGGTGTCAATCATTTTCTTCAGCTTCTTACTCATTGTTAAAAATTTATGTGGGGTCTGCCCCTTGGGTAGGAAATTTATTTATTTATCAGCTTCCTCCCAGACGGGGATTTGATTGGCTCCTGTGTCTGGACTAAGAGAGAGCTCTAGGAGAGAGTTCCTCCCCCCGCCCCCAAGTGACATAGAGATATTTAGCAGGGCTGCATTGCAAGGAGTGCCCAGTGAAGGACCTTTGCTATGTGGCCTAGCAACTGCCCTGAGACTAGAAGCTGAACAGTAAAAGCATCATAAACCCCAGCCAAAGCCTCCTGTGGGGCCGTGGATATTAGCAGTTGATAGGGGAAAAGTCTCTGTACTCAAACCAGAAGTGTCTGTCTGGAGAGCACAGTTCCTGCTTTGAAGGTTCAGCTATTATAGGAGTTCTGCTGCTGCTGGAGTTTTGCTGCAAGCTCATTCCACTACCTCAGGCTGAGCCCCACACTATGTGGATTAGAGACTGCCCCGAGCTGTGTTCCCCTCTGTTCAGCTTCTTAACTGCCCCAAGGAAAAGCTCCAGACAGCAGCAGAAGGCAGCTATACAGCCCTGCAGCGATCTGTTAGGTCGCTTCTGGTTTTGGGGTAATAATATTATCTGGCTATTTCTTTAACGTGGCTTTGATTTCTCTTCTGATCTGCTATTTTAAAAAGCAGAGTAGAGCTATCAGCCTGTGCCAGATTCCTCTATCTCAGTGGCTTCTCTGTTCCCAGAGTTCTCCCCAGCCCGTGTGGCACAGTGTGCTAGCACCTAATCCTGTCTGTGCTGATCTTTTTTTTTTTTTTTTTTTTTCCCCCTCCCCTTGGAACTGACCTTTTCTGTGGGAATTCCAGAATCTCTTTGGCTGGTAAGTTGTGCTTCTAATTGTTGTGGTTTTTATCAGTCCAGCATTATTTTTGAGATTGATTTAACTAATTGGTATTAAGGGTAGAAGGGAGCTTACAAATTCGCATGTATCTTCTCTGCCATCTTGGCTCCGCCCCACCCTGGAGAATATTTTTGAGGGAAAGGGAAGCAAAGACACAAGTGATAGTTATCTTTATCTTTATGGAATTAAAAACACACCTTTTTTTTTTTTTTTTTAATGGAGACCAAAGGGGAAGAACTTCTAGTGAATAGAAGTAATACAGAAGCAGATATCAGGTCCATATAGTTACTGAACCATTTTTAAAGGCTCAGCTCATATAGAACTACATAAAATCTTCACTAATCCTCTCAGCTGGAAAGAATCTTATCTTTCACTTAACTTCACATTTGATATATTGTCCTGTTATAAAGGTTACTTATTATAATATCTTGCCAAATTTTCAGTTTCTTTTTATAATCCAAAAATACTTTAACAATCCAATAACTAATACAATCCAAAAATATTTTAACCACAAAAAATGCCAAATGATTCAGTGGTACAGAAATGTTTTCTCTGAAAATAAATTACTAAGGTCAATAAAAATAAACAAACTGGTTTGGTTATTTATTTCCTCTGGTGTTTCCTCCTACTCTTATTATCAGAATGGCTAATGACTAGAAGTTAATTGATAAAGTAGCAAATACCAAAGGAGTAGCTTTCTGTAAAGGGAATTGATGACTGATGAAAAGGGAACTCAAGTATGTAAATATATTACTTAACCTGAAAAAAACCTTCTATACCTAGTACTTAACCTTAAGAGCTCATAAAACCAATTACTTAACCTTTGGCACCCCAAGTAACTTTTCCAAAGCTTCTTCATCTTTTGCTTAGGTCTCTAAGGATCAAAATAGATAATACATATAAAAGGCTCCCTTAAAGCATTGAATACATGCCATCTATCATCAATATTATTATTTTTGTTTTTATAAAAGTAGACAAGATTTTGTAGAATGCAGGTTTAAGAGACTGAATTTCATTCATTCATTCCACATATATATATATATATATATATATATATATATATATATATATATATATATATATATATATATATATATATATATATATATATATGTATGTATAGATATATGTATAGATATATATGTATATATGTATGTATATATATATGTATAGATATATATGTATATATATGCATACACATATATATACATATATATATATTTATACATACACATATAATAAGAGGTAGTATAGAATAGTCTATAAAGTGCTGTATTTGTAATTTGTAATAAGGTTCAAATCCCAACTCTGACATTCTAGCTCTTATATCATGGGCATGCTAATTTAGCGATTTGAACCTAGAGCAAACATATAAAACTATAAGCTACAGATTTTTTATGATATGAATCAGTCAATTCGTAAACAAGCATTTGGTGAAAAAGTTCCTGTGTACCAGATTCCCTGGTAAGTATTAGACATACAAAGTAAACATAAAACCAAAAAAAGCAATCATTACCTTCAAAGAACTTACATTTTCACATGGGAAGTTGTATGTAAATAACAAGTTAGGCACACAATAAAGAGAAGATCATTTCAAGTGTAAAAGAAAGCACCGAGAGAAGAAGCAAATAGAGGGATGTTTATTGTATCCATCTGAAGGTGAGCTTTGAGCTAAACTTTGAAGGAAAGCAGACAAATGAAGAGACTGAGGGGATAAAGCAGAGTATTCTAGACAATAACAGCAAACAAAGACACAAAACTAGAGATGGAGTGTCAGGGAGAGATATTAGTAGCTGATTCATAAGTGAGTGGAACAAAGAAAAACCTAAGTAGACTTGGAAGGTAGGAAGCAGTCAAGTTATGGAAGAGTTTAAAATACCAAAAGAATATGTAGGGTTAAGAATGTGGAAAAAAGGATAACAATGAAGTTTGAATCTAGTGACTGGGAGGGACTCAACAGTGATAAGAAAGTTCAGAAGAGGCAAAGGTTTGGAAGGGAAAAAATAATGAATTCTGTTGTAGGGTAAGTTTGAGATGCCAAAGATCCTTCATTTTGAGATATTCCAAAGGCAGCTGATGATTCAAGAATGTTTCTCTGATTATCTGCATGGAAATGATAATTGAGCAATGATATGGCATATGGCCCAATCTATAGATTAGGAAAATTTATCTTTCAGGTTTATATAGTAGAGAATGGAGGAAATGATAGCCCAGATAGAGGCAGTAGTGATTATTATCTTAAATGATTATTATATTATTACAAATAATAAAAGACTGAACTAGAGTCTATAAAATAGGGACCAGAAAACTGGAAAATGATATGTCAGAAACTCAACATAGACCTGCATCTCACACTATATATCAAAATAAGGTCAAAATGAGTACATAATTTGAACATAAATGATGATACCATAAACAAGTTAAGAGAACAATGGATAATTTACCTATCGGATCTTTGGAGAAGAGAGGAATTTATGATGATCAAAAAAGAACTAGGGAACATTATGAAAGGGAAAATGGACAATTTTTATTACATTAAATTAAAAAGATTTTGCATAAACAAAACCTACAGAAACAAGATTAAAAGGGAAGCATAAAGATGAGAAAAATGTTTACAGACACTATTTCTAATAAAGGTCTCATTTCTAAAATATATAAAGAACTGTGTTAAATTTATAAGAATAAAAGTCATTCCCCAGTTGGTCAAAGGATATGAACAGATAATTTTCAGATGAAAATATTAAAGCCATCTAATGTCATATGAAAAAATTCTCTTATTCACTATTGATTGGAGAAATGCAAATTAGAACACCTCACATCTCTCAGATTGGTTAAAATGACAGGAAAAGTTAATGACAATGTGGAGGGGATGTCGTAAAAATAGGACATTAATGCATTGTTTGTGGAGTTGTGAAATGATTGAACCATTCTGGAGAGCAATTTGGAAGTATGCCCAAAGGATGCCACTATTGAGTCTGTGTCCCAAGAAAATTATAAAGGAGGGAAAAGAATCTACATGTGCAAAAAATATTTGTAGCAGCTCTTTCTGTGGTAGTGAAAACTTGTAAAATGAGTAGATGCCCATCAACTGGGGAATGGCTGAATAAACTGTAGTATATAAAGGTAATGGGATATTATTCTTATATTAAAAATGATGAACAAGCTGATTTTTAAAAGGGCTAAAGAGATTTATATGAACTGATGCTGAGTAAAATAAGCAGGACCAGGAGTACATTGTACACAATAACAGCAAGAATGTGTTATGATCAGCTATGAAAGAATTGATTCTTCTTCACAGTGGTTCAATGATCCACAGAAATTCCAATAGACTGGACAGAAAATGTCATCCAGAAAAAGAACTGTGGAGATTAAATGTAAATAATCATGTACTATATCCACTTCTTTTTTTTTCTCTCCCATGGTTTTTTCTTTTTTTCTGATTTTTCTCTCCCAACATGATTCATAAAGCAATACATATTAAAATAAAAAAATTAAAAAATAAAAGTGACCCTCTGAAATGTGATTTCCATTGAACATTATATGCAAAAACTTTTTTTATAAAAATAATGACATTTCCTGGGCAGCAAAATTATAGTGTCAGTAAGAGAGTTGGTGTGTGTAATTAATATTTGAGCTGACCTAGAAATTCAGCTTGGCCCTGAGACAATCTGAGGATAGTACGAATGAGAAAATATTCCAAATTTGAAAATGATTGAGTGGTGTCAGGATGAATGGAAAGGTTGAATGAAAGGAGTCAAGTTGCCCTACACATATTTAGGGAGTAAGCTAGATTTAACTCAGCAATATGAGTCCATATTACAATCAAGTTTGTTTATATAGATGCAAAAATATTTAATTATGCTACAAATGTTTTTGTCACTGTGATTTTTTTATTACAGCAATAGGTTTGGCATTCCTACTGAAATTTGGTCCTAAGTAGGTGTCTTAGGGAATCTGCCCTTTGCTATTTAATATTTCATCTATATTTTTGCTAAAAAACAAAGAAGTTCACAAGTATAGAATGGAGAAGCCATGGCTAAATCATGGTTTGGCAAAAAGAGTATCTGATAATTTAATGGATCTGAAATTTGATATAAACTGACAATGTGATAGGAGAGTAAAAATACTAACAATTTCAGGCAACATTTGAAGTGTCACAAAGACTAAAACAAAGAATGTCAAAAGCTCAGGCAGTATCTCATCCAAAAGTATAGTTTTTTAATTAATAACTGTTGTCCTTATTAAAAGCTGTTAAAGCATCAAACAAGTATCTGCCAATCCTGACAAAATCTGACAAACAAGGATATATTTTTTGCTCAAACCTGGAATTTTTGGTTTTATATACAAAGTCAGTCAAGATTAGTCCAATGCATTTTTCATTCATTCATTTATTCATTTTAGTAAAATTTTGATGGCTTAATGAGTTCATGAATGAATAGATGGACAAAAAATTGAATGGATTCAAATCCTCCTTTAAATTCAGTGACCAAAAAAAACATTCTTGAAAATCATCAGTATGGTAGATTCTTGCATGGCTTAATGATATATCAGAAAGTTAGAAATCTCTGGGTTACTTAGGTGTTTTGTTTTTATTTAAAAAAACCTACAATAATACTTTCACATATGCTAATTAGGAGACAGTCTGTTATATTAAAACAAATGCTATGTTTTGTTACATCTTAAAGTTAGCTAAAGAAGATATTGAAATGGTATAGATATGGTTGCACCATCAAATATTTATTCAGGTTAAGCAGACTGTGTAAAAATACTTTTCCCTTCTTTAAAAGAGCATTCCCAAGCTTGGCCATGGCCACAGAAGGGTGACTAGGATGTACAGAGTCCAAAAAACATGTCATGTTGAAAGAATATTTAGCAAAGAGAAGACATGAAAGATAAAATCATTGATCTAAGTATTAAATTGTCATGTATACAAGGAATTGCATTTATCCTGCTTGGTCCCACTCAAACATGGAAGATACTGGGAGACAGCTTTCAATTTTCTATAAGAAAGAGATTCATAATCATTGGAACTGCTGAACAATGGAACATGCTTTCTGATGATTTTTCTGTCACTGCAAAGAAGTTTAGGTATCATTATAACTCTTATGCATCTCTACAACTTGCAAAAAAATGTACTTTTGAAATTCTGAATTTAACAAATACCAAATAAAATGAGCATTTCCATACACAAAATAGACCACAGAAAGGATTGTACTTGAAACTGTGAATCTTGATTATGTACAGCTTGCAAGTAACTTTCACAGCCTTCTCCTTCTGGCTTTCCTTCTGTTTTATTCTGTCATTTAAAACTTTTTTTCTATTTAATTAAAAAGTATTAATTTCTCATTCATTTACCCTCCCTTCTCTCTCCCCATTCCATAGAGGAAGGGAGGCACATTTGGAGAGGATCAAAACCCTTACACCTAATATGCATAGTGGAGCATTCCTACATTGAGCATATACAACATGTGTGTGTCATTTTGCACCATAAATCTGTTACTTCTTTGTCAGAAAATAGATAACAGGTATCATTTTCAGGCTTCTGGAATTATGGTGAGTCATTACACTGAATCTTTCCAAGTTATTTGTCTTTACAATCTTTTTTTATTGTATAGATTGTTCTCCTGATTATCTGCACACTTCACTCTGCATCACTTTGCAGAGATCTTACTAAACTTCTCTGAAACTATTCATTTTATGCATTTTAATAGTATTTTATTAACATATAGTATAGTTTTTTATTTTTCAAATACGTGTAAAGATAGTTTTTTCAATATTCATTTTTTTTATTAAAGCCTTTAATTTTCAATATGTACACGAGGATAATTTTCAACATTCATCCTTACAAAACCTTGTGTTCTAATTTTTTTCTCTCCCGTCCCCCTTACCCTCTCCCCTAGATAGCAAGTGATCCAATATATATTAAATACAACATTTCTTTTTGTAAAACTTTGGGTTCTGATTTTTTTTCTCCCTCTTTCCCTTTCCTCCCTCCCCAAGACAGTAAGCAATTTGATAAAGGTTAAATATGTCAAATGCATTTTTAAAATAACATTTTGCTTTTTCTCCAATTGCCTATTAAAACAATTTTTAAAATACATTTTAAAAATTTTCAGTTTTAAATTTTATCTTGTTCTCTCTTATACCCTCTGATAGTAATTTGGCATAGTTTGTACATGTGCTATCATGTAAAACATTTTCATATTAGTCATTTTTGTTCAAGTAAATTCAAGTGAAAGAAAGAAAGTGAACAATAATGTGTTTCAGAATATGTTATGGGCCAGAACTTGAAACAAGGTGCTAACTCAGTGGGATCAATAGAGACAATGGTTTGTTTAGTATGGTGCTTAACAGTTCTCTAGTTCAATACATGTACTTAGTGCTTACTATAGTTCCACAAGATTCACACCTATGATGAGAGAGGATATAAGCTGGGACAAACTCAGCCAGAAGGAGAACAAGGGAAGACCAGAGAAGTGGTGGCAAGCTGTCCCTGTGGAGAACACTGAAACCCAGACTCAGAAAGCCTCCAGAAAACTAGCCCAGCCCTAAGTGAAGGAGATAAGACTTAGAAGGAGATAATAAAGGATTTGGACTTTAACTCCTGGCTACTTGTATGGTGATTACTGAACTGAAACAAAGGCTGCCTCCAGAGACCCCAAGAAAACCTCAGCAGAGAAAATTACATTTTAGAGAGAATATTACAAGTATGTATTCAGACAGTATCAATTCTTTCCAGAGAAGCAGTTAGCATGCTTTGTCCTGAGTCCTTTAGGATTGCCTTGGATCACTGTATTGCTGAGAATAAAGTAAGCTATGCATAGTTCTTCATCATGCAATATTTTTGTTACTGTATACAACATTCTCTTGGATCTTCTTATTTCACTTTGTATCAGGTCATGCAAATCTTTCCAGATATAGATGAAATGATTCTGCTTGTGATTGTTTATAGCAAAGTAATATTCCATCATAATCATATACCACAATTTGTTTTATCCATACTCCAGTTGATGAACATCCTTCAATTCTTAGCCATCATAAAAAGTGCTGCTAAAATATTTTTGCACAAATATTTGTTGATGTCTTTGGGGTTGTCATATGCATTTTTAGCTTTTTTTATTTTCAAAATCTATGCATAGTTTTCAACATTCACTATTGCAAAACCTTGGGTTCCAATTTTTTGTTCCTCCTTTCCTCCCACTACCTCCCTTAGATGGCAAATAATCTAATGTGTTAAATATGTGTACTTTTTGTATACATATTTCTGTAATTATCATGCTGCACAAGAAAAATCAGATCAAAAAAAGGAAAAAAATAAGAAAAGAAAAAGCAAGCAAGAACAACAAAAAGGTGAAAATACTATGTTGTGATTCACATTCAATCACCACAATCCTTTCTTTAGATGCATTTGCCTTCTTTAGTTGTGTTGGAGGTCTCTGTCTCTGATCCAAGACAAAGTAGCCAACACTGCTGTATTTTAGCCAATAGCTTCCCAATAGATTCCCCTCATGCTAGGAGACCTCTCAGCCCTGCATCCCTGTACCTATGCTGTGATGCCTCCCCCACCCACACACCCAATTGAGATAGACTTTTCCTGAAGTTCCTCCAAAGTATTTTCTGCTGGAAATTTGTTACCATCCAACTAGTTGTGGTTATGTCACTCCAAAACCAGTTCAGAAGCTTGATCTCATATTGATCTGAGGGAAGTCTGGAAGACAAAGTCCTGCCATCTTGGTTCTGCCCTCAGTCAAATGAATTTTTTAAAAGTGTCTCAATGACCTTCTTTTTTTTTTTCCATTTTAGGCACCTATCACGAACCTTCTCTTTCCCATCTCCCCTTATTCTCTATTGAAGAAAAAATTGAAACAAAATCCTCATAACAAATATACAGAGTCAAGCAAGATAATTTTAAAAATCTTTTAATTGAAGCTTTTTATTTGAAAACATATGCAAGGATAATTTTTCAACATTGATCCCTGCAAAACTTGGATTCCAATTTTTCCCTCCCACCCCCTCCCCTAAATGGCAAGTAATCCAATATATGTTAAATATGGTAAAAATATATGTAAATTGAATATAAGCATACATATTTATACAGTTATTTTGCTGCACCAAAAAAATCTGATGAAAAAGGAAGAAAAATGAGAAAGAAAATAACATTCAAGCAAACAACAATAAAAAGAGTGAAAATGCTATTTTGTGATCCACACTCAGTTCCCACAGTTCTCTCTCTCTGGGTCCAGATGGCTCTCTTTATTACAAGATCATTGGAACTGGCCTCAGTCATCTCATTGTTGAGAATAGCCACGTTCATCAGAATTGATTATCATATAATCTAAACAAGATCAATTTTATACATAATATAAATATCATTTATTGCTGAAAAATATGGTTGATTATCCACCTCGAGTCCATCAACAACCTATGGGGGGGAGATATATCATGACTGGTTTTCTGGGGCTGTTATGGCTTAGTGCGTTAATAAGAGATCTGAAGCTTTGTCAGGTTAGTTGTCGTTTCAAATATGTGGTTATTTAACTCATTGTTCTTCTGTTTCTGTAAAGCTTTCCTTTCCAAGGCCACTTTTGATAATTTCTGTATATATCTTATATGGACTCAATTATGTATATGTTGACTCCACTAGAATCTCATCTTTTTGATGATAGGGATTTTGGGGAGTAGTGTCTTTGTTTATATGTCACCATTAAGCATGGTACTTGGCAAAAAGCAAGAGCTTAATAAGTGCTGATTAATTGATTGATTGAATGTCTACTTTTTTCCAGGGTGTTGAGAGAATCCTGTACAAGGACAGAGCTTGGACTAAGTATACTCTATGATTCTGTGACTCCACTTTATTTCAGGGATCTAGAGTCACTATCGACTTATTTTGTTACCCTACCCTAAGTTTTTAGAGAAGGCAATGACAAACTACTAAAGTATCTTTGCCAAGAAAACTTAAATGGGTTCAGGAAAAGTCAGACATGACTGAAACAACTGGAAAAAAAGAAAACCACACCTGTTTATGTTTCTTTCTAAAATGTGGGGATGGAATTCAAGGTCACTGAAGTGTCACTTCCCTAGGCCAGACCTGAATAGACTGGTGCTACTGATAGTATTAGCAAATTACTTTGCTTTATGGTGGCTTTATGTACTTTGTTAGTCTTTGGTTCTAGACTTCTCTGGTCCATGTGTATGGGTTACCTGTCATTCCATTATATTTTCTCTATTTTACTTATATTGTTTTGATACTAGAATCTGCCAGTCCATGTACCATGTCTGTCTGACTCTCTGATTTTTAGTAATTTCCCTAGACAAGGGACAGGGACAAGGTTAGGGACCTCCATTACCTATTTAATATTGCTATCATCTTTCCTTGCCTTGCCAAAATAATGAAATAGCCAGGGTGAATATCTCTTTGATCTATATGATATGCTTTCATCTTTTCTTTTAGCTAGGACCGTGGTGGTACCCTATGTATAAATTTCATTCCTTCCCAAATAAATGGGTATATACATTATATATGTATATGTTATACAAATATATATATCAAAGATATAGTAAATATAACTGGGACTAGCAGTAGGTAGAAAGGGGAGGGACCAGGAAAGTTCTCCCTTTTTTGTCAATAATACTTTGTTTTCCAAAATATATGCAAAGAGTGTTTTCAACATTCACTTTTGCAAAGTCTTTTGCAAAGGATTTTTTCTCCCTCCTCAAGACAGCAAACAAGCATTGAACATGCACAATTCTTCAAAACATATTTTCATGTTAGTCATAATCCATATTAGTCATGATGCACAAGGAAAATCAGATCAGAAAAGAAAAAGAAAACACGAGAAAGAAAAAAACAAGCCAACAAACAACAACAAGAAAGGGAAAATACTATGCTTTGATTTACATTCATTCTCCATAGTTTGCTCTTTGGGTGCAGATGACATTTTCAATCACAAGTATCTTAGAATTGCCTTCAATAACCTCATTGTTGAAAAGAGTTAAGTCCATCACAATTGATGATCATATAATCTCTTGGTTTTGTTCACTTCAAAAGATCTCTTTTAAAATGTACAAATTGAACTGAGTCTTGAAGAAAATTAATAAAAGAGTAAGGATATGTAAAGAGATAGAAACAGAGACAGACACAAGCAGACTCAAAGATTGAGACAAAGAAAGGGAGGGAGGGAGAGAGAGAGAGAGACAGAGAGAGAGAGAGAGAGAGAGAGAGAGAGAGAGAGAGAGAGAGAGAGAGAGAGAGTTCCAGATATGGCAGACAAAAAATACAAATGGAGATGGAGTGTCATGTTGAAGGAAATGCAAGTAGATGAGTATAGCTCGATGTGTGCAGAAGGTTAAGATATTAAAAAAAAACATAAAAAATAAGGAGTAATATTATGAAGAAATTTAATTGTTAAAAAGAATAGTTATTTCCTATATTTGATCTTGGAAGTAATGGGGAGCCATTTGAGCTGAGTAAGGGTTGGGGAAGAGAAGAAAATATGACATAATCATGCTATTAAAAAAATCTTGTCAGTTGATTGTAGGATGGCTTGGAGGAAAACTGAAGCAGAGAGCATGGGTTGTTGCAGTAATCTGGGTAAGATGTAATGGCTTGTTGTGGGAGGAGCAGCGACTGTGGCCATGGAGGCTTCCAGAGTTCTCAGCTCACAGGTGAGAGGCTCACAGGACAGAGGGAGGCTGCAGGAGCCTCTTTTCTGGCAGAACTGTTGCTTTGCCTATCTTGATGGAAATGCTGGCTCACAGTACAGATCCCTAGAAAGATGTCTTAAAACAGCTGCACAAACCCCCTGAAGCTTGGGACATTGCACCCTCCACACTGGAAGCAGAGACTTACTTCAAAAAAGAGTTAATATTTAAGGCATGTAATAGACTGGGGACATAAGGAAAGAACAGAAAAAGTTTATGCCCATATAAAGTTACTATGGTGACAAGGAAGATCAAAACACACTCAGAAGATGATAACAACATCAAAGCTCCTATATCCAAAGCTTCCAAAAAAAATAATGGTCTCAGACCATAGGAGAACTCAAAAAGAGTTTTCAAAATCAAGTAAGAAAGGTACAGGAAAGATTGGAAAAAGATATGAGTGATGAAAAATGAAATACAAAAGCTAATTAAGATAAGAATGCCTTAAAAACCAAATGGGAAAGTAGGTACAAAAGCTCACTGAAAAAAAAATCCTTAAAAGTTGGAATTGAAAAGATGGAACTAATAAGTTCATGAGAAATCAAGATACAATAAAACAAATCCAATAGGATAGAAAAAATAAAAATAAAAAAGTGATATTTCCTAATTGGAAAAACAACTGACCTGGAAAATAGATCCAAGATAGATAATTTAAAAATTATTTGTCTACCTGAAAACCATGATCAAAAAAAAAAACCAAAACCTTAAAACATCACCTTTCAAGAAATTATCAAGGAAAATTTTCCTGATATTTTAAAACTAGAGGATAAAATAGATATTGAATGAATCCATCTATCACTTCTGAAAGAAATCACAAGATGAAAACTCAAATCCTGGAACTTTCAGGTCAAAGAGATAATATTGTAAACATCTATAAAGGAACAGTTCAAGTATAAGAGAGCTACAGTAAGGATAAAACAAGATTTACTGGCTTCTCCATTAAAGTATTAAAGGGTTTGGAATATGATATTCTGAGGAGCAAAAGAGCTAGGATTACAATCAGGAATCACCTATCCAGCAAAAATGAGAATGATCATTCAGGAGAAAAAGTCATTCAACGTTCTAGAGGATTTTCAATATTTCATCATGAAAGGAGCCAAAGTGAATCAAAAATCTGATTTTCAAATACAGGACTCAAAAGAAGCATAAGGAAGTAATCAGGAAAGTGATATCATCAGGGACTTAACAAGGTTTATCTTTTTACATTTCTACATGAGAAGATGATAATTGTAACTCATAAAAACTTCCTCATTATTATCATGGCAGTTAGGAGTATATATAAACAGAGGGCACAGGTATGAGTTGAATATGAAAGGATAATATCTAAAAAATAAAATAAGGGATGAGAGAGGGATTTACTGGGAGAAAGGGAAAGGGAGAGGTGAAATGATGTAAATTATCTGTCATAAAAGAGAGAAGAAAAAAAGTTTTTCCAATGGAGGGGTAGAGAAGGAGATGAAAGGGAGTGAATGAACCTTACTCTCATCAGAATTAGCTTAAAGGGAAAATAACATACACATTCAATATGAGTATACAAATCTATCTTACCCTGCAGGAAAATAGGAGGGAAACGGAATAAAACAATGGGAAAGAGTGACAGAAGAGAGGGGACTTTGGGGGAGAGGCTTTTGCTTGTTTTGATGAGGCTATTGGTGTTGAATGACTTGCTGAGGGTTTCTCAAAGTGTCTGAGGCCACATTTGAACTCAGGTTTTCCTGATTCAAGGGCCAGTGCCTTATCCATCATCTAACCATTCCAATTAAAATACTTTTGAGGAGAGACAAGTTGAAAATAAAAAGAGACTAGAATTAACAGGGGAGAACTACAGTTAGCAATAGTAATTTTGAAAAGAAATTGGAAGCAAGTTTCTCTGATGAAGGCCTTATTTCTCACATTTAAAGGGAATTGAGTCAAATTTATTAAAAAAGAAACACAAGAGCCATTTCTTAAATGACAATTAATCAAAAGATATGATCTTTGCCTAAAGGGTTATAGAAATCATGCAATACCACTATTTGTCATGAATCCCAAAAGAGATGTAAAAGAAAAGAACCTATATATATATATATATATATATATATATTTGTAGCAGTTTTTTTTTCAGGGTAAAGAATTGTAAATTGATGGGATACCCATCAATTGGGGAATGTTTGAATAAATTGTGGTATGGGAATATGAAGGAATATTTTTGTCCTATAAGAAATGATGAACAGGATGCTATCAGAAAAACATGTAAAGTCCACTACGAGCTCAAGTAAAGTGGAAACTTAATGTGTACATAGTAATAGAAAACTTGAGTTATGAATGACTTTGATATCCTCAGTGATACAATGATTCAAGACTACTATGAGGAACTTATTATTATTATTACTATGAGGTAACATTATTATTATTATATGGAAATTGAATCCATAGTCAGAGAAAAAGCTGATTGTCTGAATAGAGACTTAAGCATACTTTTTTTTAAACTTTCTTTTTTATTGAGAGATTTTTGGGGGAGAAGGGAGAAAGATCTATATTTTCTTTTGCAACATTTTCGTGGAAATTTTATGCACAGCTTCATATGGGTCTTCTCAATGGGGAGGTGTGGGGAGGCAGGGGAAGAAACTGCAACTTAAAATTTTAAAAGCAAATATAAAAAGTTGTTTTACATGTAACTAGGGAAAATAAAGATATATATTTTAAAAGTTAGAGCACAGAGAATATTTAAGAAAATAAGAGGAGAGGAAACAGAAGCACAAATTGTATGTGGATTTTTCAAGGAGTTTAGCCAGAGAAAATAATAGTTCTTGGATATTATATGATAAAATAAGGAGGATTATTTTTCAGGAAGAGATTTAGATGGGACACATATGGTGATATTTGTAGAAGGAACCAGTATTAATCAGTCTAAAACATTTATAAAGCACCTATTATGTGCTAGGCATACAAAGCACTGGGGATAGAAAAAGGAACAAACTCAGTTCCTGCCCTCAAGGAATTCACAATCAAATGGGGAAAGATAATGTATACTAGTCAAACTACGTAGGACAAATAGGTCATAATTAAGAGAGGGAAAGCATTAGATTTAAGAAGGATTAGGTATATTTCCTCTAGAAGGTGGAGTTTTAGTTGGAACTAAAAGAAAGACAGAGAGGTCAGTAGTCAAAGCAGAGAAGTGAGTTCATTCCAGATATGGGTGAAATATGTTAAGCCAAAGATGTAATTTATGGAACAGCCAGAGGTCAATAACATTGGATCACAAAATATGTACTGGGAAATAAGATGTCAGAAAAATGGACAGATAGGAGAAGATAAGGTTATGAAGGGCTTTCAATACCAGAGGTATTTCAATTTGCTTCTGGAGAAAATGGAAAAACACTTGGAGTTTATTTAGCAGGGGGATGAAGTACTAGGCTTTGATAGTAAATAGATTTAGGATTGAAGTGTGGAGAGATTTGAGGCAGGGAGACTCACTAGCAGGTTATTGGAATAATCAAGGTGTGAGTAATGCAGGGCTGAACTAAAGTGACAGGAAGCTTCAGAGAAGAGAAGGGGGGATATTGGAGAGATAATGCAAATGTGAAATTTACAGGTGTTGGCAATAGATTAAAATAGGTCTGGGAGGCTGAGAAATAGTGAGAAATGGCTACTAAGTTTGAAGGCCAAGGTAATAATGGAAAAATGATACTAATATGTAAAGTGATAAGGGGTATTGTAACGGTGTTTTAGGAGGAAAGAGAATTAATTCTTCTTTGGAAATACTGAATTTAAGATATCTATTAGACATTCAGTTTGAGATGTCTGAAAGGCAATGAGATTGGAGGTCAACAGAAAGATTGGGGCAGGATAGGTAGATTTGAGAATTATTAGCCCAGAGATGTCAATTAAATCAATATAGAACGACCAAAATTAAAAAAAAAAAAAAAAGGAAAAGAAAGGGAGAAGAGAAGAGAGCCTAGGACAGAGCTATAAGGGCCACAAATGGTAAGGGGTTAGATTGGAAGGTGGAATTAGCAAAGGAGACAGAGAGAGTTGTCAGAGAGGTTGGTGGAGAACTAAGAGACAGAGTGATGATCCTGAAACTAGAGAGATAGAGAGAGATGATATTGGGAGAAATTTGCTAGAGAATTTAGGAGAGGATGGAATCAAGAATGCATGTAAAGAATTTTTGTCAAAGCAAAGTGAAAGACCATTTTTAAAGTCTATGACTGGTGTAAAAGTGGATGCGTGATAAGAAGGAGGAAAGATAGAACTCTTGGCAGAGGTTTTCAATCATTTTGTAATATATGATGTGAGGTTCAACTGAGAGGGTGAAGGGAAGGGTGCCATGGGAAGCTTGGAGAAGGATAAAAATAGGCAATCGATTAGGAAGAACTAGAATGTCTGCTTTGTTTCTGTGGGGGCTCAGTTGAAAGAAGATAACAAATGTTTCCAGTCATCACCATTTCACAATTTTCTCCAGCTCCATTGATCAGTATGGGAATAGGAGTACTAGGGACATAAAGAATAGGAATTATCTAAGGATGGTGTTTGATAAGGTGTGAATGGCAATTGGACAAATAGAAAAGGGAATCCAAAGTGAAAGATAACATTTAGTTGAGTTTATTCACAAATGAGTTGAGATAAGGAAGAGAAGATCAATAGGATTGATGGCTTAGGAGAGAACTGAAGGGCAAAGAGTGAAGTACATAGATAAGGGTCCATTCACATTATGAATGATAGAATCATAAATGCTTATGATCAGATATAGATATTTTAGAGTTCTTGGATTTGGAAGTATAACACTATGAATGGCCACAAAATTATGGCTGTAAATATTTCTGTGTAACTGAAGTGAATTGGAATAGAAATTCTTGAGAGTCAAGTAGAGTAAAAAATTGGAAAGCTTTTTGAAGGAGTACCAATATGCTGAAGTCTCCTTGTGTGAAGGCAGAAATTGATGAAGTGAGAATTCATTGAGGAAGGAAAAAGAATTTCCTGATGAATAGGGGCTTGATGGAGAGGGAGAACTACCAGGATTTGGATTAAATTATAAGTTTTAATAGACTGAACTTCTAAAGAGAAGTTACTTATTGATGGGTAGTAAAGGGGGGATCTGGAAATGGGAATAGGAATGAGTCATCCATCATAATTATTGAAAGGGCACTAAGGGAAGCAGGAGGGAAGCAACGCTCTTTCTCTGAGCCCAAAGATAGAAGAATTAAAAAAAAAAAAGGTTTAAGATGAAGGAAAATATGTTCATTTTGGAGCAGACATTACAAAGTGCACAGTGGAAAAGGTGGTTATATCTGTAGTGGGGCACTGTGAGGGGAAAAAGTTGTGATGGATAGGTGTCATGAGCAACCAGTGAGTTAAGGATAGGAAATAGGATTTTCACTTTAAAATCACTTGAATTGGTTGATTGTAAAAGAAAGAAGTAAAACTTAATCAGTGAGTCCAGGAAGAATGTTAGGGTTTGAGGAAAATTGTTCACTGAAGGAGGCATGAGATTATAGTGCCCAAGGTTTTCCCTTGAAATTTAGTCTCCAGGAAGATAGAGATATTGTGTTTTATGAGAACCAAGAAGGACTATCTCAAATGAGGCAGGAGCAATTGATGTGCTATGGAAAATGAACTTTAAGTTTACAGAGATTTGAGATATAATACATCTTGACCCTGGTCTTGTAGCAGATGCTCCTTTAGCTGTTACTATATTCCAGGGCAATATGTATATTTACTTATTTATAAATTACATGTGTACATATATTAAATAGAGTAATTATAGAAATTATTACAATTACTTGAAATAGAAACAAAAAGGATTAGAAAAAAAGATGAAATAATTGTTGTCAATGGAGTAAATTGGATAGAAAAATGACAGTAGACTTGAACTTAAAAAAAAATCACTGGCAGCAGTGAGAACAATTAATCAGAAAGAGGAGAGCAATGAGACAGTGAAGACTAACAAAGAAGTTACTGCGATAGTATAGGCACAAGATGATTAAGTTCTGAAGTAGGATGGTGGATGTATAATTAAATTTATGAGAGATGCTATGGAGAGAAAAATGACAAAATTTGATAACTAAATAGATAGGAGGTGTGAGAATAAGGAGTAATGATGAAACATTCTATCTTCTTCCAGAGAAGGAATTGATATTTTCAGAATACAGACTGAAACATGCTATTTTTCGCTTTCTTTCTTTTATTCTTTTTTTTTTTTTCAAACTTGAGTCTTCTTGTACAAAATGACTGACATGGAAATGTCTTACATTATTGCATCTAAGAGAGGGGGGAGGGGAAAAGGAATGAGAAATTTTAGAATTTAAAACTTTAAAATAAAATCAAATGTTAAAATTATTTTAATATGTAATTGGGGAAAAATAAAATGTTACATATAATACATTAACAAATATACACATATTAACATATATATCAAAGAATATAACATATATATACATATATATGTATATATATATATATATATATATATAAGAATAATTAGTTAAAATTAGAAACAATCACATGGAAAGCAGCTATTATTGTAGTATCTTGAGGTCTTTGTTTCTTCTCAGAGGGCAATGTCCTATGCACTCTTCCCCCAATGAGGATGCTTTTTTATGCAACTTGCATTCTTTCTCCATAGTGACCATCTGGGTAATCAAGTCAGCTCTATATTCTCCTTTGCAAGAGTCAGTTTCAACCAGCTTTCCTAGAGCCACTTTTAAAATATTCAGTTTGAGTCTTTACACATCAGAAATTTGCTAATTCTATAAACAAGGCTTGATTTGTTGTTTTGTCAATTGCTTAGACTCAAGAAAGTGATGGGGAAAATATTAATAATCCTGATTAAATTTAAAAGTGTATCCTGTGTATATTCCCCTCCCCACCCAAGAAAGTCAGCTGTTAAACATTTACCAGCACATCCATAGGATTACCAGAAGAAATGTTGGGCTCAAAATCAAAAGTCTTAAGTTTGAGTCTGATCCAGGCGCACTCTCTATTTAACCACCTACAGCTCCACAGATCTTGCCTTACCTGTGCTCAGGCACCTTGGCTCAGCTACCTGTTCACCCTCTCCTTTCCAGCCTTACACACTGCCCGATTCCCTGAGGCAACTTTACCTGAGAAATTCTTGTGGATAATGACAAACTACCTTGCCTTGCTCAATGATTAACTTATTTCTCCCCTGTAGTGCCCACCACAAAACAGGGATTTTTAACTCTTGGCTACCATTGTTCAGACTCTTTCTCTGTTCTTTACTGATTGCGCCATTATTTCCATCCCTCTCCACCAAACCCCTTCATCTTTCAACTTTCCAGATGAGATTTACTCAATCGTTCCCTATATATTCTGAAATGTCTGCTCTATATGCAATAAATTGGGTTTTATTTCAATTTTTTTTTTCCATTCTGGTCCTCTCTAATTCTTTTACTCATTGAGATGCTGCTCTTTCCCAATGATGCAACTTTCCTAGATATAGTTTCCAGTGCTGATTTGTACCTTCCTGATTCTCTGGTCTTGGTAGGGGAGTTGGAATCCTCCTTTTTCCCCATTGCCATCCCTGAGATCTACTATTGCTGCTCAGTAATTTTTCCTTTGACATTCATTCATTCAATTTTCATGTATCATCCAATCAAGATTCTGGTAGCAATTGTCAGTTGACCTCCAGGATACTCTCCTTTCTTCTTCAACCAACTAATTCAGTGGCTGGCTCATTATATTTTCTCTTGTGCTCAAATGCTTCCCTCATACTAGTGGACTTCAATACTTATTGATACTCCATTAAATGACCTACCCTCTTAACTCCTTTATGTATTCATTTCTTATAACTTCACATGTTTGCACACAGATAGTTATATCCCTGATCTTGTCACTGACCACAAGTGTTTCACATCATGATCATGAATTCTGAAATTCCTTTATCTGATCCCAATCTTTCCCATCATATATTTCCCTCTGCTTTATGTCTCCAAACCTTGTTCATCTTTACTTAGACTTCCAATCCTTCCACTCTTTAATATCTTTTTAAGGCTATCATCTCTGCATTGGGTATATTCTAATTCCTCTCCATAGTGACCCCAGGAAAATGAATTCACTTTTACGCTGACCTCTTCTCTACTGAGTCTATTCATTCTTTACCTATCAAAGACTTTACCCTTCCAAAACCCTAGCATTAACTCCACTATCTACTTCCTTTGCTTGTACTTTTGTGCTGGTGAATGAAGCCTGAGAAAATTATGAAACAATGCTGAAGTGCTTCAGATATAGTACTGGTTTTATCAGGAAGACCTTATCAGCTTTAGACTCTATTTACTAGCAGTGATCCTGCCCAAGTGACTTAACCTGCCCCAAATTTTGGGGGGAGGTTCTTCATCTATAAAATGGGGATTAAAATACTTTCCAGGGTTGTTGTGATAAAATGAAACAATAATTTGCAAATAATTTGGAAATGAAATCATAGTTGTAAAGTCCTTTGAAAGTCTTAAAGTGCTCTGCTAATGTTATATTTTATTATAATCCATTATATTAATTAAGCCTTCACTATAACAAGATAATCCTTTTATAACTTCCTAATTAATTCATTGTCCTACTCACCACAGAGATTTTTACAAATCTTTTCATTCCTCCTGAAATGTCTCCCCTCCCCTCCAGCCCTAGAGGCTTACCTTACATTTCATAGAAAATATTGAAGCCATATTCTTCTGTTTCTTATCTCACATCACCCAAATATCTTTTGCCACTTTCTAATCCTTCAATTCTCCTTCATGTGATAAGTTAACTCCTCTCCTTGGCAAAAACAAAAACAAAAACAAAACAAAACAACAACAACAAAAAAACAAAAAACAAAAAACAAAACAAAAAAACAAACCCTGCATGTGCAAGTAATACCTTTCTATCCTATGTTCTCCAGCAGATTGCCCCTGCTGTCATCCCTACTCTCTTATATTCTTGAATTGTTACCAGCCTATTTGTTTCCTTACTGCCTAAAAACATACCTAAGTCTTCCCTCCTCAAAGAGTTCAAACTTGAACACCTTTAGTTATTGTCTTATATCTCTTTTCTCTTTTATGGCTAAACTTCTTGAGGGGGTGTCTATAATAAGTGCTTTCAGTTTTTTTTTTTTTCTTATTCTCTTCTTAAGTTTTTGAAATGTGGATTCTGATCTCATCTCATTCAACCAAAACTGTTCTCTCAAAATTCAAATGACTACTTAATTGCCAAATATAAAAGCCCCTTTTTTTCTTAAATTCTCTGCAGTCTTTGGCACTGCTGATCACTTTTTTCTCCTTGATAATGTCTGCTAGGTTTTTATGACACTTCTTTCTCCTCAGTCTTCTTTGCTCGATTTTTATTCACATTTTACTTAACAGTATTGGTCCTTCAAGACTCTGTGCTGGGTATTCTTTTTCTTTCCTTCTATTCTATTTTATACGTTTCCATGGCTCTAATGATCAATATCTATGGAGATGACTTTCAGATATACTTGTTCAACCTTATTCTCTCTCCTGACCTCCAGTCTCACATCTTTAACTGCCTTTTAGAGATAGTAAACTGCTTGTCCAATAGATATTTTAATTGAACACGTTATCTGTCAATCAAATTGTTTCCTTTTACTCACTTTTCTAATATTGTTTAGGGTACCATTTTCTCCTAATCAGTCATCTAGGTTCACAATGTTAAGTGCCATCCTTAACTCTTTACACCATTTCCAATTAATGATAAGTCCTATTCATTCTACCTTCATAAAATTTCTTGTATAGTCATATCTGCTTTAGTACTGCAACCACCCTAATTCAGGATCTTCTCATCTCATATCTTTACTATTGCCATAATATATTGATGGATTTTTTTGGACCAAATCTCTTCCCACTTCATTCTATCACCTACACAGCTATCAAAGTGATCTTCCTAAAATGCAGGTTTGACCATATTGATCCTATATTAATTAAACTGCAGTTGCCTCCTATTACCACCAGAATTAAATGTTACATCTTTTTGAACTTTTATAGCCTTTCATAATGTGGCCTCTTCCTCCCTTTCCATGTAGTTTCTTTCCTTTCATATAATTTAAAGAGGGCTCCTAGACCATATATTGCTTCATTTTCCAACAACTTGAACCTTTTTGGTATTTTTCCTCCTCTCCTCTATATCCCTTCATCCCTTTTCATTTTCCTATTCTGTTTTTTCTTCCTCCTTTAAATTAAATTGCTCCTTTTTTGTATTTATTTTTCCAGTATTTTGTATAGTGGTTTTGGTTCTCCTCTCTTCTTGTAATTATCAGCATTCAATACCTCTTTGTATCTCTTTTTTTTTTCTCCCTCCCTTTTTCTCCCTTTCCCTCCTTCTTTCTCTGCACTTTTCTCTCTCCCTCCCTTTCTCTTATCATCTTTTCTCTTGCTACCCCTCTCTCCTTTCTTCTTTTTATCTTATCTTCCCTTTTCTCTCCTTCTCTCCTTCCCTTCTTTCTCTCCATCTTACTCATCTTCTCTTCTTTCTTCTCTCCTTGTCCCTCTCCCTCTCTCTTTCTTTCCCCCATTCTTATTCTCACTTCTATTATCTCTCCCTAGGTAGTTTATCTGTTGTTTGCCATAGTAGGAAAAACCTAGCCTGGAATTTTAGTTCTTTCTCTGTCTTTAACAAACTGTAGTAAAAATTGGGCAAAATTCTTCTTATCAAAAGTAGTATGACAGAGTGAATAAAGCACCAGTTCTGTTTACATCTCAATTTCTCCTTTCATCTAACCTTCTATGCTAATTAGAATTTGAACCAGAAATTTGCAAATTTCCATCATTTAACAGGAATTGTTTTATTTGTGTTAGTGTTGTTTAGCAAAACTGATTCTAAGACCATTTTAATATGTTAGAGAAGGAACTTTTTTTATTATTACAGAAAAACTCTCTCAAACCAAAAGTAGACATCAACTGAAGAGAGAGAGTGTTATAAGAATTTTCAATAAATACTGGAATAAAGTAAGGATATTAACTCTTTAAACTGTTTTTTTTAAAATGTTCTTTAAATGTTGACAGTAGCAATAAAACATGAGAACTAAATCAAAAGTTTAATGATAGGTGAAGAGGAAGTAAAACTATCCTTATTTGCTAATGACTTGATGGTCTTCTGAGGAAGGGAGAGGAAATATTTGAGGAAATTTTGAGGACATAAAAAAGATACCAATAAAATTATTAAAATGTAATTAGAGTCAAAATAACAATTCTAAAAAAAGTTGTGGGTGATGAAAAAATATGAAAAATAGAAGAAATAATATTTAAAAAATCACTATGAGAAGATAATATTTGCAAACTTATGAGATACAACTAAAGAAGTTCTAAGGGGAAATTTTGTGTTCTTGAATCCTTTATCATCAAAACACAGAAAATATCTTCTTACCCTGGAGAATTTCTTTATCTCTGTAGTCCCATTTTCCAATTGCTGAGGCAGCCCACAGGTGTACCATGTTCACTCATTCACTTCTTTCTTGAGTCTTCTGATGTCTTTCTTGATTTATCCATCATGATTCCATATGGGTACTTCATATCTCCTTACCAGTTTTCGCTTTCCTTTTATGTCTTGGTTTCCTTAAATAACATATTAGGAATGTCTGGATCTTATGACAAAAAGGATAGAAGTTAGTCATTTTCTTACAACTTTGAAATTTCTCCAAAGAAGGAATTATGTGAGAAAAATTTCTGCTATTGCTAAGATCTAAGACAATAAGAACCGAAATGACATAACAATTCAATAAATTAACAGCATAAAAGAATACTTTCTAGATATGTATATGTAGATTTGTACATTCTGAAACTAGCTTATCTTCTTTGTCAGGAAATGCTAAAATGCTCATTCTGGGAATTTAGTTTCCCCAACTGTCTTATTATCATAGTTAAAGCAATTATAATGTGCCCAGATTTTCTTGTTCTCATCTTTAAGATACCTATGATGGGAACCCAGGCTTTCCTAGATTGTCTTTGCTAGTATCTTCAAGACAGTCTCAACATCTCGTATATATGATGCATTTATTTCCCTGCTTCCTTGAATTGATGTGAAACCCCCTCCCCAAGGTTATATTTCCCCTATAAAATGTGCTTATGATAAAGATATTTGCTGACTCCTTTTCAGGACTAAGTTCACTGTGAGGTAATCTCTCCCCCACATCATAGCATCTTCATTCTAATAACTTTGTCATCCTGATTAAATTCACATAATAAATGGTAAAACTTTGTGATCTGTGATAGATACCTTATAATGGTTGCTACATGTCATGAATCAAATGATACTATTTTTAAATAATATTCTTTTTACAATTTTTTTTTTGCTTTCCTGGATCTATTTATATTTACCATTGCCTATTTTACTTCATCATCACCACACTCTGATAACACATATATAAAAGTTAACCCAATGGTTTTCAACAGAATTTGTTGAAACTCTACATCCACCCCAAATCCAACCCTCCTGCCATGGCTGTGGAAAACCCAAAGGAAAACACTTGGTTCCTTGTACCACAAGAAAACTCAGTCAAAAACTTCGGAAAGGGGAACTGGGGCAAAGTGTGTATGCATGTATATGCGTGTGAAAGAGCCCACTATCTTGGTTAGGACTGTTATGTTCCAGCAAAAATCCCTTAATGTTGAAACTAAAGCTGATGAACTGTGAATTACCCCTTGTGGGAGAAGTCTGAAATAAAGTTGAGATCTAGTTCCTCAAAAGTAAACTGCTTGAGTCCAAAGATTATCTTTCCTTTTGCTTATGTTTGCCTTTTTAGAAGTTAACATATTGCCAGGTGAATACTAAATGCTTAATACAGTTTTTTGACTTGATTTGAAAAAAAATGTTGAACTGAGCACAGGACAGACAAAACAAAAGAAAACAAGCAATCAAAGCAAGCAAACAAATAAACCTTAGAGCAACAACAAATTAAACCCCCAAACTAACAAGCACAAATTCTGAAAATTAAAGAGCTTAATATAATTGAAAGGAAAACATTATTCAAATCATAAAAAATAGCTATTTTTATTTTTGAAAAAAACTAATAAAATAAATAAAACATTTTAAAGTTTAAAACCAAATTTTCTTCTCAAAAATGAAAAAGAATAATGTGTAACAACTGAAGAGAAAATTTTAAAAAATTGTCAAAAACTAATTTGTCCAATTTTATGCTAACAGAGCTTATAATAGAGGATATAGATAAAGAGTGGCAAAAATACAAAATGCTCAAGTAACAACAGAAGAAATAGAGTATTTAAATAATCTAATACCCCTCCCAAAAAAAGAAATTGAACAAGCTATAACTAAACTCCCAAAGAAAAAACCCTCAGGACTTAGTGAGTATTCTATCAAACATCCAAAGAACAGTTAATTCTAAAACTACATAAAATGCATGTTATAATAAGAAAAATGGCAAATTCAAGTCTCTATTTATGATCTAAATATAGCCTTAATTACATCTAAACAATTTGGATACTAATTCAGAGAAAGAAATTATGCAACAATGTCCCTAAGGAATATTGAGACAAAAATTCTAAATAAAATAATAGAAAATAGGCTAAAACAACATTTTAATAATATTATTCATTGTTAAAAGATTATACTTATAGCAAGGTTTGGGATAGTAAGATCATAAATACAATAAATTATGTTAAGAATATAAAATTACAAACCAGTTATACTAATAAATGCTGAAATGCTTCTGGCAAACTATAAAACTCATTTCAACTAAAAGCTCTAGAAATAATCCTAATAAGTGTATTTTTCCATTTCTAATAAAAAATGCTTCTCTAAATCCATGAGCACACATTATTGTAATGGAGAAAAGTTAGAGGCCTTTCTAGTAAGATCAAGAGTAAAGCAAGTGTGCCCATTATCATTGTTACTATTTAACATAATGTTAGAAATAATAACTTATCTAATAAGACAAGAAAAATGAATAGGGTAGAAGGAATAAGCATAGGCAAAAATGAAACCAAATTATCATTTTTTCTGTATTATATATACTTAGAAAATCTTAAAAGAATCAACTAAAATTAATTGAAATATTAATTTCAACAAAATAACAGTATTTAAAATAAATCCACACAAATTATTAGTATTGTTTCTTTCCCCCCAAATAGGGATGATGTTTAAGTGGTGACAAATGAATGTTGCCAACATAGAATGTTGCAGGTCAGAGCTGGTGGGAAATTACCTTAGGGTCAGAGATAAGATAAGGACCATTCCATCTTTTATGAGACAAAGAAAATTCTTGCTTTATTTGCTAAGATAGCATTGGCTAACACCTGCATCCCCCAACTATCAGAGGATTGTATTTCTATCTGATTTTTATGTTGGCAACTTCTGTGAAATTCTACCCATTTTGAAACCTAAACATTTTTAGCTACTTTTTTAGACCTGCTTCTTCCCTTATAATGTGGCCTACCTCACATGATCCCATGACTAATAAATAGTGAAAACAAAATTTGAATGCAGGCTTTCTCAACTCTAAATCCCAGTCTGTATATCCATTTTGCCATGCTGCCTGTCCATCAATAAACTTCTTCAAAGCAAGAAATATATCATTTTTCCTCTTTGTATTTCTGGTGCTGAGAACTGTACCCTTGAACTTTTGGTAAAAGTTGAATTTGTTGACTTAGTTGGTCCACTTTTTGTTGTGTGCACTTATATTTTAAAAGATATGATTTTGGAATGAAGACAAGTACAAAAAGTATAAAACAGTAGATGCTCTGGAACCCCTTTATGCTCCTATGTAATATGTGTGTGGGGGAGGGAGAGGGTTCTAAAAATAGTTATTTTTAGACCACTTATAAACATTAACTTCTTGTTAACATAACACTGGAAGAGTTGAATAATATCTATATTGGCATCCATGTTATAAGTGAAAACAAAAAATTAGCGACAAGGAAGTATGGTTCATAGATTCTCTTTGGAGATTTAATAAAGGATCTGTGGATTTCATTTTACAATTCATCAAAAGGAAATAAGAAATATAAGTTCACGAAACAATTGATTATCTTGTCCTAGAGTATCATGATGAGCAAAATGAACAAACAAAAAACAACCATGACAATAAGTGCAATTGGCTTGGCAATAGTTTTTGCAAAGAATTTGAAGGTAGAGATATTCTGTGAAGAACTGGGCAAGGCGTCCATCATTTTATATTCAGCGAATTTAATTTATAAGTAGGGGAAAATGAAAAAATATGTTGAATGATGTATATAAAAGGTTACATTATAAGCAAATTAAAGGAACAAGAAAGAAAATACCTTTCTGATACATGGCTAAGAGTTTAGAATGTAAATCCAACCAAGGTTGCTAAAATTAGAAGGAAAAGAGGTAGAGGAAAAAAAAAAACAAGACAAAAAACCTTTGTAGAGTTTGTTTGATAAAGGTTTTGTACCCATAACATATAAAGAACTAATTTAAGTTTATAAGAATCAGAGCTATTTCTTTTTTTTATTATTATTTTTTATTTTTTTTTAAATGGCAGAGCTAGACTTTGAATGCAAGTCCTCTAACTCCAATTCAGTGTTTTTCCCACTGTACCATAGTCCTTGAATATTTGGTGCCTAGGACATAATAGGTACTTACTTAATACTTGCTGAAATGAATCAAATTCTGAAAAGAATAGGAGTCAAAATCACCTAGTAGTAGAGGGGACTGAGATGGAGGTAGAGACCTAATTCAGAACTATTTCTTAACAGAGAACTGGTCAAATGATATGAGTAGGCAGTTCTTTAATAAAGAAATCTAAGCTATGAAAAGCCATAAAAATGCTCCAAATCATTAATAATTACAGACGTGCAAATTAAAACAACTCTGAGGTATTGTTATTACATTACCAAAAATGACAAAAGAGAAAAATGGAAAAAAATTGGAGAGGCTATAGAACAAAGACAGATTAATTCTTTGGTGAAATTCTAAATTGGTCCAGATGTTCTGGTACCACAATTTGGAACTATGTACAGGAAGTTTCTAAAATATGCATGTCTCTTCTTATTTTATTTTTTGCACTTAAAAGTATTTTATTATTCCAAATACATGTAAAATAGTTTTTAACATTCATTTTTGTAAGACTTGGTGTTTCAAATTTTTCTCCCTCTCTTCCTTACTTCCACCTTTCCCAAGACAACTATCAATCTGATATAAGTTCAACACATGCAATCTTTTTAAACATAGTTTCATACTTGTCATGTTGTATAAGAAAAATCAGAAGAAAAAGGAAAAAGAAACAAAAAAATTAAAATACTATGCTGCAATCTATATAAATTCTTCACAGTTCTCTCTTTTCCAAACCAAATAAAGATTGTCTTGAATGACCACACGACTGAGAAGAGCCAAGTTCATTACAGTTGATTATCACATACTCTTGCTGTTACTGTATAGTTTCTTTTTTTTTTTTTCCTGGTTTTGCTCACTTCACTCAGCATCTTTCCTGGCTTTGAGACACTACTAGATCAAATTGTAAGCACAGTTTTCTAGTTCTTTGGGAATACAATAATTCTTTTTATTTTGGAAAAAAACTTTGAAAATTCAGGAGGTGGACATTTTTTAGGAAAAGGCTGAACAAAATAAGGTACAGAAAGGTAATGGAATATTTTGCACCACAGGAAGGGTCGTAGGTCAAATATCAGAAGTCCCTCCTAGGTGCCCCAGCTCCAAGTGCCTTCTATCTGTTCTGTTTATATCTTGTATATCCTTATATATTTATATATACATAAAGTTTATATGTTATATATACATATATAACTAAAATTGCATATATAACATATATGTATGTATATATATATACACACACACACACACATATATATATATATATGTATACACACATACACATAAACTCACTGTTCTGTGAGTGGAGTCTGTTTGAGGTTTTTTGTCTTTCTTTGTTTTCCAAGTAGTTTGCCTAGTGCTTAATATAAGGAACCATTAATAACTGTTTTCTGATTGATTGCTTGATCTGCAAAATAGAGATGCTAATATGTATACCATTTATCCAGAAATAGAGTTCTGTAAATCTTAAAACACTGTAAAATGTGAGCATTAGTTGTTTTAAGAAATTCTTGAACTGGCTTAGAGATTGAACATGAAGGGGGAAAAAAAGACATATGAAGATAACATTGCAAAATTGAACTCCCTCCCTTGCCACTTTCATCAATTTGCTCTTTCTCTACTACCCCTACCCCTTATCAAGTATTGCCAATATTTTTTATTTACTCACTTAGCTTCTTTATTGTTAACAAATGTGAGATGACAACTCAATTAAATAAGAGATGGCAGGGAAGACAAAACAAAAGCCCAGAGTACTTTGCATTTCTGTCCTCTCTAACTGTTGGATGTCAGGAACAGGGAAGAACAAGATATTTATCTCTCCTGTTTCATTTACTTTATATTTCTATGTGGATGGAGGGATGACATAAGTCATCAACACATATACACTTTTTATAAACATCAATGTATTTTACATTTTAAAAATTCAATTCAACAACTTTTAAAATGCACATTATTTTGACCTCTGCCACCATCAGGGATTTTTAAAAGTAGAAAACAAGTCAATAAAGATACTGTTGTCTTATTATTTTTTATATCCTTCCACATGGTCTTGCACAGTCCCCAGCATATATTAAACCCTTGACAACTATTTGTTGATTGGATTACAAGATTAGGAGCTGAATGTGACTTTATAATTATCTAATCAAATACTTTTATTTTATGTAAGAAGAGGTGTGATATAATGACATTAAATAGCAAAACTGAGAATGCAACCCAGATCATCTGATTCCATAATTATGGCTCTTCAATTATCCATAGAGTTGTTGAAGAACTAGCTAAGATTTATAAATTTATACTTCAATTAAACTTATACAAATGTATTTTAAATTCAATTTTATGTTAAATGAATTTTAGGGCACTCTGCTATATGAAGTAGTTGACCTGGATTCAAATTCTTTCCTATTTAACACTTTGTGATACTTCACTTTGCTGTGTCCTATGTCTTTATAATTCTAAAGGGTTGAATTTAGTAGCTTCTACTGCCCTTTTGATCAATTAATGCCCCAAGCATTACTGCTCACAGAACACTGAATAATTATATAAGAAATACATAAACAGTAAGTAAGAATAAAGTTGAAAGAAAGAAAGAGTGGAATTTCAAAGCTAAGTAAAGGATTAAACAAAGAGCCATCTTTAGTTATCATCAAATCATACATTTTTTTTTCACTATGAGCATGGATAGAATGTAAACTAGGCATGTATGTTATTTTAAAAGGTGTCCAAAATGTTTTAGTGCAATATTAAGCCTTAATACCTTCAAAAGTATAGACAATCTACTTTGAAAAAAATTGAAAGGTTACTTATTTAAATTGTAAAAAAATATTTATATAGTTCTTATTAAAATTTACCATATACACTGTCATGTGCTATATATTACTCTAGTCAGTCTCTTTGTTTGCTTGGCTTCTCCTGATTCTTGACTAGTCATAATTGAGTAACTTCCCTTGATCTTTTTTATCCAGTTGATAATTAAATTTCTACATGGAATCTCCTTATAAGAAAATGAATTTTCTTTTTACTAAAGTTATGGACTTTTAACTAACCAGAGAAAGAAGTTAACTTTTTTATTAGAATTTGTCATCTTCAATCAAAGAGATGGAAACAAGGAATTTTAAAATAAAACTCTACTCAAAATTCACAGTCAAATAAATATAAAAGATGTGTAAATAACAAAACTTCCAGATTTATTTATTACTTGTAGCATGTATGCCTGGAATTATTAAAGCTTAAAACTATATCAAAACTTTTGAGATACCCTCTATAGATCCAAATATTTTTTTCTTTCCTATTAAAATGTAAGATTCTTAAGGATAAAGGTTATTTAATTTTTCTTTGTATTTCCTGTGCCAAGAACAGTTCCTGGAACATGACTGTCACTTAATCAGTGCTTGCAGATTTATTGAACAATTTCTAGCCCACCTGAGGAATGAATAATTTTACATAGTCTATGTTCTCCACTCCATAAAGCTATTCTTAGAACTAGACCCTCCTTGTGAAATAATGAACTAGCAAACAATATGCAGTTATAGGCCAGAATGTTGGACCAACAGTAACTGGTCTGCTTTGCCAAAGATGCTTATATCTTTTACTATACCATTTTGCCTAATCCTGGGACAGTAGTTTATCATTCCCATTTAGCGTTTGTAGTTTAAGATACCAAAAGATTAAGAATAAGACAAATTATCTTGTTTTGGAGTTTCTAGAGTTCAATCTTCAGGTCCTGAGGGTGATCTATGTAGATCAAGGGAAAGGAGACTGTAGTTAATTTTTCAACATTATGGAAACAGACTATTACAAATCATTCAGTCTAAAATTTTCAATTTAATCATAAGGAAATTGAGGATTAGAGAAATGACATAGTATAAAGAAAAGAAAAAAATCAGAATCTAGAGATAGGATACTCAAATCATTCAGTCTAAAATTTTCAATTTAATCATAAAGAAATTGAGGATTAGAGAAATGACATAGTATAAAGAAAAGAAAAAAATCAGAATCTAGAGATAGGATACTCAGCTAGAGATGAGTTATGCTATGTACCATCAAATGAGATTACCAAATTGATGATATTACAGATGCATGTGATTTTTTATTTTAGGATTATATTCATTAGTAGTTTTCCTTACATTTCTGTTATAACAGTTAATTCTTAGTTGTAAATAAATCTATTTTGATAATAAATGTGTATCCAAAATATATTTATGTAAATTTATATCTGAAGAGAAATTAAACCATTTGAATTTAACCATAACTTAGCACAAATTTGATAAAATACTTTCTTTTCAATAAGCCTTGAAAAACTGACTGACCATTCAGTTCTAAATCTCAATTTGTGACTATGTTGTGTCATGCAAGCAGCCAGAAGATTCCAAATGCTAACAATGCCTCAGATTCCTCATAAAATTCAAGCTCTTTGTTTTTCTAGTATTTGAAACTTCTTACTACCCAGGTTTTACTTCCTCACATTTCCCTCAAGCACTGTGACTTTCTAGTATAGTGAATCCTATTTCGTGATTTGGAAACTTCTTAGAACATTTGCAATAATGGTACATTGGGTTTTGTGTTAATGGTAATTTAAGAAGTTAATAATTATCTATTTATTTTGTAAATATATTTTTTTTACTCTGTGACAGAAGTGTTATAAGTTAGTTTTTTGTTCTGATGCCCAACAATTTTCATGTTTGTGCAGTAATTATAACAAAGCCAGATCACTTATGACAGTGCAATGCATTAGTAGCGTTTCTCAATCGATCACCAATTTTTTTTTTTTAATTTTATAAAATGGCCACAAGAGTTAGACATTCAAGAACAATCTGATTCTCAATGGAGAGTCACACATAAACATACCTACATTTATATTATACACATTGAATCAAAGTAGCTCTCTTATTACTATTACATTGTAATCATAATCATGTGATTAATATTTTTATATTTGAAGAATAGATGCAGGCAGTTGAAAAACATGGTGGTTGAATATAATCATTATAAATCATCTTGAAGTCATCACTGACCATCACAAATGTTTTGAAGAAATAAATCTTATATTGACTCTCATTTTAGTGATAAGGTTCTTTTCTGATTTAAAATTAGTTTTGATTTATGTCACTATTTTTCTATCAGAGAAATTTTCAAATGAAATGGTTGACAATTCTGGTTAGTCATTGAGTAGATTGAATTTTTGTTTTGACTTGGCAAAAGAGATCATTCTTTGCCTCATTTTTTAAACCTAGTCTTATTCACTGAATGGGAGTGATTTCAGTCAAATAGGAGATTTATGTTACTCTAGTTTTCTATCAGGGAGATTTTCAAGTGCAATGGAGATTTTCAAATGAAATGGTTGGCAACACTGGTTTGTCATTCAGTAGACTGAATTTTTTTAATTGGTAAAGGAAATCAATCTTTGCCTTATTTTTTTTTTATCTAGCCTTACTCACTGAAAGTCAAACTTCAGTGGCTTCAGTTGAATTTAGCTTAAAAAGGCTAAAGTCTCCCAGTGCATCTGGGGTCATCTCCATTCATGCTTATCTGTATCTTCCCACTGGCCCAGATGCTCTGGAGGAGAAAGTGTGGCTGGTAACTTTGCCCAGCCCTCTCTCACTTCAATCCAATTTACTTGCATGCCATGATACAACTTTCCTGATGTCATGTTCCTCTTCAAGAACAAAAGACAAAGCAGCAGCAGTAGCAATAACAACAATATTGTTATTCTTAAATTTAAATTCTTAAATTTTTGAGAAAATTACTTCTCAAATTTTTCTCAGGAAAGTTTAGTTTTTACTAATTGTATGTAATGTAATTGTACTGAAATACATTTATCATTCAGTGCAGTGGTAGAAAGGTAATTATTTTATATCACAATTATATATTCAAGGCCGAGCAAATATAATAAAGATGACAATACTCCCCAAACTAATCTATTTATTTAGTGCTATACCAATCAGACTCCCAAGAAACTATTTTAATGACCTAGAAAAAATAACAACAAAATTCATATGGAAGAATAAAAGGTTGAGAATTGCAGGGGAACTAATGAAAAAAAAGTCAGAGGAAGGTGGTCTAAGTGTACCTGATTTAAAGCTATATTATAAAGCAACAGTCACCAAAACCATTTGGTATTGGCTAAGAAATAGACTAGTTGATCAGTGGCATAGGTTAGGTTCACAGGGCAAGATAGTGAATAAAAATAGCAATCTAATCTTTGACAAACCCAAAGATCCCAAATTTTTGGATAAGAATTCATTATTTGACAAAAACTGCTGGGAAAACTGTCAATTAGTATGGCAGAAACTAGGCATGGACCCACATTTAACACCACATACTAAGATTAGATCAAAATGGGTCCAAGATTTAGGCATAAAGAACGAAATCATAAATAAATTGGAGGAACATGGGATGGTTTACCTCTCAGACTTGTGGAGGAGGAAGGAGTTTGTGTCCAAGGGAGAACTAGAGACCATTATTGATCACAAAATAGAACATTTTGATTACACCAAATTAAAAAGTTTCTGCACAAACAAAACTAATGCAAACAAGATTAGAAGGGAAGTAACAAATTGGGAAAAAATTTTTACAGTTAAAGGTTCTGATAAAGGCCTCATCTCCAAAATATACAGAGAATTGACTTTAATTTATAAGAAATCAAGCCATTCTCCAATGATAAATGGTCAAAGGATATGAACAGACAATTTTCAGATGATGAAATTAAAACTATTTCCACTCATATGAAAGAGTGTTCCAAATCACTATTGATCAGAGAAATGCAAATTAAGACAACTCTGAGGTATCATTACACACCTGTCAGATTGGCTAAGATGACAGGAACAAATAACGATGAATGTTGGAGGGGCTGTGGGAAAACTGGGACACTGATGCATTGTTGGTGGAGTTGTGAAAGAATCCAACCATTCTGGAGAGTAATCTGGAATTATGCCCAAAAAGTTATCAAAATGTGCATACCCTTTGACCCAGCCATACTACTACTTGGCTTATACCCCAAGGAACTACTAGAGAAGGGAAAGGGTCCTGTATGTGCCAAAATGTTTGTGGCAGCCCTTTTCATAGTGGCTAGAAGCTGGAAGATGAATGGATGTCCATCAATTGGAGAATGGTTGGGTAAACTATGGTATATGAATGTTATGGAATATTATTGTTCTATAAGAAATGACCAACAGGAGAAATACAGAGAGGCTTGGAGAGACTTACATCAACTGATGCT
This sequence comes from Sminthopsis crassicaudata, assembly GCF_048593235.1. Classification (NCBI taxonomy): domain Eukaryota; kingdom Metazoa; phylum Chordata; class Mammalia; order Dasyuromorphia; family Dasyuridae; genus Sminthopsis; species Sminthopsis crassicaudata. The sequence goes on from NC_133617.1 coordinate 93,565,100, forward strand.
GAGTGAAACGAGCAGAACCAGAAGATCATTATACACTTCAACAATGATACTGTACGAGGATGTATGCTGATGGAAGTGGATTTCTTCAACATAGAGAAGAGCTAATCCAATTCCAATTGATTAATGATGGACAGAACCAGCTACATCCAGAAAAGGAACACTGGGAAATGAATGTAAACTGTTATTTTTACCTTCTGAATCCAATTCTTCCTGTGCCACAAAAAATTTGGTTCTACACACATATATTGTATCTAAATTATACTGTAATATATTTAACATATATAAGACTGCTTGCCATCTGGGGGAGGGGGTTGGGGGAGGAAGGGAAAAAAATCTGAATAGAAGTAAGTGCAAGGGATAATGTTGTAAAAAATTACCCATGCATATGTACTGTCAAAAAATGTTATAATTATAAAATAAAATAAAAAATTAAAAAAAAAAAAGAAAGTTGGCCCAGAAAAAAAAACCAATTATATATTCATTTTCATTGATTGGTTAGTTGACTAAAAATGAAAAAAAATCTTCTCTTAGCAAGAGATCTGGTAAAATTCTCCTACCATTTTTTTAACCACATATTTGTTCAAGCAAATATTTTCACTTTATATTTTTGCTTTAAAATCAAAATACAGAAATGAAGTTGATGTGGAAACAGATTTAAAACTGTCTTTGTCTGGTATTGTGTCAAATATTTTAAACTTTTGTTCAACTAGAAAACTCCAATATAGTAATTAAATATACACGTAAACCAGATTATTATTATATTATGTTAAATCCTTTCCAAGTTATAATTTATTTAATTAAAATGTCATTTATATTCAACAAAATTTATAAAATATATACATTTAATATGAAGACTTGCAAAACATAGTCTTATGAGGTTTTATTGGATTAATTCTTTTAATTTCTACAAAATATCTCATATAACATATTATTATTTTATAATTAGAGTTTTATAATTTTATAGTTAGAGTTTTCATAATTAGATGGAGAAAAAAGTTTGTATTTTATAATTATATAATATAAATTTTAACTTGTGTTTTTTGGGGCAAAAATTATCATTATAGCTATTATAAGCACTTAATGAATATATCTAAAATAATATTATGAACAGTATATTAAGTTACCCTGGGAGTTTCACAACACATTTTTTGAATATTGTTGAAAGGATTTTACAGAGCAAAAACCATTGGGAACCAACATTCTACCACTGATACTGCTGACTTGTACACCGACTCTTCTTTCTCACTTCTTTACTTGGTACCCAGTATCCTAGTTAACTTATCCCTGGCTCAGCATAATTATTCTGATTATTCTGGTCCAAATGCCAAAAAAGAACTTATTGCTTCTGAATTTCTCCATAGGTGATCCTCTTAAAAGATTCTTTTCTTCAACCCAACCCCTAAATGTAAAAAAGAAATTTTAGAGACATAAATTATAAATATTTTCATCTCTCCTATGTTTTAGCATTTATAATAAAAGATTAGAATTATTATGAAAAAAGCCTGGGCTTCAGAGTAAAAGCTCCTATTAAATTATCTGTGTGTTTGATTCTGGGACAACAATTTCATCTTCTTCATCTTTTTTCCTCATCTATAAAATAAGTGGGTTGGGCTAGATGATCCTTAAGGTCCTTTGTTGTTGTTCTGGTGTTTCAGTAATGACCTACCTGACTCCATTTGGAATTTTCTTCCCAAAGATATTTCAATGGTTTGCCATTGCCTTTTATAGCTCATTTAGTAGATGAAGAAACTGAGGAAAATAGTTAAGCGACTTGCCCAGAGTCACACAGCTAATAAGTGTCTGAGGCAGAATTTGAAATGAAGAAGATTAATTTTCCTCACCTCAGGCACTATGGTGCCATCTAATTATCCCACCCAGCTCTAAATATTATGATTAATATGATTCTATGATTACTAAAAAGTAATGGTAAAGTGATTACAAATAATGAAAAAATCTCAAAATTTGGAGTTAGAAAGCATGGGATAGAATCCTGACTGCCATTTATTCTCTGTGTGACTTACATCAGGTGTCAAGCAATTCTCTTTACCTCTCAGAAGAAGTATATATTCATTGACTATTGGTCAAAGGTTAAAAAAAAATCTGAAAGCAAAGAGATTTATGAGCATGTAAGGTGTCTGCTCTCACTACCAGCAGATTCAGCTTTTTAGCATAGAGATCTGATTTTTACAACCTTTTAGATCCACTTAAGAAAAACATCCGATTAGCATCATTTTGTGGCAGCTAAGGATAAAAAAGCTAAATAAAGCATTTCACAGGAAAGGGAAGAGCAGAAACAGCCAAAGAAGAAAGAAAGAGTATTTGGAATGCAAGGATTTGTTATCAGAATAACAAAATAATCCTTGTTCAAAGGTAAGAGATAAGGGAAAGACACGAAATACTTTTTAAAATTCTGAAAGTTCTTTTAGACATACCTGGAGGGTCTCATCCAAAGTTGTTAGAACAGTGTATGAAACCATTTACTTTGCGGAATGTGTACATAAAAGTTGGGGACTTTCTAATTTTAAGCCATCAAGTGATTGGAGAGATTTCTGTAGGGTTAATTATTGAAAAATAACTCTGATTCCTATCCTTCCTTTCCTCTCCTCAGGAGTATCTTTGTCTCTTTTGGGCTCTGATTACGTATTTATTAAATAAAGAAATTGTATTAATTGTATTTTGAATTTTCCAGGAAATCTATATATAAAGAAAAGGCTGATTTATTTATTGATATTTCCTGCTACAAACTCATATTCAAAACTTCATCATAGTCTATTCAATCCAATTTAGCAACATATTAAAATAAGTTCTCCCCCCCTACTGACAAACTTTTCCTTCTGACCTTCCAAGTCTTTTTGGATGACTCTGGGCTGAGAGGACTGGATGCTACCAGGACTGCTGCTGATCTGGAGGTTCCTAATCTAGTCCCTGAAGCAAGAACTGGGACGGCAGGTGGACTGTCACCAAGTTGCCACTGACATTTCCTGCTGGTCTAAGTTTTCAACAGCTGGAAAATTGTTCCACTCCATCGTTTTGCATGGTCTGACACTAAAATTCATTTAGAGTCGTTACTTAAAGGAACTTGGAGTGATTTGGGGAAGAGTGCAGTAAGTTTCTGCCTTTTTCTTTCATCATTTTTTACATCCAAACCTTCAAGAAAAATAATAATTGGTTTCAAGCTATGGAAGAGCTCAAAATGAATTTTAAAATTCAAGTAGGAGAAACAGAAAAAATTCAGAAGACAAATAAGAGGGATACAAAAGGAAATTCAAAACACTAATGAGGAAAAGAATATCTTAAAATGGAAAACTGAACAATTAGAAAAGGAGATATAAAAGCTCACTGAGGAAAATAATTCATTAAAAATTAGAATTGAGTAAATGGAAGTTAATGATTTTATGGACAAATGCAAAATAGCTCATTAGAAAAACAACCTGGAAAATAGATTTATGAGAGATTGTTTTGAAATTATTGGTCTACCCTTTAAGTCATCATTGCAAAAAAGCCTAGACATCATCTTCAAGAAATTATCAAGGAAAACTGTCCTGATATTTTAGAACCAGAGAATAAAATAGAAATTAAAATAATTTACTCATCAATTCCTGAAAGAGATCCCAAAAAGAAAACTCTCAGGAGTATTATATAGTTAAGTTCTGGAACTTCCAGGTCAAGGAGAAAATATTGCAAGCATTCAGAAAGAAACCATTGAAGTATAATGGATCCAAAGTCAGGATAATACATGATTTAACAGTTTGTACATTAAAGGACTGGAGAGCTTGGAAAATGATATTCTGAAGAGCAATGGAGCTAGGATTACAACTATGAATTACCTAGCCAGCAAAACTAAATATAATAATCCTTCAGGGGAAAAGGTGGAAATTTAATGAAATAGAGAATTTTTAAACATTTATGATGAAAAGACCAGACCAGAATAAAAATTTTGATTTTCAAATACAGAACTCAGGAGAAGCATAAGGAGGTAATCAGAAAAGTGATATTATAAGGGACTTCATAGTGTTTAACTGTTTACATTTCTACATGGAAGGATGATGCTTGTGCCTCATTGGAACTTTCTCATTATTATGGCTGTTAGAAAAAGTAATTATATACAGAGGGCAGGGATGTGAGCTGAATATGATGGGATAATATCTAAAAAAATCAAAATCAAGTGATGAGAGAGGAAGTTGTATTGGGAGAAGGGAAAGGAATGTTGAATTGGTTTAAATTAGATGCCATTAAAGAGGCAAGAAAAAGCTTTTACAGTTAAGGGGGAGAGAAAATGAGTGAAACCTTACTCTCATCAGAATTGGCTCAAAGATGAAATAACATACACACTCAATCTGGATTTAAAAATCTATATTACCCTGCATGAAAATAGAAGAGGAAGGGGATATGGGAAAGGAGAGAATAATAGAAGAGAGGGCATATTGGAGGAGGGAGTGTTCAATAGCAAAAAACTTTTGAGGAGAGACAATATGAAAGGAGAGCAATAGACTAAATAGGGGAAGGGTAATACAGTTAGCAAGAGTAGTAGAAAAAAGAATTTTTTTGTTTTATTAATTTTATAATTATACATTTTTGACAGTATATATGCATGAGTAATTTTTTTATAACATTATCTCTTGTATTCATTTTTTCCAGATTTTCCCCTCCTTCCCTCTACTCCCTCCCCTAGATGACAGGCAATCTCATACATTTTGCACGTGTTACAGCATAACCTAGATATATGTGTGTAAATCCAATTTTCTTGTTGCACGTTAAGTATTGGATTCCGAAGATATAAGTAACCTGGGTAGAAAGACAGTAGTGCTAATAGTTTACATTCAATTCCCAGTGTTCCTTCTCTGGGTGTAGTTGTTTCTGTCCATCATTGATCAGCTGGAAGTGAGTTGGATCTTCTTTATGTTGAAGATATCCACTTCCATCAGAATACATCCTCATACAGTATTGTTGTGTATAGTGATCTTCTGGTTCTGCTCATTTCACTCATCATCAGTTCATACAAGTTTCTCCAAGCCTTTCTGCATTCATCCTGCTGGTCAAGAAAAAAGAATTTTGAAGCAAGTTTCTTTTATAAGGAGCCATTTCTCAAACAGATGGGGGATTAAGTCAAATTAATAAAAATAAGAGCCATTCCCCAATTGATAAATATCAAAATATATGAACTATACTCAAAGGACCATAAAATCATGTATATTCTTTGACCTAACAATATGTTTACTAGACATTAATTTTTAAAAAATTAAAGGAAAAGGACCTATATGAACAAAAAATATTTAAAATAATTCTCTTCCTAGGACAAAAAAAAAAATAGAAACTGAGGGGATGCCCATCAATTGAGGAATGACTCAATAAATGTGAGAATGATGGAAAAGTATTGTTCTATAGAAAATGATAAGCAGGATGTTATCAGAAAAATCTAAAAAGTCCTCCATTAACTCAAAGTGAAATGTATTGTGAACAAAGCAATAGCAATGTTATGGGAGGATCAGCTATAAATGACTTTGGTATTCTCAGCAATTATCTATGACTAATCTGGGGGATTTAGGATAAAAATAAAAAAAAATAAACTGATTATATCTGAAAACAGATTGAAACATTTTCTTTCTCTCTCTCTCTCTCTCTCTTCCTCTCTCTCCTGTCTCTCTCTCTCTTTCTTTCTGCATCTCTTTCTCTCTCTCTCTTTCTTTCTGCATCTCTTTCTCTCTCTCTCTCTCTTTCTGCATCTCTTTCTCTCTTCTCTTGCTCTGCCTCTTCCTCTCCCTCCTTTATTTTTCCTGAAAGTATTTTTGGGGGGATCTATGTTTTCTTTCACAACATGCCTTTTATGGAAATGTTTTGTATAAATTAAGTTGTAGTTTCTTAATGGAACTTGGGGATGAGAATAAAGGAGAGAATATGGAACTCAACATTTTAAAAATAAATGTAAAAATTATTTGAAATTAAATTAGGGAAAAATAAAAATATTGAAATAATATGAGAAATAAGAAAAATTTCATGTATGACATCTAAGTTGTAAACCAGTATGACTTATAGGATGGTAATAACCTAGAAAGCAATGAAGAAGTTAAGAAGAGTGGAGGGTTTGGATGAAAGATAATGAGTTCATTTTGGGATATGTTGAATTGAAATTGTCTATTTGACAGTGGTTGTTCATACTTCATTCTTGAAGAGGACCAATGATATCAGGATGTTGACCTCCTACATTTAGTTTAGTGGAATTTGCAAGTGAGTTGTGTTTGAGTGAGGCAGGTTCATGCAAAACCATTAGTCTCACTTTCTCCTCCAGAGTCTGGCCTTTACAAAAGACTCAATCTAGCTATTTACACTTGTTTTAAATCATCAAAATCCAAACAAAGAGCAGTAATAGGCTAGTGCCTATTATTGGCTCAATTCTAAATGTTCAGTAGGCTGTAGGCAATGTGAGACCTTGAGTTTGGGAGAGAGGCTGGGGCTGGACAAATAGACCTAAAAAATCATCATAATGGAAATAATAATTGCAAATGATAAGATCATCAAGTGAAATAGCATAGTATTTCAAGAAGAAGAGGTTGATTGACAATGTGAAGGCTGCAGACAAGTCAAGAAGGATAAGGATTAGGAAAAGGCAATGGTTTTGGCAATTATTCATCATTTTGGAGAAAGAAATTTCAATTCAATGATGAACTTAGAAACCAGAATGTGTACTTAAGAAGAAAGAGAGAAAAAAAAGAAGTGAAGGATCCTGCTATAAATATCCTTTCCAAGTAGTTTCAACATAGAAGAGAGGAAATATAATATGATAGTGGGAATGAACAGATAAAGTAAGGGGTTTTAAGAATAGGGGAGACATGGGCATTTTTGGAGGCAGTTGGAAAAGATCCATTGGACAGGAAGTGATTGAAAATCAGTGAAAAAAGTAATTATGATAGATAAGGCTATTGTCAGAGAAGACAGAATGGAATTTATATAGAGACATCAGTGTTGGCAATCAGAAGCATTGAGTTTTCATCTAAATCAGGGCCGAAGGAAGAAATTATTACAGAAGTTACCTGAATGATATGAGATGAGAAAAAAGGGGGGAAAGAAGCTCTTTACTAATGGACTCAATATTTTCATTGAAATGTAAAGTTCTCAGTTAAATTGGTAGGAAAAAAGTTGTGAGAAATTTGAGCAGGCATTAAAAAAAAGTCTGGAAAAGTTAACATGATGAGTGGGAGAGTAAATTGATCAGAGAAATATAAAAGAATTATCTTGCTGCAGTAAGGACCCAGTTCAGCTTGTGCAACACAACCCAGACAGTATAGTTTCATGATTTTCTCCAGCTTTATCAGCAGAACATGAATAGAAGCCAAAGCAGTAGAGATGAAAGTAATCTAAAGCTGAAGGTTAGTATATTATCTTTAAACAGGACAAAGAGGTAAAGAAATTTGAAAACTTGAGAGAAGAGGTCAGTATAATATTAAAATAGTCCATCAAAGGGGTTTTGATGCCAAAAGAAGAAAGACTGGCCAGTTCAGGGTATTTGAGGAAATATTAATGTAAATTGAAGTCCCCTAGTATCAGGGCAGTATTTGAGAAGATAGAAAGAACATCAACCATTAAACTCATTGAGAAAGAAAAGATTATCCTGCAATTCTATACCAGATAGACTCTTGATTGGGTGATAAATAACCTTAAAAGAGGAGAGGCTAGTGAGAAATAATAGTAAAAGGAGAAACTGGAAGTCACAATGGAGAGCAAGGAATATTCCAACATGACCACCTTGTCTGGGATTATTACTGAAAATGAAACTAGTACTGGAAAAAATATCCAGGGAAGCTGTGTCATCAGAAGAGTTTTAACTGCTGTTTTAACATTGATAAACTCTTTATTTCATGCAAAAACTCTTCTTACCTTGAAGATTCAGATATGATTTCTCTATATTTGGTATATAATTCATTTCTTTTGAGGTGTTATCATTGGAGAATTTTGTAGAAAGCATTTATAACCAAACATATAATTGTCAAATGCTATAGAAAACACATTGAATATGAAAATTGAGAAAAGGTCATTGTCCCTTAATTCCTTACATTCATTGTTTCTTTTGGTGCAACAATATTTATGTAATCCATGCCTCTCGTGTTCCATTATATCTGTGTAATACAATTTGCTTAGCTATTCTCCAATTCATGGGTATGCACTTTGTGTCTACTTCTCTATTGCCACAAATAGCAATCCTATAGATATCTTTAGACACATAGAAGCTTTCTTTCTGTTTCTGACTTCCTCAAGCTGTTTAACATAGTAATGAAATCTGTGTCAAAAAGGGATAACCATTTAGGCTCCTTTTTGTAAGATTCCAAATAGTCCTCCAGAATAAATGAATCAATTTACAGTTCCACAAACACTGTAGTATTGAGCCTGTCTTCTATAAAATCTTCATGAGAATAATTTGTAAATTTATTGAATGTTACCTAATGAAAACATAAGAAGGGAATAAATTTTCACAAATGATATTATTCTATATCTCTTCAGATCACTGCATAATAATTTACTAAAAGGTACAAAGAATTCAAGATCCTATTATGTTCATTTTAAAAATTATCTATAAAAAGGCATTTTATTTGATAGAACAAAATGTTTCTCTTCAAACAAGATGTCTCAAATCATACATTAAAATAATATCACATATCTTGATAGAGTCCTGTATCAAGGATTGCTTATTGGACATTTTGAATGGTCTGTCTTTGAATGGCATCTCAAACTCAACATATGAAAAATTAAAGTCATTATTTTTCCCTAAAAATTCTCTCTGCTGAACTTCTCTATTTCTGTCAAGGACACCACCTTTCTACTAGTCATTCAAATTCATATATTCTTTTTTTCCTCATCTTTCACATCCAATCATCTGGCAAGTTTTGTTTAATCACCTCTACATAGTTCCTACACATACTTTTTTTTCTTTTTCTTTGTGCCATTATTCTAATTTAACCCTTTATCATAATCTCTGATTTAGATTATTTCAATAAACCCTGAATCGGTGTCTGTGTCAAGTCTCTTTCAATTCTAATCCATCCTACATATAACTGCCATTATAATTTTCCCCTAATGTGCAGATCTATGTAACTACCATATTCGATAAATTCCAATGGCTCCCTCAAGTGCAAAGTTCTTTGTTTGGCAATGAAAGGCCTTTGTAATCTGACTAACTTCCTTCCACGGCTATATTTACTATTTTCCTTCATTTTGCATCAAGCTTCAGGACGTTTTAGAGTCTCCTAAATAAGACTTATGCAATTCTCAAAACATTGCTTTGGCCTGATGATTCACTTGAATAAAATGAAGTCAATGAAAAATATCTGTTCCTCAAACTATGATATGGTTGGATAATCATAGACCTAATCCACCAATACATTTTTCTCACATAGATTGTGTTTATTTGTTTTCTTCTTTCTATTTAACATATAAAAGTCATAGGGGTAATGGAGTTCAGTGTGAATTTATACCAAGCACATTTTAGACTCATTCTCCCCTCCATCATCATCATCATCATCATCATCATCATCATCATCATCATCATCATCATCATCATTATTATTATTATTATTATTATTATTATTATTATTATTATTATTTTGCTGTTTTATTAGGTGATGACATAATTATCCAATCTTTTTCTTCCTCTTGGATTTTTTTTTAATTTGACTTTGTGTGGGGCCTGGCTGCTGTTTCTTTGCTAAGAGAGGAATTTTTTCTCTCCTGAGGCATTTCCTGAACTATTTTGGCTTTTTTTTTTTAAGCAGTTGTTTTTAGTCATTAGACATCTTTAAGACATACTGATAATGAAAGCCATGGACTTTGTTTTTGCCTTTCTCACTTTTCAGTCAACATTTTGCATAGATAAGTTGGATTGGAGCTGTTATACTTGCATGAAATGAGGTTTCTTATCTTCATTTTTGCTTCTAATTTGGAACATGACTACTCAATTAATTGACTGCACAAACACTGAGACAGCTAGATATAAAGCTGTTTTCCTCGGATACCAGTTAGTTTCTGTCTGTTACAGTATAGTCAATTTAAGTTTTTATGACTTTATTTTCCCTTTGCCATGTTCAGTGATTTTCCATGATCTTGATCATCTTAAAGAATGTATTCATGATCTGTAAGCAAAAATCTTCCAAGAAATTTGTAAGCCTTTGGCTTATTTCATTCTTAACCCCAAATTGCTATATTTTCAAATATTTTTTAAATATTCTCTTCTATACCTAACTTTATATTCAAGTTACTGAGTATCAAGTTATATGTTGACTTCATTTGAATGAATTTTTAAATTTTGCATAGAATTTTTCTACTTCTTCATCCTAGAGAGATATTGGAAGATAGGTTGTAATTGTCTTTTTAGTGTTTTTTTTGTTGTTGTTGTTTTGTTTATACTTTGACATAAGTTCATCAAGGTTAAGATGACCAAGTATTTTTTTAATCATGGTCGGCATACGATGACATGATTTCTGCCAACTCCTTTTTATTCTTTTCTGAGAGAGAAACTATGATCTGTCCATCTACCTAGCAGGAACTTCTTTATGTCTTCTGATCTAATTTTTAGTGAGATTGTCAATATCAAAGTAGTTCAGTTCTTCTAGCAGTATGTTGACTCTAATTTTTGTTTAATTTTCTCATATTAAGAATATTATCAGGAAAATTTAGATTTTTAGACAGTCTAAACATTACACGAAGCCTCGTAGCTTCTGCCTGCTTTTCCACCATTTTATCACTTTCACAGCATTGAGGATCCCTTTATGGTTTTATCAGTTTACTTGGTATAGATCTAGTCATCTAGTCATCAGTCTTCTAAAGATAATCTCCAAAGTGATCTGTTCTAAGACAATAGATACGATATCATACAAGGTGTGGCTGTACTTGATGCCTTTACAATTTATTTATCAAGGTTGGTACTTCAGTGACATGGTCTTTAAGAATATGAGGTCAATTCTACTATCAAAGTAAGAATTCAGTGGTTGAAAGTTTATAATACATTCATAAAATATTCATAAGAGCTATAGGTATAGAGGCCTATATTGAGAAAGACCAAAAGTCTGATGTTTAATAACATTCTGACATTGACTCATGATCTTGAAAACAAAATGGTATAGAATAATTTTAAATCTAAGTTTTCTATCAGTTCAGATTTGTTCCCAACCCATGTTCCCAGTCCCCAGTTCCCAAACCTTTTTTCCTATAGTGACAGTAATGGCTTATATTTAACTAAATGAAATTGTTTTTATTTTTTATATTCTACTAGGATATGAGTCAACAATCCATAATCAAATTGTTGTTGCCAATTTCATTTCAAATAATTGTTGATAACACTTGAAGGACAACTTCAGCAAATTTAAAAATTGATTAGTGTAGAACTCTGTGGCACAATGGGACAATATTAAATATTGTTTTAGTTGTGAGGATCAGTTTTCACATTAAATTTAGATGAAAAAGAGGTTATAGTACTCTAATGAAGCACAGAGAAAACTAAGCATCTTTTATAGTATTAGGGTTCTCTTTTAAAAGAAAAATAAAGACTAATTTGGTGTGGTATGTAGAGTTCCAATTTTGGAATTAGAGCACCTGAGTCAAATTCTAGCTCTACTTTTTATTTCCTTTATAGATTGGAATTCTTTTGGTTTCTGAAGGACTTAATTTTTTTCATCTACAAAATCAGGGCTTTGGAACTATTCATCTCTGAGCTTTAAAATTTTATAATCCTGTTCTTTGTAAAAATTATCTTCCCAATTAGCTTTAAAACAAATTTTAAACATTTGTTTTTAAAACTTTGAGTTCCAGATTCTCTTCCTTCCTCCTTCTCCCCTCTCCCTTTGGGAAGGCACATTTTTTTTTTTTGTGTACACATAGGTACCTTGTTCTCACCCCTTTTAATTTTATTTTTTGGAATACATTAGTAGCAGTGATTTTGCATGATTTTACAGCCCTTGGGTCATAATTCCAAAGTGTCCTACAGAATGCCTGAATTAGTTCATAATTGCACCAACAATGCATCAGTGTCACAGTTTCTTTGGGCTCTGAAGTCATTTTGGGTGCTTTTTGTCTCTAGCTTTAAGAGAAAAGATTAAATATGCCATATTTCTAGTTGTTGAAGGAAAAAATTCTGGGGAGAAGCTGACATTAGAGAAGCTGACAGTCTCCAGCTTCTTACACCTAGAGACTTTGGAAATTTCCCATTGGCTAAAAGGACACATACACTTTCTTTCTTTGTCTATCTAGCTCTTGGTGTGTGTGTGTGTGTGTGTGTGTGTGTGTGTGTGTGTGTGTGTGTGTGTATGTGTGCTTCTCTTTCTCTTTATCTGTCTCTATCTCTCTGTGTATCTCTCTGTCTGTACCTCTAGCTCTGTCTGTCTACTTCTCTCTGTCTTTGTCTCTGTTTCTCTGTCCCTATCTCTCTGTGTCTCTATCTCTCTGTCTCTTTTTCTCTATCTCTTTCTCTGTCTCTCTCTGTTTCTCTTTCTATCTCTCTCTGTCTCTTTATCTTTGTCTCTCCCTCTGTGTCTCTCTAGTTCTGACTCTGGCTCTGTCTCTGTCTCACTAGCTCTGTCTCTGTCTCTCTGTCTGTCTCTCTTTCTCTGTCTCTGTATCTCCATCTCTCTCTCTTTGTCTCTCTAGATCTGACTCTGTATTTCTCTCTGTCTCTGTCACTGTCTCTCTTTCTTTCTGTTGTTATGCCACAGTTTCTTTGAATTGTTCTACCTCAGTTTTCCTGCATTAGTTTCCCTGAATTATGATATCTCAATTTCCCTGATTTAGTATGCAACCCTTCCCCACTTTTTCTGTTCATTAGGGCTAAGATAATTAGGGCTGTATAGATCTGGCCACTCTGACACTCCAAAAGATAAGACTCCAGATGTCCTATCTCAGATACCTAATTGACATCCTGTACCTCTATTTCTCTAGACTTCCTGTCTCTAGCTGGACACTTCCTTAACTCCCAGTTAGTAAGAATTTATAGTTCTCAACCCCAATTTGTCAGAATTGAATTAATAGTCTATCCCTGAAAATTCCTGCTCTTTGCCTTCTGCTTTTTTTTTTTTTTTTGTCCTCTTCTCACTGAAATCCTATAAAAATCCTTGCAGTCTCACATTCAGTACTGGATACATTGAGACAAGAGTCTGATCCAGTTAATCAATTTATCACCATTAAATAGAATATTAAAAACTCTCTAATCTCTATCTTGCCTCAATTACTCTGGCATTACATTGTTTCTGTCTCTCTCTTTCTCTCTTTTTCTGTCTTTTGTCTCTTTATCTTTCTGTCTCTTTGTCTCTGTCTTTGTCTCTCTATCTCATTGTCTCTGTCTCTGTCTCTTTCCTCTCTGTCTTGGCTGATCTGAGTTACCATGTTATCAATGGAAGTGCTCCTTTATTCTGTATTGTCTTGTGTACATATTCTTCTATATTTATTTTCCTGAATTATTTTCCTATCAAATTATATGGATTTTCTTGATAATTGCTATGTAGATTTATTGTGGACTGTTATTTGGTGGGAAAGGTGTCAAACCTTAGAAATAAATTTTGGGAACCTCCGCTCTCCAATAATGAAGCATCAGTCAGAAGTTATTTTCAACCTGAATACTACATGTCTTACACTAGCAATATTTAAGAAAGTAATATCAGTATAGTATCCCTTCTCTCTGCTCTGAAGAGAGCAGAGTGGACAAACTCTGTAGTCCCTAACTTCCTGTTTTCCCTCTCAGGGGGAATTAAATCTTCCTTGAAGTTTGATTGGGAGAAAGAAGAGGCTAGAAATGGCTTATCTGTCTTCTTTTGATCCACACAATGATGACACAACGATGCTACATGTGTGGGAGAGCCCTCCCAAAATTAAATACTACCAGAGAGTAAGGAAATTCCTTGATTAGTGCATAAAACCAATTTGAGTGATTCAGAATCAACAAATTATCTTTTGAAAATCCTGTCTACCCTGTTTAGATTACACAATAATCAACTTATCTTTGCTTCATTTTGTGCATTATCAATATATCCCAAACGACCAAAATGTGCTATTATTTTAGGAATGACAACTTTGTATCTTTGTTTTCCTACCCACTCCTAACCCCCACTGTCACTCCTTCTCCCCATAAAGTGGTGACAAACTTTATTCAGGAAATGTTTCCAAAAATTTGGGTAGGTTGAATTTTTATAAAATAAAGTCAAATAAAATAGAAGAATGTATTGTTCAAAAGAATCCCTGCAAGCTATATTATTCAGAAATTAATTCTGTGGTATCAAGAAAAATCAGTAGATTTATACTTATTTTTAATGAGTTTGGAATTTTACATTGGTATTTTTAAAGCAAATCATGCCTAGAATAATAAATAGGTTAAAGTTAATTTTCACAGAAAGAAGAGTTCAAAGAACATAAGACTAATATAGAGAATTCAGGCTCCTCTGATTTTCATAAGATAGGCTAGTTACTTAACCAGTTTAAGCTATAGTTTCCAAATCTTTTAAGTGGCTATGACAATAGTACTTGCATTATTTATCTCACTGAATAGGGAAGAAAGCACATTATAAAATAATGTATAAATGAGTCATTATTAAAATAATGAACGAGGCATTGTTGGGAAAATTACTTGGTACTAATAAGAATAACAAATAATCTGAATTCCATAGTGGATTTATTTTTATGGTGGTCTACAATGATGAAATTAACTAAGTAATTACTCACTTTAACCATCTAACAACTCATTTTTCTTTAAGCTATGTAAATAGGCTTTTGAGAATTATTATTATATAATGGGTAGATTGCTAGATTTGGAATCAGGAAGAAAGATCTGGCTTAAAATCTTATTTCCAATACTTGCTAGCTATATGACTATGGTACCTTCATCCCTCTAACTTTCTATTTTTATCTGTAAAATATGGATAACAATTATTATTATTTTTGAGCTTAAGAATCCCTATCTAATTCAGGCTGGAATTATAGTGACCACTCACTAACTTAACTCAATAATGATTTTTATGGCAATTTTCATTTGCTTTGTGTTTCCAAGGTGGGCTGTTTTGTCCCTCCTCAGGCAGTCTAGTGTACTGCCAAGAGGCTTATAATAATGCCAGATTGAGTGTAGACAACAATTTGGCTTTAACCCTGTGTTGTCTCAGAGTTTCAGAACTCAAAAAATTTGCCATCTGAATCTTGACTCAGCAGAGATTATCTGCATGCTCCCTATGCCAACCATTCATAACTTGTTGAAAGCTCATGGGATCATAGATTTAAAGCTGAACATGATTTTAGAAGTTTTCTAGTTGAATACTCTCAGTTTTCAAATGAAATTTGAAACTCAGAAAATTTAAAGTGTTTCCACAAGGTCACATATATCACCTTATTTCTAGAAGATCAATAATATAACATGACAAATGTGGAAATATATATAAAAGAATTGCACATGTATATATATATATATATATATATATATATATATACACATATATATATATACATATATATATGTATATATTATTGATCTTCTAGAAATAAGGTGATATATGTGACCTTGTTGAAAACTTTAACTTTTAACATATATATATATATATATATATATATATATTAATACAACTTCAAAATATATGCATGGATAATTTTTCAACATTGACCTCCCTTGTCACTCCCTCTCCTAGATGGCAAGCAATCCAATATATGTTAAACATATTAAAATATATGTTAAATCCAATATATGCATACATATTTATACAATTGTTGTGCTGCTCAAGGAAAATCAAATCTAAAAATGAAAAAAATGAGTAAAAAACAAAATGCAAGCAACTACAAAGAAAGTGAGAATGCCATATTGTGATCCCCACTCAGTTCCCACAATCCTCTCTGGGTGCAGATGGCTCTCTTCATCATAAGATCATTGGAGCTGGCCCGAATTATTACATTGTTGGAAAGAGCCACGTCCAAGATCAAGAATTTAAGCTTAAATCCTCTACCTACATATCTGGTGCTTGTTCCAATGGACTTTACAGGAATGTTATGAGGCTAATGAGGTAACACTCTTTAAAACACTAGGTAAAGTAAATAGTTATCCCTTATGGAATTATGTGTGTTTTGTTCTGTTTTGTTCATGTAGGCCATGTGTCTTCATGGATCTGTCTAGATGTGGCTCACAAGGAAGCAAGAAAAGATGTAGAATTTCTTCCTTCTTACCCAGAGTCCTTTTTCAAAGGACACTTAGATTTTTGCTAGAAGATGAATAATAGGGTGATATTTTTGGGGTTGCATTTTTTAGCTTTTTATTTTCATAATATATTCATCCTTCTCAACATTCATCCTTGCAAAACCTTGTGTTCCAAATCTTTTCCTTCCCTTCCCCCCATACCTTCTTCTATATGGCAAATAATCCAATATATGTTAGACATGTGCAATTATTTTATATATATTTCCACATTTGTCATGCTGCACATTTTTTCCAAAAAGGAAAAAAAATGAGAAAGAAAACAAAATGAAAGTAAACAATGAAAGTGAAAATACTATGAAACTATGATCCACACTCAGTTCCCACAAGTCTTCTCTCTGGGTATGGCTCTCTCCATCACAAGATCATTGGAACTGGCCTGAATCATCTCATTGTTAAAGAGTTATGTCCATTACAACTGATCATCTTATAATGTTGCTGTTGCTGTGTACAATGAAATTTAGATACAATGTTCCTTGGAGTTTTCATTTTGGAGTATCTTTCAGGAGGTGATTGGTGAATTCTTTCAATGCCTATTTTACTCTCTGGTTCTAGGATATCAGGGCAGTTTTCTTTGTTGATTTCCTGAAAGGTGGTGTCTAAGCTGTTTTTTTTTTCCCATGATAGTTTTCACATAGTCCAATGATTCTTAGATTCTTTCTACTGGATCTATTTTCCAGATCAGTTGTTTTTGCAATGAGGTATTTTACATTTTCTTCTATTTTTACATTAGGGGGGTTGTTTGACTGATTCTTGATATCTTATTGAGTCCCACTTCTATCGTTCAATTCTAATTTTTAGTGATTTATTTTGTTTAGTTTTTTTTTTTACTCCCTTTTGCATTTGGCCAATTGAACTTTTAAAAATTATAGTAAGTTTATTTATTTTTAATACACATTGCTTTATGAATCATGTTGGGTGACAAAAATCATAGCAAAAAGGAAAAACCAAGGAGGAATTTTTTTTAAAAAAGATAGAAAAAAGAAGTGAACATAGCATGTTGATTTGCATTCAGTCTCTGTAGCGAGCTATCGTCTCTAGAAGCTGCTGGATCACTCTCTGGGAAGAGATCTGCTGTGTCTACTCAAATCTCTCCGACAGATTCTTCTTCCTGTAACGAACCGTTGTCTCCAGGCAGTTGCTGTTAACTCTTGTCCTTAGAAGTGACTTCCCTTCCTGCAGAGAGCTCCGTCAGGCCTGATGTAATGCAGAGAGTCTTCTTCTATCTCTGAGAGTCCTCTTTTATTCTCCCAGAGAATGGGCGTGGGATAATGCAAGGGCTTCTGGGAAGAACCACCCCAGCCAATGAGCTTTCCCCCTCTATCAAGTCAACCTGAGTTCTCACCTTGTAATTGTCCAGAAAACCTCAGTTCTCACTTAGTAATCCTAACATCTCCCCCTTTCTTTTGATTTAGAACATAGGACAGTCATGACCTTGAAACATAAATCCATCAATATGGGAAGTATTACAGATAATTACATAAATGACCTTGAAACATAAATCCATCAATATGGGAAGTATTACAGATAATTACATAAATTACATAAGCATATAGTAACATAGTAACATAACACATGCTAGAAGTATATAACATAATCATAATCATAAATTGAAAATTTATAAATGTCCATAAGTCCATTGTCCATTATTCTCATCTTGTGTGAGGAAGTCCAATGATTCCTGCTGGTTTTTAAGTTCTTTAACAGTCTTCTTATTATCCATGCTCTTTCAGTGTCAGATGTTTCTTAGATCTTCTCCTTTATTTTGAGGTCTTTCTCTTTTTCTGTCTCTCTCTGATGGACAAGGCGAATATGACTTGTTGGCACCCATCTGATTCCTTCTCCTGCTGAAGAAATACAAGCAAACCCTCTCTCCCAGGCAGTTAACCTATCTAATTTCCTTCTATTTACCACTTTCTAAATCTCTTCTCATCATCTGACAATTACACTGGAGTTGTTTGCACTGGGCACAGCCCTGTTGGTTTAAAAGGCCTGTATTCTCCCCAAGTGTAATCCATTTTTGCAATCTGATTGCCTTTTGACTGACTTATCAGGTAATCCCTTTCTGCCATGTGATTGCTTCTCTGCTGATTGATTAAATCAGAGTCCTGGCCTTCTAAAGGCTCTTTAGGTGTAACATCAGCTGCCATCATGCCCCAAGTCTTTTTTGCCTGGGGCCCTGGATCTGGGCCCCTCATCCTATTTCCCTGAATTAGTTTACACTCTGATGCCCAATGGAGTCCTCTGTTGCATTTTGGACATGGGGTTTTAGGTCTTCTTTCACCCTGTCTTCTCACTGTATCTCCATACCTACACTGAGCTCTTAGATGCCCAATTTTTCCACATTGAAAACATCGCCGAGTTTCTCTAGAAGTCCCTTGCCAGGAGGGACCCTGTCTTTCCACATTCATCATTGTCCGGGTGTAAAAAGCATTTGTTCCCACTGTAGCACAGCGTCTTATGATCTCCTCTAAAGGAGCATCTTTGTCTAATCCCCATATAATTCTTTTGCAAATCTCATTGGCATTTTCCTTAGCCAGATGTCTGGTCATTATTTCTGTAGCTGAATTTTCTCCAATAGTTCTTTTGACAGCAGTTTGCAAACGTCCCACAAAATCTGCAAAAGGTTCATTGGGACCTTGCTGTATTTTAGTGAAAGCCTCTCCACGATCTTTCTGTCCAGGAAGGACACCCCAAGCTTTTATTGCAGCCTTAGCAATTTGCTCATATATTGTCATGGTATAATTAATCTGTTCCGAATTCTCTCCATATTGACCTTCACCAGCTAAGTGCTCAAAAGTGAATTGTGTGTTAACTCCTATTTCCAAATTGCATCTGACTTGAATTTTACATAATTCATGAAATTCCGCAAGCCATAATAAATTTTCTCCAGGTTCCAGACATGTCCTTGCTATGGATTTCCAATCATTCGGGGTTAGGACTTCATAAGACAAACCATCTAGTAACATTTTGACATAAGCTGATGTAGCCCCATAAAGGGTACAACCTTTTTTCAAATCCTTAATTTTATTCAAATCTAAAGGTGCATATCTTCTCCTTTTTTTACCTACAGAGTCAATATTTTCAATCACAGGATATGCATGTATAAAATCACTTATATCCTGTCCTTCTCTCTTAGCTTTTTCTAATCTTGTCATAGGCTTAGACTGCTTCACAGACAATTCTGTTTGTGTTTCTGCCTCTTCCTCTCCTCCTTCTTGCTCCACCCATGAAGGGTTAATTGAGGGAGGAGATGGGAGGTGCTCCTGTTGCTGTTGCTCAGAATTGTACTTAACTTCATTGTTATCTGATTCATCCTTTTCACCTAGTTTAGTTGACACCTCCCCATTTTGCTCCTTCATCTCTTCCTTTAGAATAACATTTTTTAAAGCCATTTGGATTAAATTGTAGGTATGAATTGTATCTTTGGAAACTGAGTTTGGCCTGGAATTGTAGTGTTCACCTGATTGCTTTCCTACTAATTCCCATTCATCTGGATCCAATTCTTCTTCCAGAGAAAAAGAAGGACATATAACCTTCACAGTTCTTAAAAGTTCAGTAATCTCCTCTAAAATTATAATCAATCCTTGGCTTTTCATAACCTTGATGATGCTCTCTAAACATTTTCCTTGAACAGAAGGTGTTTGCCCCATTTCAGCTATAAGAGATTCCTGGTTTAGTCCTTAACAAGTTCCTTATTTATCTATTAGCACACTCACTTAATCTTTAACAAAGTTTCCTCTTTACTCACGGTTCTGGGTCAGAGAGACTGAGATCTGGATGGGAGGCTTTTCCACTGAAATCAGGACCGTGTCTGTTCCTATTGGGTGCCAAATTGCGAAGGTCTGGTCTAGCTCTTCTTGTCAGGATAAGCAAAAGTCCTTGCCCCACATTGGGCGCCAATTGTTGCGTGCTGTCGTCTCTAGAAGCTGCTGGATCACTCTCTGGGAAGAGATCTGCTGTGTCTACTCAAATCTCTCCGACAGATTCTTCTTCCTGTAACGAACCGTTGTCTCCAGGCAGTTGCTGTTAACTCTTGTCCTTAGAAGTGACTTCCCTTCCTGCAGAGAGCTCCGTCAGGCCTGATGTAATGCAGAGAGTCTTCTTCTATCTCTGAGAGTCCTCTTTTATTCTCCCAGAGAATGGGCGTGGGATAATGCAAGGGCTTCTGGGAAGAACCACCCCAGCCAATGAGCTTTCCCCCTCTATCAAGTCAACCTGAGTTCTCACCTTGTAATTGTCCAGAAAACCTCAGTTCTCACTTAGTAATCCTAACAAGTCTCCTTAGTTCTTTTTCTGGATGGAGATGGCATTCCTATCCAAAGTCTGCAGGATTGCTTTGAATCACCGAACTACTGAAAAGAGCCAAGCTTTTCATAGTTGATCATTGCATATTCTTCTTGTTACTGTGTACAATGTATTCTTGGTTCTGCTTGTTTTGCTCAGAAGCAATTCTTGTAAATCTTTTCAATTCTTTCTATAATCAGCTTGTTCATCATGTTTTATAGAACAATAATATTCCATTACCTTCATGCACCACAACTTGTTCAACCATTCCCCAATTGATGGGGATCCATTCTTTTTCTAATTCTTTGCTACCAGAAAAAAGAGCTGCTATAAACATTTTTGTACATGTGGGTCCTTTTCCTTCCTCTATGATTTTCTTGGGTTATAGACCTGGACATAATACTGCTGAGCCCAATGATATACAGTATTTTATAGCCCTTTGGGCATAGTTCCAGATTGCTCTCCAAAATGATTGGATCATTTCACAAATCCACCAAGTATACATTAATGTTCCAATTTTCCCACATCTCTCCAATATTTATCATTATCTTTTCTGGTCATATAAGCCAATCTGAGAGGTGTGCAGAGGTACCTAATAGTTGTTTTAATTATAACATTTTTTTCATATAGCCATAAATGATTTTAATTTCAACACCTGAAAACTGTCTGTTCATATCTTTTGAACATTCATCAACTGGGGAATGACTTATATTCTTATACATTTAGTACAGTTCTTTATATATTTTAGAAATGAGACTTTTATCAGAAACACTGGGTGTTAAGATTTTTTTCCCCAGCTTTGTATTTTCCTTTTAATCTTGTTTCTGTTGATTTTGCTTGTGCAAAAACCTTGTTAATTTAATGTAATCAAAGTTTTCGATTTTGCCTTTCATAATTTTCTATAGTTCTTCTTGAGTCCTAAATTCCTCTAAAAATCTGATAGGTCCCTTGTTCTCTTAAAGTATTTATGTAATCATCCTTTATGTCTGTATCATGTATCCATTTTGACCTTATTTTGGTAAGGGGTGAAATATAGGTCTATGACAAGTTTCTGATATATTATTTTCCAGTTTCCCAGTAATTTTTGTCAAATAGTGCAATTGAACTTGTAAATGAGTGGTTTTGTTCATTCATTGTATTTTTTCCCATTTCATAAATTCTGTTTTTCAATAAGTTTGTATCTTTTTCCATTTCATCAAATCTATTTTGTAAGGAGTTATATGCCTTTTCCATTTCTCTAAATTTATTTTTAAGGAGTTTTATTTTCCTGCCATGTTCTCATTTCCTTTCCCCATTCTTCTTCTAACTCTCTTTTAAGATCCTTTTTGAATTCTTCCAAGAGAGCTTTGTGAAATGGGGAGCAACTCATTTCCCTCTTTGAGACTTCATCTGGAGACGATTTGCCTTCAGTGTCCTCAGGGTTTGAGATCTGTTCTTTTCTGTCTTCATAAAAACTATCTATGAACAGAGTTCTTTTTGCTTTTTTGCTCGTTTTTAAAGGCTGAGTTCTGTTCTTGGGGCAAATGAGGAGATTGTCCCAAGCTTCTTCTACAGGGGATAGCAGCTTCACATTGACTGGTGCTGCTGATGTTCTTCCTGTGCTGTGTGGATGTGGCCATGTTCCACGTTATTCTGTTATTCAGTGGCTGACTATTTCCCGTCTGTAGTTGCATTGGAGATCTCACAACTAGTCTGCTGATCCACTGATTTCTGAATGAGGATAGAGCAGCCAACACTGCTGTAATTTGGCTAAGAGCTTCCTGAGAGATTCCGCCAGTATGTGGAAGCCACCCTGGGCTGCCTCCCCCCTTTCTCCCATCTTCCTCTTCACCTCATTTCCTGCCTTATTGAAGTTTTCTGAAGTTCTTTGAAAATCTATTTCTGCTGGAAATTGTTACGCTCCCAATATTTGTGGTTCTGTCACTCCAAAACCAATTTAGAGGTTTGATCTGGTGTTGATCTGCAGGAATCCAGGAAGAGTTCAGACAAAGATCTATCTATTCTCGGCTATCTTGGTTCTATCCCCCTATCAATTTGCATTTAGGCTCCATCTGATTTTTCTCTGGTTATGGAGAACATTTTAAAAATTATCTTGGATCATTGCATTGCTGAGAATAGCTGAATTATTCACAATTGATCACCATACAACATTGTTGTTGTTGTATACAATGTGCTGTTGTATACAATGTTCATTTTACTTTGCTCATTTCACATAAGTATTTTAGATTCTTAGAGTATCCTGATCATCATTTCTTATAGTACCAATAATATTCCATCACAGTGACATACAACAACTTATCCAGCCATTTCCTCATTGATGGGCATCCCTTACATTTCCAATTCTTTGCCACTACAAAAAAGAGGTGCTATAAATATTTTTGTACATATTTTTTCTTTTCCTTTTTAATTTCTTTGTGAGATAGAACCAGTAATAGTATTGATGTGTTATAGAGAATGCACGGTTTTATATTCCTTGAACATAATTCAAACTTACTTCCCAGAATGGTTGAATTATTTCACAACTCCATCAATGATGCATTAGTGTTTCAGTTTTCTAGTATCATCTCTAAAATTTGTCATTTACCTAATCTGTCATATTAAGCAATTCGACACATGTGGTTAGCCCAGAGTTATTTTAATATCTCTTTCTCTAATCAATAGTGATTTTGAGATTTTTTTCATGTCTAATGGTCAGTTTTGATTTCTTCATCTGAAAACTGTTTTTTCATATCTTTTGAGCATTTATCAATTTGGGAATGGCTCTTATTTTTATAAATGTGACTCAGTTCTCTCTATATTTTAAAAATTAAGCTTTTTTTTCTTTTTTCAGTTATGACTGCTATGTACTCCTTCCACCTTATTTCCTTCTCTGTTTATCTTATTATCTTTCTCTCTCCTTTAAGTCTATCCATTCTTAAAAGCATTCTCCTTCTGACTACCATCTCCCCTAATTTGCCCTCCTTTCTATCATCCTATTCCATTCTCCTTTCCTGTAGAATAAGACAGATGAGTGTGTATATTATTCCCTCTTTGAGTCAATTACAGTTAGAGTACAGTTGAAATGCTTTCATCATTTCCCATTTTCCTCATTCACTGTAAAAACTCTTTTGCACCTCTTTTATGTGAGATAATTTACACATTCTTCTTCCTCTCTCCTTCTCCCAGACATTCCTCTTTCTCACTTTTAATTTTAATTTTAAGATATTATCTTATCTTACTCAACAAACATCTGTGTCCTCTATATATACTTCCTCTAATTGCACTAATAATGATAAAATTCTTCAGTTACATGTGTCGTCTTTCCATGTTAGAATACAAACAGTTTAGTTCCATTAAATCCCTTATAATTTCTTTTTCTCATTTACCTTTTATGCTTCTCTTAAGTTTTGCACTTAGAAATCAAGTTTTCTACTCAGCTCTAGCCTTTAATCAGAAATATTCTATTTCAATGAATTTCCATTTTTCCCCTTGAAGGATTAGACTCAGTTTTGCTGGGCAGGTGATTCTTATTTTAATCATAGTTCCTTTGTCCTCTGGAATAGTACATTACAATTGTTCTCATCCTTTAATGTAGAAACTGATAAATTTTATTTTATCCTATGATTTTATGATAACTGAATTATTTCTGAGAGCTTACAGTATTTTCTCTTTGACCTGACAGAAATGGAATTTGGCTGTAATATTGCTGGGAGTTTTCATTTTGAGATTTCTCTCAGGAGGTGATCAGTGGATTCTTTCAAGTTTTATTTTACTGAAGGAAAAATGACCCATATATGCAAAACTTTTGTAGAAGTTCTTTCTGCAGTTTCAAGGAATTGATAATTGAATGAATGCCCATCAATTGGGGTATGGCTGAATAAATTATGATAAGTGAAGGTAATAGAATATTCTAATTCTATAAGAATTATAGGCTGATTTCAGAAAAGCCTGGAAAGACTTACATGAATTGATGTGTATTTAAGTGAGCAGAACCAGAAGAACACTGCACATAGTAACAACAAGATTATGTGATCATCAATTGTGATGGACTTGGCTCTTCTCAACAATGAGATGATTCAAGGCAATTCCAATAAACTTGGGATGGAAAATGCCCAATTATATCCAGAGAAAGAATGATAGAGACTGAATGTGAATCAAAGCATAGTATTTTCACTTTCTTGATAGTTTATTTTTTTCATGTGGTCTGATTTTTCTTGTGCAACATGTCAAATATAGAAATAGGTTTAAATGAAATCACATATTTAACCTATATTACATTGCTTGCTGTCTTGGAGAGTAGGGAGGTGAGTGAGAGAGGAGGGAGAAAAACTTGGAACACAATATTTTGCAAAAGTAAATATTGAAAACTATCTTTACATATATTTGGAAAAATAAAAACTATAGATAAAATTATTTTATCCTTTGGTTCTAGAATAAGTACAATTTTTCCTTGAGAATTCTTGAAAGATGATGTTTAGGAGATTTTTTTTTAAATTATGGTTTTCAAGTAATCTATTAATTACTAATTAGCTCTCCTATATTTATTTTTCATGTCAGTTGTTTTTCCAATGAGATATTTCATACTTTTTTGTATTGTTTTTTCTTGTTTTTTTTTTTTTTTTTTTTTTTTTTTTGATGTTCTCTGGAGTCATTAGGTTACATTTTCCGAATTCAAATTTTAAAGAAATTATTTTCTCCAATAAACTTTTGTACTTCCTCTGCCCCCCCCCCCCATTTGCCCACGCCTACTCCTTAGGAATTCTTTTCTTCAGTGTATTTTTGTAAATTTGTTACCATTTTGTTCAGTGAATATGTGTACTTCTTTTACCATTTTGTCAATTCTTGTTTTTAAAATATTATTTTCTTTAGCATTACTTGCTGCTTCCTTTCCCATGCTGTTGACTATTTTTCCATGATTTTCTTGCATCATTACTATTTATGTTTATATTATTTAATTTAGAAAATTCTTTTCTGAGTTCTTCTGAAAATTATTTTTGAGGTCTGAGACTAATTCACATTTTCTTTGAAGTTTTGGATGTAGCAATCTTGACGTTGGTGCCTTTTTTTGAGTTGTTCTGATCTTCCTTGTCATCATAATAACTAAGTCAATGTTTTTTAGTATTTTTTTCCATTCTATCTCTTAACTTTTAACTTTATATCAAAGTTTGTCACTGCTTCTGGGGTACTGTCCAAGGATTCAGTTTTTTGAAGCAGATTTCAGAATGGATTCTGGAAATGACAAATTTTTACTTAGATATGATCTAAGACAAATTGTGTTTACTACTCTCCTGGCCTATGACATTGTCTGTGAAAAATCATGAAGTTATCTTTTCCTTCTTGGAACCATGTCTAGGATCCTGATTCTCCAGCTGCTGTAAGATCTGGTGTGCTAAAGCTCCTTCACACCCTGGAATTGAGATCTGGATCCATGTATTCACAATATCACAGACTCCTGGACTTAGTGCCAGCAAAGGGGCCCCTATCATCTTTGACCAGTTGACTTACCCCCTTTGGAAGTTGCGGCTATCATTGTTGTTGTTCTTCTTTGTTCTCTCAAGAGGACCAATAATATCACAAGGATGATGCTTTAATTTGTGTACGAATTTTACTTAATTGTCTATTTAGTTGCCCCAAAAGCCTTTTGCTAGCCTGCTGGGATATTGCTCTACTTTCACCTTAGTATACCAGACTTTTCCTGCAATCTTCTAAGTTGTTTTGGACTGGAAAATTATTTTGCCTCATTCCTTTGTACTACACTCTACCACTTCAAATTTATACTGAGGTGTTATTAAAGTAGTTTGAAGGGTAATTTATGAAAGCTTCTTAGTTCTGCATCCCCCCCATATATGTCTTTTGATTGATGACACACATGGATAGTTAGTTAGATCCAGAACTGTTTGGTAAGGGGAAGTGAGCTGGATTGCATTTAGAAAATTGTATTGTGCTTTCTGTGACCATCCTATGTTACATTCTGTTTCAAAAGTCTTTTGCTTTAATATAAAAATTCTTCTGGTACTTTTATGTGGCTACAAACTATGAAAAAATAGTACAGGAGGAAAAGCAAAAGCAATTCAAAGATTGAAATATGCAAGTCAGAAAATAGCATTCAACATGTTGTTAATCAACCAATTGGCAATTGCTAAGAACTGACTACATATTGTAATCCCTGCATAACAAAGCCAAAAGAAAGACTAAGACAAAGATTAGTGAATGCAGCACTTATGAACATTTGCAAATGAGAAAAACAATAAAAGTCATTCATTATGAAGAACATAGATGACAGAAAATTACATTGGTTGTTCTTGGAATGAGAATGATATATAGTAAGTGGACAGTGCAAGGGATATAATAGTTACCTGAAATATTTAAACAACTGGAGTGGGACTGTGGAATGTCTGGCCCATGGGCTAAGGCAATTGCAGGCAATAATAAAATGAAAATTAGACACAACAACCTCCCACTAATTTTTGTATGGCATATG
Source organism: Sminthopsis crassicaudata (assembly GCF_048593235.1). Lineage (NCBI taxonomy): Eukaryota > Metazoa > Chordata > Mammalia > Dasyuromorphia > Dasyuridae > Sminthopsis > Sminthopsis crassicaudata. The sequence goes on from NC_133617.1 coordinate 93,592,042, forward strand.
AATGATGTTATAAATATAAAAATAGCCATTGGCAGAAAAAAAAAGTTTTCCTAACCCTGAACTAGAGAGAAAGGTTTCCAATGTATTGAGTATATATTTTATTGAGGACCCTTAGAGGCAAAATAATAGTTTTCAAGTATGTGAAGTGTTAGAAAAGTATTTTGTGGATAAGAGATTTAATTTATTTTCCATGGTCTCATAGTGCAAAATTAGAAACATGTGTGGAAGTGGGGGAAAACTTGAGATTTAGGTTTGATGTAAAAAGAATCTCCTTGTTTATTAGACCTGTCATAAAATAAAATGATCTCTCAGAAATGGTGGGTTTCCCTCTTATTAAGGGTCTTCAAACAAAATCTGGATGATCACTTAAGAATGTTTCAGAAAATATTTGTATTTTTGTATAGAGTGGCTTAGATGATCATTCATGTGCCTCAACTCTGAGATTATGGAATTCTGAAATGGACAAAAGTCACACAGAATGAGAAAGCATTGGAATTGTAAAACCTGTATTTATTAGTTGATGGAAATCACAGATTCATTAAAGTGTCAATTATATCAGTATGACAAATCTGAATAAATTATACTCTTTATATGAGAAGCTTCCAAATAGAGATCACAATTCACCAAGTTATCTATAATGTATGGTAATTATTGGATATTTAATTCATCAATTTTCAAGGATTTTTATCTAAAGCCATTCTAAGACTTGCATCAATGTGTATTATCATAGTAACATAGTATCATAGTAACAACCTTGAATTCAGGTTGGCTGCTGGCTATCTGGCAATTGTTATAGAATACCTATATATCAGTAAATTTAGATAAACAATTGAAAGGAGACAGGGTAAATCACCCTCCCTGCATCATTAAACAAGATGCCAGCATAGATCACGAAGATATAAGTATGGGGAGAAGGTTACTATCAATCTGAGGTTGTTTTCCATTAAATATTTATAGAAGTATTGAAAATAATGCATGAAAGATGGTGTCGGGAGTTTTAATAGTAATAATGATTATTCAGACTGTAGATTGGTTTTAAAGAAAATATGGTACTACCTTTGGAATCAGAAGACTAAGATTCATATCTCTGATACTTATTATCTATAGGACCCTGGAAAAGTCACTGGGTCTCAGTTTCCTTCCTCATTTATAAAATGATGGGAGTTGGATAAGATGCTCTTCAAGGTTCCTTTCAGCTCAAAATCTATGATCATATAATCTGCAAAATGAAGCATTTTAATTAGATGGCTTCTCAGGGAGATCCATGAAGCTCTGGTCCTAAGATTCCATTTACAGATATCTTTGGGGTTCCATTCATTGGCGACAGATTGAGATCTTGCCAAGAATTCAAAAAATACCAGGCCTGACGATTCCACAACTTCATGGGGGAGCTTATGCTGCATCTTGTGGTTTTCTTTCATAGAATTTAGCTGCAGGGTTTGGGTGGAGGAGAGTATTTTTAATATCTCAGACAATATTACTTCTCTGGGGAGAGATTCAATGGATTTTGGCCTCTCAGTGAATTTCATGAGTGAGCTGGGAATGTGCAACTAATCAATTATATCACTGCAAACATAACTTTTGATTGCATATAGTACTTTTTTTTTCCATTAGAGAGCAATAGCAGAGAGAGCAGCTAGCCACTGTAGTACTGGACAGAGCACTGGGCTAGGTGGCAGGGCTGAAAATTGGCAGAACTACCCATTTTGTCTTGGGTGGCAGTTAAGGATTAAGACCAGCCAAGGGCATGAGTTGAAGACTTCAATGCAATAGTCGAATCCACAAACATTTAGGAAGGACTCACTGTATGAAAGACATTCATCTGGACATAGGTAGAATAGTTTGTAATTTATTTAGAAGCAAGGGAATAGTCATTTTTTACAAGAATCAGTCAGCATAAAATACTTTAAAATGGTCAAGAGGCAGAAAGTGTTAATGAAATAGAGAACTGGTCAATGATGAAGGAGGTAATGAGATCCAAGGGAGAGAGAAATATTATGGTCTGATGCTAAGCACAAAATCAAGAAATAAGTTATTCTAGTCTGAATTCATACAAAGAAATTTGTAAAGAATTATGAACATAGTCCTGTGAGTAGGGTTGAGTCTTGTTTTAACCCTGGTATGTAGCAATATCTCCTTCTAACATCTGACTCTAAAAAGTGTTATTTATATTTCCTCCTACATTTTCCACATTGGAAACAGCTATATCTGCATGACAGTTGACAGATATGGAAAAAATCATATGAATATATTCTAATACAAGTAACAAATGCAATATATATATGTATGTAATCATACATATACTTTAATAATGGGGAAATAATTTTGCTGTTTTTACCATTATGAACATAATTTACATGTAAAATCTTAAATCTTTAATTAGTAACCCCTTAATCCAATTAAAATATTACTAAAACATACTCAAGGCCTGAATTTCCATGATAAATAAATTCAAAAACCAATTGAAAATTTATAGGCACAGTTCTTAGAGAAAGCAGACTAATTTTGTTATTTTTCTTAACATTTACTGTTCCATTTAATTAGAAAAATTTAACATTACATCTTTGTCTAATCATGTCCCCCTTAGGAGAATATTATCCCTAAATTATAATTTGAGCACAAACATAGGTTAAAATTGTAAGAGAGTCACACTTGCATTCTATTATAGTAGCTTAGAAATGTGCCAATATCAATACATTATGTAATAGATTTAGTATTGTAATTACAAAACTTCTTGATTATAGACATTTTTTATAAAAGGAAAAATAAAAACACAGTTATAACAATGTCATTTATCATAACATAAGAAAAAACTTTATTGGCTCTATTTGATTCCAGGCATCATTCATATCTGACAACTAATCATATAGTTACAGGACAAGGTTCAATTTTAACCAGATGGAAATTTTCCTTTTCAGAAGGAAATATCACAGTGGAGAAATATGCTTATTCCAGTTGGGCAAGGTCATCCCCCGGTGGCATAGACATCTACCATTACCAGGTTCTAGATTGTAGCATATGCCATTTTCTACTATTGGTTATATGACAATTCAGACTTGGTAGTTTTGGTAATCAAAGCTCAAAAAATAGTATAGTCCAAGGAATTTTTACATAGAAAAAATTCACTTATCATAACTTAGGGCTTAGATATCTTTTCCTGATGTTTCCTTAATCACTGTTATTTCATTTATCTTTTATTTATAAGTTAAAATTATCTTTAATCTGGGACTTCAGACAGATAACATTGATTCATTGACTCATCACATATACTGAGGCTAAATATTTAAACCAGCCTCTATATTCTCATAATAGCCTAGAATTGCAAATGATTATTTGCTATTATATTATTATTATTATATCTGCTTTATAACAAAAATGCTTCATTAAATATTTAACAGTTTTCAAATATCTGTTTTTTAACACATCCATTAAAAAGTCTAATTCATGTGTAACAGCATCCAGATTAAAAAGTTGTTTTATCTGGCAACATTTCTATTACAAAGGTCTCTCAAATTTCACAAAATAAGAGAATTTAGAAATATAATAACAATACAAACAATATCATGTATTTACCACATAAAACAAAACTTCTGATGATATAATATGATTTTTCAAGTTATCCCATATAAAAATCCTTAATCTTATTACCTTCAGCATTTTAAACCACTTTAGCATTACCAGCTAAATCCATTACCAGGTATGGATTACATGCAATTAAAGAAATAGTAATAATGCAGTGCTTAACATATACTAGTCACTGTGATAAGCATATTGTACTCATTGTATTATTTTGATCTCACAACAATCCTGGGAGGTAGGTACCTTTATTATTTTTCTCTTATCAAATAAGGAAACTGGGGTAAAGAGAGATAAAAAAATTTGCCTCTGATTATACAGCTAATAAATTTCTGCATTTAGAACACAGAAGTATGGGCTTACCAAGAGCATAGAATTGTTGTCCTCTTCCCACCTTATACTGTTATGCTAGACACTGCCAGAGGCACCAGATCCTTCTTGTGCAGCAGCTGCCAATGGCCTACTAAGAGCTGGGCCTATATTGGAGACACTTTGGGGATGTGGCAGAGGGCATTGATGCAGAATGGTAATCCCAGGGTAATGTCAGGACCTCCCCATTGATCGTAGTTTCTGATGGAAGAGCAAAAGGAGGCTGGACATGGGGCTTGAGTACCCAACAGCTAGAGTTTGGGAGCCAGGCACTGCTGAGACAAGGGCCACTTGCATCTGCTAGGGCAAGGTGGGCAGAATGTATTGCATCTGGTGATGTCCCCAAACTTGCCTAGAACGTTGTATTACAGGATGCTCAGTGGTAGAGGCTCACAGGGGCCCCTGAAGTGGGGACCTTTGTTAAGAAAGGATGTTCTTTACATGGATTTTTCCTTAAAATGATTAGTAGCATCTATTTAAAACCATCAGTAAGCATCATATATAATGTGGACAAACTGGAAGGAACCATTCCCAATAACATCAGGATTGAAACAAGGTTGCCACTATCACTATTACTATTCAATATTGTATTAGAAATGTTAGCTTTGGCAATAAGAGAAGAAAAATAAATTAAAGGAATTAGAGTAGGTAATGAAGAAACCACATTATCATTCTTTGCAGATGATGTGATGGTATTCTTAGATAACCCTAGAGAATCAATTAAAGGAAAAACTATTAGAAATAATCCACAAATATAGTAAAGTTGAGAATACAAAATAAATCCACAAAAATCATCAGCATTTTAATATAGAACCAACAAAGTCCAACAGCAAGAGTTAAAAAGAGAAATTCTCTTTAATATAACTGTTTATAGTATGAAATATTTGGGAATCTACCTGCCAAGGGAAAGTCAGGAACTAAATAAACACAGTTACAAAACACTTTCTACACAAAGTCAGATCTAAACAATAGGAAAAATTTCAAGTGCTCATGAGTAGGCTGAGAGAATATAATAAAAAATGATAATACTACCTAAATTAATCTAATTATTTAGTGCTATATAAATCAAACTCCCAAGAAGTTATTTTACAGATCTAGAAAAAAAATAATAACAAAATTCATCTGGAAGAAAACAAGGTCAAGAATTTCAAGGAAATTAATTTTTAAAAAATGTCAATGAAGGTGGCCTAGCTATGCCAGACCTAAAACTATATTATAAAGAAAAAACATTTGGTACTGGCTAAGAAATAGAATAGTAGATCAGGATTACAAGACAAAATAGACAATAACTACAACAATCTAATATTTGATAAATCCAAAGATACCAGCTTTTGTTATAAGAGTTCATTATTTGGCAAAAACTGCTGGGAAAATTGGAAACTAATAGGGCAGAAACTAGGCATTGACCCACACCTAACACCATATAACAAGATAAGGTCAAAATAGGTCCATGATTCAGACATAAAGAGTGTTATTATAAGCAAATTAGAAGAACAACAGATAGTATATCTCTAAGATCAGGGGAGAAGGAAGGAATTTGTAACCAAAGTAGAACTGGACCTCATTATTAAATACCAAATAGATAATTTTGATTATATTAAGTTGAAAAGTTTTTGTACCAACAAAGCTAATGCAGATAAGATTAGAAGGGAAGCAATAAATTTAGAAAACATTTTTACATTTAAGGTTCTGATAAAGGCCTCATTTCCAAAATACATGGAGAACTGATTTAAATTTATAAGAATTCAAGCTATTCTCCAATTGATAAATGGTCAAAGTATATGAACAGACATTTAAAAAATGTTTTTATTATAGCTTTTTATATACAAAACATGTGCATGGGTAATTTTTCAACATTGATCCTTGCAAAAACTTCAACTTTTCTCCTCCTTCCCTCCATCCCCTCTCCCAGATGGCAGGTAGTCCCATACATGTTAAATATGTTAAAGTATATGTTAAATACAATATATGTATATATATATATATATATATATATATATATATATATATATATATATATATATATATATATATATATAGTTATTTTATTGCACAAGAAAGATCAGATTTAGAAAGAAGGTAAAAATAACCTGAGAAGAGATAAAAAAATTCAAGCAAACAATAACAGAAATAGTGGAAATGATGTTATGTTGTGGTCCATATTCATTTCCCAGTGTTCTTTCTCTGGGTGTAGCTGGTTCTGTTCATTACAGATCAATTGGAACTGATTTGGATCCTCTCATTGTTGAAGAGAGCCACGTCCATCAGAATTGATCATTATGTAGTATTTTTGTTGAAGTGTACAATGATCTCCTGGTTCTGCTCATTTCACTCAGTATCAGTTCATGTAAGTCTCTCCAAGCCTCTCTGTATTCATCCTGCTGGTCATTTCATATAGAACAATAATATTCCATAACATTCATATACCACAATAAATTCAGCCATTCTCCAATTGATGGGCATCCCTTCAATTTCCAGTTTCCAGCCACTATGAAAAGGTTGCTACAAACATTTTTGCATATATGGGTCCCTTTCCCTCCTTTAATATCTCATTGGTATATAAGCCCAGTAGTAATACTGCTGGCTCAAAGGATATGCACAGTTTAATACCTTTTTGAGCATAGTTCCAAATTGCTCCCCAGAATGGTTGGATCCATTCACAACTCCACTAACAATGCATCAGTGTCCCAGTTTTGCCACATCCCTTCCAACATTCATCATTATCTTTTCCTGTCATCTTAGCCAATCTGACAGGTGTATAGTAGTATCTCAGAGTTGTCTTAATTTGCATTTCTCTGATCAATAATGATTTGGAACACCTTTTTGTATGACTGGAAATAGTTTCAATTTCTTCATCTCAAAATTATCTGTTCATAACCTTTGATCATTTATCAATTGGAGAATAGCTTGATTTCTTATAAATTAAAGTAATTTCTCTATATATTTTGGAGATGAAGCCTTTATCAAAACCTTTAGCTGTAAAAATGTTTTCCCAGTTTATTACTTTCCTTCTAATCCTGTCCACATTAGTGTTATTTGTACAAAAGCTTTTTAACTTAATATAATTGAAATTTTCTAGTTTGTGATCAATAATGACCTCTAGTTCTTCTTTGATCACAAATTCCTTCCTCTTCCACAGTTCTGAGAGGTAAATGAACCTATGTTCTTCTAATTTATTTATAATCTCATTCTTTATGCCTAGATCGTGGACTCATTTTGAGCTTATCTTGATGTATGGTGTTAAGTATGGGTCAGTGCCTAGCTTCTGTCATACTAATTTCCAATTTTCTCAGCAATTTTTGTCAAATAATGAATTCTTATCCCAAAAGCTGGGATTTTGGGGTTTGCCAAACACTATTTTGTTTGCTATTTCATTGCTATTGTTATTGACTATTTTGTCCTGTGAACCTAACCTATTCTACTGATCAACTAGTCTATTTCTTAGCCAATACCAAATGGTTTTGATGACCACTGCTTCATAATATAGTGTTATATCAAGTACAGCTAGGCTACCTTCATTTTATTTTATTTTTTCATTAGTTCCCTTGAAATTCTTGACCTTTTGTTTTTCCAGATGAATTTTGTTGTTATTCTTTCTAGGTCATTAAAGTAGTTTCTTGGGAATCTGATTGGTATAGCACTAAATAAATTAGTTAGTTTAGGTTGTATTGTCATCTTTATTATATTCTCTTGACCTATCCAGGAGCACTTAATATTTTTCCAATAGGTTAGATCTGACTTTATTTGTGGAGAGTGTTTTGTAATTTTGCTCATATGGTTCCTGACTTTCCCTTGGCAGATAGATTCTCAAATATTTTATACTATCGACAGTAATTTTAAATGAAACTTCTCTTTGTATCTCTTGCTGTTGGATTTTGCTAATGATGTATAAAAATGCTGATGATTTATGTGGATTTATTTTGTATCTTGCAACATTGTTAAAGTTGGGGATTATTTCTAATAGATTTTTAGTAGAATCTCTGAGGTTCTTTAAGTAGATCATCATATCATCTGCAAAAAGTGATAATTTGGTTTCCTCATTACCTACTCTAATTCTTTTAATTTCTTTTTTCATCTCTCATTGCCGAAGCTAGTGTTTCTAATACAATTTTGAATAGTAATGGTGATAGTGGACAACCTTGTTTCACTCCTGATGTTATTGGGAATGGTTCCGGTTTATCACCATTACATATGATGCTTACTGATGGTTTTATTTTTTTTTATTTTTTATAATTTATTAATTTTATAATTATAATTTTTTGACAGTACATATGCATGGGTATTTTTTTTACAACATTATCCCTTGTATTCATTTTTCCAAATTTTCCCCTCCCTCTCTCTATTCCCTCCCCTAGATGACAGGCAATCCCATATATATTAAATATGTTACAGTATAACCTAGATACAATATATGCGTGTAAAACCAAATTTCTTGTTGCATGGTAAGAATTGGATTCCGAAGGTATAAGTAACCTGGGTAGAAAGACAATAGTGCAACCATTTTGCTCTCCTTTCCCAGTGTTCCTTCTCTGGGTGTAGCTGTTTCTGTCCATCATTGATCAACTGGAACTGAATTAGATCTTTATGTTGAAGATATCCACTTTCATCAGACTATATCTTCATACAGTATTGTTGTTGAAGTGTATAGTGATCTCCTGGTTCTGCTCATTTCACTCAGTATCAGTTCATGTAAGTCTCTCCAAGCCTCTCTGTATTCATCCTGCTGGTCATTTCTTACAGAGCAATAATATTTCATAACCTTCATATACAATAATTTACCTAATCATTCTCCAATTGATGGGCATCCATTCACTTTCCAGTTTCTATCCACTACAAAAAGAGCTAACACAAACATTTTGGCACATATAGGTTCCTTTCCCATCTTTAGTATTTCTTTGGGATATAAGCCCAGTAGTAGCACTGCTGGATCAAAGGTTATGCACAGTTTGATAACTTTTTGGGCATAGTTCCAAATTGCTCTCCAGAATAGCTGGATTCTTTCACCAACAATGCATCAGTGTCTCAGTTTTCCCACATCCCCTCCAACATTCATCATTATCTTTTCCTGTCATCTTAGTCAATCTGACAGGTGTGAAGTGGTATCTAAGAGTTGTCTTAATTTGCATTTTTCTGATCAGTAGTGATTTGGAATTACTGATGGTTTTAAATAGATGCTACTGACTATTTTAAGAAAAAGCCCATTTATTTATTCCTATACTCTGAGGTATTTTTAATAGGGATGGATGGTGGATTTTATCAAATGCTTTTTCTGCATCTATTAAGATGTTTTGAAGGGTTTTTAAGCATGAACCATACAAAAGTCAGCAACCAACATAATCATTGTAAAGTCTTGAGTGAATAATTCTCATGACAGACTCATATGTGCAGACTTACTGGGGACAATATAGGCAGTTTTGGGTCTTGTAGGAACAGTCTTCAAAGTAGTATAATCATTGAACTTTGTGATTGTCTCAAATCTTAAGGGTCACTGAGTCTTCTGATCATTCAGTGAGATACAGAACCAGAGTTACTGTGGTAAGATTAAGTTCATTTACTTGGTTCAGTTCATTTAGTGATTATAAGCACAGAAAGTGTTCAAAGTGTCAGGAGATGTGATCGACTGTTGCAACATATTGGCTGCAGTTGATATGAAGGAAAAGGTGGCAAGACGTAGTGAGGGATTAATGTGGAGCAAGAACGAAAGGCACAATAATAGTAACATCTGGACTAATGCAATAGCCTTCTGGTTTGTCTCTGCCTTGAATATTTCCCCATGCGATTCACCCATCAGTTAGCTGCTTAAAGTACAGATCTAACCATGTCACGCCTCCCCATTTATCTTTTTAATAAATTCTAGAATAAGATATAACATTTTGTTTGTTTTTTAAAACTACCTTTATGATCTTTCATAGTTTTCCATTCATCTTTTAATTTACAATCCTCCATGTATTTCACAATCCATTAGTCTCCCTGATGTTCCTAGCACTCTTTGGGCACTTTTACTTGCTGTTTCTCATACTTGAGGTGATATCTCTCCTTATCTTTGTCTCCTGAATTCCCTGGCTTTCTCCAAACCACTATTTATTAAATCTAATTTCTGGAAAAAGCTTTTTTCCCACTTTTGGTGTTAGTGCCTTCTATTTGGTATTACCTTTAAATTATTCTCCTATGTAAATTGTTATTCTAATATTGTCTTTCTCATTAAAATTAATGGTAGTGGCAAGGCAAAGCAAGAAGAAAGACTTCTTTTGTCTTTTTTTTTATATCCCTAGGACTTAGTTCATGAGTGGACTTACAACATGATATGAAGCAATTATATCACAGACATATTCTTTGACTAGATCTTACGCTTGACATATAATAAGACCCTCACATATAGTAAGCACTTAATAAATACTTGCTGACCTGACTTGTCAGTGATGCCAGATTTCAACCATGATGGAATTTGGGGAAAAAGAGGAGAGTTTTTTGGGTGAAAGTGAATTAATTTTTTACTATGTTGAATTTCAGGTTCTAGAAGAATATTCAAGTGGTGATATCTGAAACTTGGGTTGAGATGAGAGATAAGAGCTAGCTAGATAAATAGATGTAGAGTTTATCTCTATAGGGGCATTGTTTGAAACCACAGGGAAGAATGAAATCACTAAGGGATAGAACACAGAAAAAGAGAAGGTTGAAAAAGAATTTTGAAAAACAGGTACTTAGAGAATTGAAGGAATATGAATGAGCAAAGGAAATTAAGATGGATAGAAAGTGAACCAAGAGAGAACAGTATCATAGAAGCTAAGTGAGGAGAGATTATGAAGAAGAATGAGATTATCAATAATGTTAAATATTGTAGTAAATGGAAAGAGACTGAAAAAAAAGTAATTTAATAATTAAAAGAATTTTGGGGACATTGGGAAGAGAATTTTCAGCAAAATTTTTTTTCAGAAATTAGAATACATGAATTTGAGGATAATTTGGTAGTAAAATAGAAGGATTTATAATTCAACATGGCAAAAACTTAACTCATCTTACTCACCAAACCTGTTCCTTTTATTAAATTTCTTTTCCATTTTTATGGTACCCAGAATCCTTAAAATTGTAAAGGCACTTTTGACTTTTTGTTATCTTTATCTTCCATATCAGGCCATTGTCAAGTCCTATAAATTCAACCTACACATTTTTTCCTAAGTATTCTTTATAGAAATTGACTTGTAAAGGAGAGGAAGGACATAGAGGGAAAGATTGAGGGCATGGTGCAGTCTAGGTAAATATTTTCTTTTAGGAAAGGGGAAAAGAGCACTAGTGAGGAAGGTGTTGAAGGTGAGAGACAGAGAAGAAATGATTGATGGATTCTAAAATTCTAGAATAGGTGAAAAAATTAATTCCAGATCCACAACATTCTCTGAGACTAGTAATAAGGAAAGGGATCTGGATAAAAATACAGGGAGATTTTGAGGTATGGGAGCTGAGAAATGAAGGAATTCATAATGAATTACTTGAATATCATTAAAATAGCAACAAAAGGCACCTACTGAGAGGTGAGCTTGGAGACTGCTGGAGGCTTGAACAAAGAGTCATTGTGGGAAATGTGATAGGATAGTCAATCAGAAATTTATAAAAGAATTGTCATGAATTACTGAAGACCCAGGTGAGATTAGTTAGCATCCAGCCAGCATGTTTTCATACCTTTTTTCAGCATCTCTGTGACTTGAGAGCATAGAGTTATAAAATTACAGCATCTTAGAGCTGGAAAGGACCTCAGAGACCATTTGGAAAGTGAAGATGAAAAATAAGATTCAGGCTTGAGGGCTAACATGATAAAAGAATTAAAGGATAAGAAGAGTAAGATTTTTGAGTTAAAAGAAATAATTTGTTGAAATAGATAATTCTAGATAGAAGCATTGAGCTTGGATAATGGACTAAGGGAAAAGAGAAGGGAAATCAGAATCAGGGCAAAGAGAAGATACAGGAGGAATGAAACAATGGAAGTTTAGAAAACAAGATAATACAAGTAGGGGAGAGAATTCCAGAAGACAATATTGGTTGTACAACTATACAACAGTGTGGGGCAATGGTGAGTTCTAAATTGAGGACTGTCCTTATAAGTGGTTAAGAAATAGAGGCAGAAAGCATGTTGCTAAGGATGTTGATGTGAGAACCCAGGAATTTAGGAGAGTCACCAACATGGATAGGATTTAATTCAATTTAAATCTCTGAATGATATCAAGGGTTGAAGGTAGAAAGCAAAAATATCAATTATTCTTTGTAATTTTACAGAAATTAACTCAGGTATTCAGTAAAATTTTATTCAATGAGAGAATAATTGCAGTACCTATGGATGGAAATGTTGTGTGGAAAAAGTAGGCCTCCATTATATTCATTATACTATTATATTATCTCTCATATTAGAATGTAAATCTCTTGAAAGAAGGAACTATATTTGCCTTTCTTTCCTCAATAGCTTAGTTTGTTGACTAACTGACCTCACTTTCCCTTCCATTATACTCTATGAATAGTATTTATGTACATATTGAATTTTCCAGGTAAACTAATTTTTTGAGAGCAATGATCATGTCTATACGAGAATATGGATTTCTGTGTACACATATATATATCTATGTATATGTACATCTTGAGGCATAATTTTCTGTTTATATATATATACATGTGTATTTGTGTGTGTGTGTGTGTGTGTGTGTGTGTGTGTGTGTGTGTGTGTGTATGTGTGTGCAGAGATAGAGGAAGCTAGATATAGGTATGGAGTCAGCAAGACTTCGGTTCAAACACAACAACAGACATTTTTTATGATATAATGAATGTGGGCAAATCACTTAGCCACTGTCTGACCCATCTATAAAATGGGAATAATAGTAGCACTTACCTCTTATGAGATTATTAGAGGATAAAATGAGATAATACTAAAAAAGTGCTTTTCAAATCTTAAAGCACTACATACAAATGCTAATAGCTTCTCCATATGTGTATAAATATATGCCTGCATATAATGTATAAAAATATTACATATAAATACAAATCATATATACAAATACATACATACACATGTATATAAAGTACATATACATTAATACACATACACCACCAATTATGGAGCACAACATTGAATTAACAGGTATAGATATTATTATACTAATAATTCAACCAATACAGTCCCAGAACAAAACTCAAATCAAATGTAGACTTTCAGTTATGGCAGTTTATTGCTAAGTAGTTGGATAGACAAAATAATTTATTTGAGGACAATTCTAAGCTTGTTAAAGACTAGGGAATTTCTTAAATTTACTTTTTATCACATCTCTCTTATCATCCAGCTCAATGTTAATAAAAATTTGCTAGATCACAGAAGTAGCCTAAATAGTGGAATAAAGTTGGGATTCCATCCAAAGACATGAGTTTAAAATTCTTACCCTAACAATTATCAGCTATATAACCTTGAACAAACTCTAAATTGTCATATATGGAAAAGTGCTTCTATGATAGTTCAATGGATCCCGGACAAGTTCCTATATTCTTAAAGATTATTTCAATAGAATCCATGCTCTGGTCCTTTCTAACAAACTAAAAAGTCTTTGAGTACAGTCTTAAGGAAGTCTATCATGCAGCTATTGGTCCAGATAAGTCTGGAGGGTCTTATCACCAGGAATTTGATTATAATTTATTGACTATAATAACTTAGTAATTTAAGAAAATTCATCCAAAATATGGAGGAGTTACAGTCCATATTGGCGGATGAAATCTTTCAATTAAAATGGGAATAATAATTATATACCTCACAGAATTCTATAAGACTCATACACACACACATATATATGTATATATAATAAAACAGAATATGTTATAAATATATATACATATATATATAATAAAATATAAAACTTATGATAAAGGTAAGGACCATAAAGACCATGAAACCTTGTAAATATTAGTCAAAAGACTGTTTCAACTCCTGTTTGGTTTGTCCATTCTCACTAATCAGCTGAAGAGTCCCTATCCCTGAAACAGACAGTTGAATCAGAGAGGACAAAATAATTGCTTTTTATTCATGTATAATGGGGAACTGACTGGTCTTCAGAGTATATGTTTAAGACTTTTCCTGCTATGACCCCATGTTGTGGCTTGGTGATCTTACTTCTAGAAATGCATGATGTATGTTAAGCATACCTATAAATATTCTATAATGGTTTCTTCTATGTGTGCTGTATAGTGGAAAAAAAAAACCTTTTAATTAACTGAAGATCCATAACAGAGTTGTATATAAAAGGCTGCCGTGGATAGAAGCTGATCTCTGTCCTGTCTCTCTGGCCAGCAAGGTAAAAATTGCTGTATGTCCAGAGACATACCACAACACTTGCTGTATTCCTTCTTTCTACTTTTTAGATGAATGAGTATTAAGACATAAAGGATGAACCCTACAATATGTTGTTTACAAGAAACACATTTAAATCAGAGCAACACATAGAGTAAAGGTAAAAGACTGGAGCAGAATTCATTATGCTTCTGGTAGCCATCCTGATCTCAGATAAAGCAAAAGCAAAAATTGATCTAATTAAAAGAAATAGGAAAGGGCACTATATCTTGCTAAAATATACCATAGATAAAGAAGCAATATCAATACTAAATATATATAAACCAAATGATATGGCATCCAAATTTCTAAAGGAGAAATGAAGAGAGCTGCAAGAAGAAATAGATAGTAAAAGTATAATAGTGGAGGATCTTAACCTTGCTCTCTCAGAACTAGAAAAATCAAACCACAAAATAAATACTAAAGAATTTAAAGAGGTAACTAGAATACCAGAAAAACTAGATATGATAGATCTTTGGAGAAAACTGAATGGAGACACAAAGGAGTACACTTTCTTCTCAGCAGTTCATGGAACCTATACAAAAATTGACCATATATTAGGACATAAAGCCCTCAAAATCAAATGCAAAAAGGCAGTAATAGTAAATACATTTTTTTTCAGATCACAATCCAATAAAAATTACATTAATTAAAAGGCCAGGGGAAAATAAACCAAAAAGTAATTGGAAACGAAATAATCTCATCCAATGAAACAGCAAATCATAGACACAATCAATAATTTTTTCCAAGAGAAAGACAATAATGAGACAACATACTAAAATTTATGGGATGCAGCCAAAGTAGTAATAAGGGGAAATTTTATATCTCTAGAGGCTTACTTGCATAAAATGCAGAAAGAGAATATCAATGAATTAGGCTTGCAAAAATAATAACTAGAAAAAAAACAAATTAAAAATCCTCAATCAAATACTAAACTTGAAATTCTAAAAATAAAAATAGATTAATAAAATTCAAAGTTAAAAAAAACTATTGAATTAGTGAAGAAAACTAAGAGCTGGTTTTGTGAAAAACAACAACAAAATAGATAAAACTTTAGTTAATTTGATTAGAAAAAAGAAAAAGGAAAATCAAATTATTCATTGTTCCAATTAAAAGGAAATTACAGCAATAATTAGGAGTTACTTTGCCCAACTTTATGCCAATAAAGTTGACAATCTAAGTGAAATGGAGGAATATCTACAAAAATATATATTGCCCAGATTTAGAGAAGAGGAAATAAATTACAATAGTTGCATTTTGGAAAAAGAAATAGAACAAGCTATTAATCAACTCCCTAAGAAAAAATCCCCAAGATCAGATGGATTTACATGTGAATTCTATCAAACATTTAAACAACAATTAATTCCAAAACTATATAAACTATTTGAAAAAATATGGAATGAAGGACCAAATTCCTTTTATGATACAGACAGGTACTGGTAGCTAATCCAGGCAGGATGAAAACAGAGAAGGAAAATTATAGACCAATCTCCCTAATGAATATTGAAGCAAAAATCTTAATTAAAATATTAGAAGATTACAGAAAATCATCCCCAAAAATGATTTATGTGATTTATATAGGAATAATGGGCTGATTCAATATTAGGAAAACTATTAGCATAATTGACGATATCAATAATCAAATTAACAAAAACCATATGATCATCTCAATAGATGTAGAAAAAGCATTTGATAAAATCCAAAACACATTCCTATTCAAAACACTAGAGAGTATAGGAATAAATGGACTTTTCCTTAAAATAGCCAGTAGCATCTCTTAAAACCATCAACAAGCATCATATGTAATGGGGATAAACTGGAATCATTCCCAATAAGATCAGGGGTGAAACAAGGTTGCCCACTATCACCACTATTATCAATATTGTATTAGAAATGCTAGCTTTATCAATAAGAGAAGAAAAAGAGATTAAATGAATTAGAATAGGTAATGAGGAAACCAATTTATCACTCTTCGCAGATGATATGATGGTATACATATGAACCCTAGAGAAACAACCAAAAAAAACTATTAGAAGTAATCCACAACTTCAGCAAAATAGCAGGATACAAAATAAATTCACATAAATCATCAGCATTTTTATACATCACTAACAAAATTCAGCAGCAAGAGATGCAAAGAGAACTTCTATTTAAAATAACAGTTGATAGGATAAACTATTTGGGAATCTATCTGCACAAGGGACAGTTGAGAATTATATGAGAAAATTACAAAACCTTTTCCACACAAAGTCAGATCTAAACATTTGGAAAAATATCTAGTGCTCTTGGATAGGTCAAGTGAATATGCTACCTAAACTAAACTAATCTTTTTATTTAGTACTATACCAGTCAAACTCCCAAGAAACTATCTTACTGACCTACAAAAAATAACAACAAAATTCATCTGCAAGAAAAAAAGTCAAGAATTTCAAGGGAATTAATGGGGAAAAAAAGCAAACTAAGATTGCCTAGCTGTACCAGATCTAAAACTATGTTATAAAATAGGGGTCATCAATACCATTTGGTACCAGCAAAGAAATAGAGAAGTTGATTAGTGGAATAGGTTAGGTTCACACGACAAAATAGTTAATAACTATAGCAATCTAGTGTTTGATAAACCCAAAGACCCCAACTTTTGGCAAAAAAATTCACTATTTAACAAAAACTGCAGGGAAAATTGGAAACAAGTATGGCAGAAAGTAGGCATAAACCCATACCTAACATCATATACCAAGATCAGGTCAAAATGGCTATATGATTTAGACATAAAGAATGATATTATAAACAAATTAAAAGAACATAATATAGGTCTGTGGAGGAGGAAGGAATTTATGATCAAAGAAGAACTAGAGATCATTGTTGATCACAAAATAGAAAATTTTGATTATATTAAATGAAAAAGTTTTGTACAAACAAAACTAATGCAGACAAGATTAGAAGGGAAGTAATAAACTGGAAAACATTTTTACATTCAAAGGTTCTGATAAAGGCATCATCTCTAAAATATATAGAGAATTGATTCAAATCTATAATAGTTCAAGCCATTCACCACTTGATAAATGGTCAAAGGAAATGAATAATTTTCAGATGAAGAAATTGAAACTATTTGTAGTCATATGAAAAGGTATTCCAAATCACTATTGATCAGAGAAATGCAAATTAAAACAACTCTGAGATACCACTACACACCTGTCAGATTGGCTAAGATGATGAGAAGCGATAATGGGTAGTGTTGGAGGGGATGTGGGAAAACTGGGACACTCATACATTGTTGGTGGAATTGTGAATGGATCCAACCATTGTGGAGAGCAGGTGGAACTATACTCATAAAGTTATGAAACTGTACATACCCTTTGACCCTGCAGTGTTACTAGTGGACTTATATCCCAGGGAGATCTTAAAGGAGGAAAAGGGTCCTACATGTGCAAGAATGTTTGTGGCAGCCCTTTTTGTAATGGCCAGAAACTGGAAACTGAGTGGATGCCCATCAATTGGGGAATGGCTAAATAAGTTATGGTAAATGAATGTTATGGGATATTATTGTTCTGTAAGAAATGACCAGAAGGATGATTTCAGAGAGGCCTGGAGAGACTGACATAAACTGATGCTAAGTGATTAAGCAGAAGAGATCATTATACACGGCAACAAGACTATATGATGATCAATTCTGATGGATGTGGCTCTCTTTAACAATGAGATGATTCAAACAAGTTCCAACTGTTCAGTGATGAAGAGAGCCATCTGCACCCAGAGAGAGAATCATGGGAAATGAGCGTGGACCACAACATATCATTCTCATTCTTTTTGTTTTTTGTTGTTGTTTGCTTGCATTTTGTTTTCTTTCTCAGTTTTTTTTTCTTCTTGATCTGATTTTTCTTGTGTAGCAAAATAACTGGGTGTATATTGCATATATATATGTATATATATATATATGATTTAACATATATTTTAACATATTTATCATGTATTGGACTACTTGCCATCTGAGGAAGGGATTGGGGAAGGAGAGAAAATTATGAACAGAAGGTTTTGCAAGGATCAATATTGAAAATTACCCATGAATATGTTTTGTAAATAAAAAGCTTTAATAATTAATAATTTTTAAAAAAGACATAACGGAAGAGGCTATGTCCTTGTAAACTTGGAAAGAACTAAGGATGCAATGCAGAATTTGCCATGTCAGACACAGGTAAGCAGAATTAGAAATCAGTACATCTCTGAGGAGTGAGTGACTAGAAGAAAGCTGACTACTACTTATCCCAGAAATGTATCCTGCAGGCAAAGGCGTTATTTGTTCAGTGCTAGGCCACATTCAGAAGGAAACTGGGTAGGACAAATATAAGTCTGAACTCACTCTCTACAAGGACCAAGGTAGTAGAAGACAGTGTGTGCTCTGGTTCAGATACATTTGCTTTTGCTTAATTTTTGCTATATCTCCTAAGTATTTGTTAATTTCTATTAATTATTTTTAAGAACTACACAGAAAAATCAACCAGCATTGGCAAATTATTTCATGGCCCTGATTAATTTTGGGTGGACAGGTTAAGCCAAGACCCTTAAAAGAAAGTCACTCTCTCTTAGATGTACCCCCAGAATCCTAAGGAAAAGATGTAACTATCCCACTCTGGAGACCCAGCATGCTCATAGTAATTTAAGTATAACTTCAGAGTCTTGACATATGTAGACACTGAAATGGAGAAGTAAAAAAAATTAAGAGATGCTATATTGAAGAAAAATTAATCAATTTTTCTTAGCTTAATTCTTTTGAGCAGAGCTGGCCTAGAAAAAAATTGTAAAGTTAGGAAAATCAATCTCAAGATTTGAGGATTCTCCATTGCTCACCTTTCTACCTCCTTTCCACCTCAGGCAAAATCATTTACTTAAGCTTTCTGAAACTTATTCATAGAAAAGAATTTAATAAGTCAATTCACTAGAAAGTGCCAATTACACAACTGGATAATTGTAAAGGTGGAAAGTATCTAGTCTCTTTCTTTGCCTGTTGAATGCCTATATATATACTAGGTATATGCAGCTAGGTGGTACAATAAATAGAGCACAGGTCCTAGAGTCAGGAACACCTGAATTCAAATCCATACTCAGACACTTAATAGTTTGGTGACCTTGGGCAATTTGCTTATTCCCATTTACCTTATTTTTCTTATGTATAAAATATGCTGGGGAAGAAAATGCAGTATCTTTGCCAAGAAAACCCAAAGGGAGTCACAAAGAGTTGAACATTACTGAAACAAAAACTGCAATGTGTTTCTATTTTTGCTTTACCTCACTATAAATCTATATATTCTTTGAGAGTAGAGACCATTGTTTAGTTTAGTAAACAGACATTTAATAAATATATATAAGGTATTATGCTAAGGACTGGATATACAAAGAATAAAAAGATAATTCTCCTCTTAAGGAGCTCAGAGTATAATGGGGTATCCTCATACAGACAGCTAACAAAAACAAAATAAATAAAAGATAATAAGGATAAGGCACTAGTTATAGAAGATCATGTTGTTTAAGGGGAGGAGAAACAGAGGTAGTGAGGAGAGTTGAGGATTATATGTATTTTGCAAGCTTGGGTAACTAAAAGGATGGTAAGTAGTAAGAGGGAAATTTGGAAGGGGAAAGGGATTTTGGAGAAAGACAATGAGTTCAGTTTGGACCTTCTAAATTTAAAATATCTACTGAAATCTAATTTGAATTGTTTGAAAGGAAGTTGGAAATTCAAAAATCAAAGATCAATAGAAAGGTTAGAATTGGAAAATACCTGGAAATTATGAGAATTTTGAAATGATAATTGTATCTTTGAGAACTGATGTAGTCAATAAAGTGAAATGTTATGGAAGAAGAGAATAGGGATTAGTATAGAGATCTGAAGGATACTTAGGTTAACGGATGAGATTTGGATGAAGAATTAGTAAAGCAAACTGTGGAGTGGTCAGAAGTGAAAGGAGAACCAGAAGAAAGAGTAGTAATATCCTGAAAACCTAAAGGGAAGATAATGTCAAGAAGAGGATGGTTGACAATGAAAAATTACAGAAAGGTACGATTGTGTTCTCTTAGTAGCTAGCACCGTGTTCTTCATGTGCTAATATAACTAACAAATATTTTCTGAAAAGTAGATTTTTGTCAATGTGAAATTAGCACATTTGTAAAATTATATACATGTATATATATATACATATAATATATGTGTATAAAGTATATGTCTACACATATACTAACACCACAGTTAAAATTATAAATAGAAAAAACCCAATATCAACAAAAACCTTAAGCAAGTAAAAATAATAATGACCATGTTTATAGCCTTGAATGAGAGATATGACCATGCAGATACCTTTCAGAATTGTAGAGATGAGAGACTATAGATGTGGAACAAGGCATGTGTTGTTGAACTTGGTAGATGCATTAACTTTTCTGAATTAATGTTTTCACTTTTTTAAAATCTTTGATATAAAGGATGACTCACTTCATAAGAGAAAATATTGGGAAATGATGTAAAAATATCAATACAAATTTTAGAAAAGAAATGGAAAAACCTTGTTGAAAGAATGATTGAATACATTGGGTACTCTTCTACAACAACTTTGAATGATGAGTCTCCTTTCTTGACTTGCTAAGATCAGGATGCACTATCATTTAGTAAAGAATTCCATTTGTTGAATAGCTTCTTCCTTTTGCTGAACTAAAAACCTTTCTCCTTCTGCCCAATGACTAGTTTACATAGACTAATTCTTAGGACCTAAATATTAACTGATTACGGAAGGGAGTAGGTTTGACTCCAGAGAATTCAAAAGGTTCAGATGATGTTCAGATGAGGTTCATCTATATGTATGTATGTACACATGATTGTATCTCTTTTATATTTATTTAATTTTTATTTTATTTTAATTACATGTTGTTTTTGCCCCCATGAGAAAGTAAATGTCTTGGGCATGAGAACCAGTTCCTTTTCATTTTTGTATTATAGACTGCTGTTTCTGAATGAAGACACCTGAGTTCAAATCTAATTTCAAACACTTACTAGTCTATGACCTTTATGACAGTTCCTCATTTATAAAATAAGGATGAAAATAATACCTACTCCTGCCAATTAGTGTAGTGAAGATCACATGGAATAATATATATATATTTTTAATTACTTAACACAATACCTGTGCTTTATAAATGTTTTTCTTTGCATGTGATACAATGAACGGAGTTGCTTGAATAATAAATTCAATGTCCTGCAACTAACCTGATACCCCTCTGAATTTAGCTCCATTGGCCCTTATAAGAATTAAGGAGCATACCAGATTCCCGACATGGGGCATGATCATCAGCTTACTGTCAGATCAGAAGGAAAGCCCAAGCCCCCTTCCCCACTGATTGACATTTGCATGTTATGATCTCTCATTCTCCTGTAGTCTTCTCTTCCCCTAGTGGTACATGAATGAGCAACAGTCCTCAAGGCCTCCTCTGAACTCCTCCTAACTTCTAGTCTTGCTTTGCTATTTACATTCTTCACCCCTCCAAGGACCACCACAGCATCCCAGATCCTTCTAGCCTTCACTGTTTCCTGAAATTTATCCAAGCTCATGTTCTTTGCTTCCCTGACACTTTCTATCCACCTCCATCTTCTCTTTTTGTCTTTAATCTTTCCCAATATCAGGGTCTTTTACAATGAATTCTGTGTTCTCATGATGTGACCAAAGTATTTAACTTTAGATTCAGTATTTGCTCTTCAAGAGATTTTACTAGATGTGAATTAGAATCCTATAAAAACTCACCAGACTTTACCTCTGGAATTCTAGATGAATGTCTAAGTATTCTTGAGGTCCTTTAGGCCTGCTGCCATTGTTTTACTTACTGCTCTTGGTTTTGTGATTATCTCTCCTCAATAAAACCAATTTGCTTTATTGTTTTGTTTTAAACTCCATTTTACCATGTTACCAGGCTTTTGGTATTACAAATATCCCTATATTTGTAGAACATCCAGTTTTCCCTTTGAGACTCTGCTTTACTATTTTTATGCAGTTTAATCTTATTTTGTGGATCTCTCGATACTACAGAATTTTCTTTGATTTACTCATCTCTCCAGATTTAGTATTAGGATAAGATACTGGCCTATTATCAAGTCTATTTAAAAATTTATTTGATTTTTATCTTTTTTTTTTCTCTTTTGTGAAGCAATTGGGGTTAAATGACTTGTCCAGAATCACACAGCCAGGAAGTGTTAAGTGTCCCAGATCAGATTTGAACTCAGGTCCTCCTGACTTCAGGGCTGGTGCTCTAACCACTGACCAACTAGCTGCACCTCTCGAGTCTATTCTTAAAGACTTTCCAGCTTGATAAAACCTGATAGTGCATGAGGTTGCTTTGCACTAACTTTAAGAATCTAAAGTCATCTCATCACTGCCATAAGGCATTAGATCAATAATGGGATCTTGGACTATGTTAACAAGTCTAGAACAATAGAAACCATGGCCCTTATATTCTCTGCCTTTATCAAACCTTAGCCAAGTTATTGTGTCAAGTTCTGGATGACACGTTTGGTAATCTGCAATATATTTTGAGATAGGATAAATCTGGTTGCTATAGTAATGAACTTGTAAGAATGAGATTTCAGACATTAATAATAGACAGTTAATTTTATGGGACTAAGAGCTATATTTTCCTGGTGCGATTGCAGTCACTTCACCCAGACAGATTATTTCCCTTATTAAAATGTAAACTTCCTGAGGACAGGAACCATGTGTGTGTCTTTCTTTACATCTTCAACACTTAGCACAGTGTATAGAACACTTAACAAATGCCTTTTGAGGATGACAACAATGATGATGATAGCTCCTTCTCTCTTCTGTTTCATTTATAGTCTGCAATGCTGTAAAGTGACAAAAAAATAAAAAAGCCTCACCAACCAGGAGAACTTAGTGAATCGTTCTATCAGTGCTTTACCTGAGCATATAATTATCTTGTATTCTTACAAACTTTATTTTTAAATCAAAATCTTCCTTTTGTTTTATTGATTTAACATTTATGAAGTCATTGTCCCATGGCACTGTTATAGTCTATTGGTATTATCAACTAATAAAATATCTATTTATCCTATCTATTTTTGAAAATGTTTTCAGGCATACTATTTGTGACTGTGCAAATATGAAAATTATCATGAATTACTTGACTCTAGCCTGACTTCTTGGATTATATCTGCCCTGAAAGTTCTTTGGATAATTTTCTGATTTTTCATGATAGTTAATAAAAAGTTATTTCATTTTAGTTTTATGGGAAATGACACTTATTTAAGGTTATTACCAAAAATAATCATGGCAAAAAAGACAAAAAATATACACTCAATATAATTTTTATCTTATTCTTAATCAGTCATTCACAATCAGGTCACAGAAAGATTGTTGCCCAAAGGCAACAGTGTTATAAGCAAAACTAGCACCAGCACATAATAGCTTCCCAATTGGACTGGATAATTTCAAAAGACATATATAGCTTGCAAAGCTCTGTATCTGAAGAAAGTAAGGACAGAGAGATCACCTGAGAAAGAACCACGATAGTCAGAAAGTTCTTAGGTTGGGGATCTTAGAAGTGCTTAGCAAGGAACTATTGTGGGAAGCAAATTAGAAGACTGATAATCATTTAATTGGAATACCCTATGTCTAGGAGTTCTGCTGCCTTTATTCCTCTGGATGAAGGCATCAGAAAAGACTCCAAAGATACAACCTCAAAGATCTGGTAGTGGCTAGAGGAAGGACTGGCTAAAGTAAGACATGAACGCCAGCCCAGAAACCTAGATGGTCCAGTCTGAGATCAACCAAGGACAGTGCAGCAGTTGTTTAATTCTGGTCCTAAAACAAAGTCCTATTTAAGAAAATAAACCTAGAAAAATGAGTAAATCAAAGAAAATTCTGAATTGTATCTAGAGAGCTACAAAAGAAGATGAAACTGCATAAAAATAGTAAAGCAGAGTCTCAAAGGGAAAATTGTATGTTCTATAAAGACATGAAAACCTAGAATAAATTAAGAGACTTTTTTAAAAAAATTAAATTAGAGCTTTGAGAAAGTCTTGGGAGGATAATAAATAGCTAAGAAGAGAAAATAGAAAGTCCAACCCAAGGAATAAGGACTCTTTAAACTAAATCAGACTAAATAGAAATAAATAACTCCATGAGAAACCAAGAAATAGAACAAACTCAAAAGATTGAAAAAATAAAAGAAAATGTAATTGCCTTATATATTCTTCTTCTCCTTCTCCTCCTGCTACTACTATTACTACTACCACTGCTACTACTACTACTACTACTACTACTACTTTATTATTATTATTATTATTATTATTATTATTATTATTATTATTATTATTATTGCTAATATTTATGTAATACTTAATATGTGCTGGGCACTGTAGTAGAAAAAAATAAAGGTTTACATTTCATTTAATTTAATGCATTTACATTGCATGTAAAGAAACAATAAAGAAAACTGTCCAAATAAGTTTAGAAGCAGGGGAAAAAGTAGAATTAAAAATAATCTATTGATCTCCTAAAAGAATCCTGAAAGAATTTTATTCCTGAAAGAATCTCAAAATGAACATTCCCAAGAATGTCATACTCAAGATTCAGTGCTCAGAGTAAGAAATATCACAGCATCCAGAACAAAGGAGTTTAAGAGCTGAAGGACAACAGATAGGATCACATAAAAACTGACATTTCTATTATAAATGAGAGATGATCTTGGAATGCAATTATCAAAAAGGTAAAAGATTCTGATGACCAAAATAATTCATGCTACAAGACTGAGTTTCATCTTAAAGGGAAATAAAGTAGATCTTTAATAGAATAGAAGTCTTTGAAGCATTGCTGATTAAGATAATATAAAAAATAAGAGCTTAATAGGAAGTTTGAAATATAAATACAAAAGTGCAGAAAAACCTAGAAAGGAAAATCTGAGCATTTGGAAGGGAATGTATGATGTACAGTAGTAACATTCTATAAGGGGGAGAAATACATATTTCTTCAGAATTTTTAAGATTGCGATGAATATTGAATTAAGTTAAGAAAAAACCCAGAGGACCTTGGATAATTGATTCTGATCTGAGAGAATATACAATAAGCAAGGAGATGACACAGTAAACAGAATGATGAGCCTAGTCAGGGAGACCTGAATTCAAATATGGCCTCAAACATCTAGTAGCTGTTCAATCCTGTTTGCCTCAGTTTTGTAAAATAAGTTTCAAAAAGAAGTGAGAAACCACTGCCAAGAAAACCCCAAAAGGGGTCATGAAGAATTGGACACAATTGAAAATGACTAAACAACAAACAGATTAGTGTAGAAACATATCAAACTTAACAATGAAATCAGTGAGAATGGTAAAGAGAGAAGATGAAAGAGAGAAAAATATCAAGGATGGAATGGTTGTAAGCAAAACAAACTTCCCAATCTTGGAGTAGAGATTAAAAGGAATTGAAATCTAGACAACTGGCCATCAATTGAGAATGGATGAAAAAGTGTGTCATATATTAATATAATATATTTTATTTTTCATAAGAAATTATGAAAAATTATTTTAGGAAATCCTGAATCAGTCAATAAATATTTATTAAGCACCTGCTATTTGACAGGTATTGTGCCAAGCATTGGGGATACAATGAAAGGCAAAAGCCAGCCACAAAACTCACGGTATAATATAAGAGAAAATGTATAAGCAACTATGTATAAATAAAATATATGCAGGATAAATTAGCAATAATCAACAGAGGAGAGGAATTAGAGTTATAGGAGAATTAGAAAGGGTTTTCTACAAAAGGTAGAATTTTAGGTAGTATTTAAAAGAAACAATGAAAGCCAGGATGAGCAAAGAGGGAGGAGGAGAATTCAAGACAATGGGAATAGCCAGTGTAAATACCCTGATTTAGGAATTGGAATATCTTTTGTGAAGAACAATGAAGTAAGACAATGTGATTGGATTCCAAAGTCTGTTGAGATACTAAAATATAAGTAAACTAGAAAAATCAGGAAAAGCAGGTTATGAAGAGCATTAGATGCAAAGAGAAGATATGATAGTTGATGCTGGTGACAAAAGGTAAATACTGGAATTTAATGAATGGGGGGATGAGAACGTCAGATTTACACTTAGGAAAGACACATTGAGAGCTGAATGGAGGATGGATCAGATGGATGAGAGAATTGAATAGGAAACTAAGCAGAAAGTCATTGCAATAGTCCAGACATGAAGTGATAAGGTCCTGGATCAGGGTGATGGAGTATCAGAGAGCACAGAAGGAATAATTAAGAGATGTTGAGGAGATAATATTGTACACCTTGGCAACAGGTTCAATATAAAGGTTGAGAGAGTGAGGAATTGAAGATGATATCTAGATTGTGAGTGGGGGGAGTAGGAGGATGGTGGTCCTTCACAGCAATAGGGATACGAGGAAAAAAGGAGGGAAATAAATGAGTTCAATTTGGGTCTCATTGAATTTAAGATGTTTAAGCGACATCTTTATACACAAACATACAGGTTGAGCTATCTGATAGACAATTAGAAATTCAAGGCTGTAAGTCAGCAGGGAGGTGAGGACAGGATAAGAAGGAATGAGAATCATAAGTCTAGAGATAATATTTTGATCCATGGGAACTAATGAGATCACCAGGTGAAAAGTACAGAGGGAGAAGTGAGGAGGATCTAGGATAGAGTCCAAGAGGAGTTGGATAAATAGGAGGAGAAGAAGGAGAAAGTTCCTCAAAAAGCTAGAGAAAAGAGAGTATCAAGAAGAGAATGATTGACAGGATCCAAGAGTGATGAAAAAAAAAATTTTGGCAACTAAAAGATGACTAGTCACTGTAAATTGAACATTTTCAGCTAAAAGAGGAGGTTGTAAGACAGACTGCAAAGAGTTAAGAAGAGAGTGAGAAAAAAGCAAAGGTAATCTAATGTAAATTCTTTCTTAAGGAATTTATCCCTAAAAGGGAAGCTGAATAAGGCACAATAGCTAGCAGGGAAGTATGGATCAAGTGAATGTTTTTAGAGGATTGGGAAGATATCCAGCAAGTAAGGAGCAAGTAGACTGGGAGAAAGTGAAGATGACTGAGAGTAGGGATGATAAAAGGGGCAATTTTCTGGAGCAGATGGAATGTCATGGGATAACTTGAATATAGAGAGTTTTGCCTGCACAAAGAAGGGCCAACTCATTATGTAAAACGGGGGAGAAAGAACGGATAATGACATAAGGCATTTGGGACATTAGAAGGAGAGGAGAAGAGACAGTACTCAATGAATATATCTTTTTTCAATTAAATTGGAAGCAAGGTGCTCAGCTGAAAAGGTAGGTGGAGGAGGGGTAGGAGAGGTTTGAGGAGAAATGAAAAGGTTTGGAAAAATTGCTTTGATAAGTAGCATACTGAGTTAATTAGGGAGATATAAAATGATTGCCTTTGCTACAGTGAAGGCCAAATTTAGGTTGTGTAACATCCATTTATAGTGAATCCAGTCAACGATTTCGTGATTTTTTCCAGCTTTATTGAGAGCCAAGAATGTAGGAGTAAATTTAGCAGAAGATGGGAAGGATCCAAGACAGAGACATGGCAGGGGCAAGAATGGCAATATAATAATGAAGCAGAGGACTCAAGAAGAGTACGGTGTAAAGTTGAACTGCTTCACCAAGGGGTAAAGTTGGGTAAGGAAGGAGGCTAATGCAATAGTGATAGCCTGAGAAAGAGCTGAGGAATGGAGGGACTGGAGATTGCAGTGTGGAAGAAGAGTATACAAATTTATTCCTTTAGTTTGAGAGTGTCTCCTATTCCTTTGGGTTAAATGTCAGAGGAAACCTGGGAGGCAGAGTGATTTAGTGGGAAAAGCACTGATCTTCAAAGATCCAAGTATGAGGTCTAGCTTTGACAATAACTTGTTACATTTCTCTGGGCAAATCATTTATCTCAGTCTTGGTTCTCTCATCTATGACATATGGGCAACTGAAGGTGCAATTTTGATGACCACCTATTGTGTCTCTCACTCTCTCCTCTCAAATTAATCCCTGCCCCAAATTCTGCTCTTCAAATTTTTACAGATAATCATAATAAACCCAAGTTCTCTCTTATCTAGGCTAACCATCCCTAATTCCTTTAACTAATAATTAATGCATAATGAATTGGAATTATTCATATTTTGACACATACTGTACCAGGTTGTTGAAAAGAAATTATCTTGTAAATCTGTAATACATACACATGTTTATGTTTTTATTTTATGTATATGTATGTGTGTATTTTTAAAATTATTATTAGCTATGGGATCTTGAGCAAGAATATAATACTTTTATTATTTAACACCCAGGAGTGTTATGAGAAAGTTTCTTCTCAAATCTGTATAAGTACATGCAGGATGTGGATGAAGAATCAGGTTGTGTAAATGTTCAACTAAGATGTATTTGACCACTAGCTACATACTATTCTTAATCTAGAAAGAATATTGATTAGGTTATTGCTTCTAACTACT
The DNA here is from genome assembly GCF_048593235.1 of Sminthopsis crassicaudata. Classification (NCBI taxonomy): domain Eukaryota; kingdom Metazoa; phylum Chordata; class Mammalia; order Dasyuromorphia; family Dasyuridae; genus Sminthopsis; species Sminthopsis crassicaudata. The sequence goes on from NC_133617.1 coordinate 93,620,829, forward strand.
AGCACAATCCATTTAATCTACAAGATACCTAACTGCAACCATGATCTATTTAGCCTATATAGTAAATACCTGGTACAGGGACGTCATCTTCCATGAAGTTAAAACCAAATGAAAAGTAGAGAATTGACTAGAAAGTTCAGGTCCCAGATCTCTATTTTAATTTTTATTAATCTTATTCTGATTACATTTTTCTTGATTGATTAAAAATTCTCCAAAAATAAGATAAAATTACTATACTTATATGTTTATGCCTTGTGAACAATTTCACAGATGAATAAAATCACCACTTATAACTGTACAAACAACATGGATTATTGTTTATCTTTTGCAGATCATTAGAAACCATCTTTAGGACAAATTAAAGAGATAATGTTGATGATATATTTCTCAACTTATTCCCATATAACTAATTTCATCCACTGGTCTATATGTTTTGATTTTTTTCCATGTAATTTGGAAGTTATGATTATCTGATATGGCAATATTAATTAAAATGTTCTTAAATATTTGTGGTTCGATGTTCTGTGGTAACAATGTTATTTATAATGATATTCCATTTCTAGTAGTTTATTTGTTGCTTTTAAGGCTACTTTATGATTTGTATAACATTGGTATTTCATTTCTGATAGTTTATATAGGATATTAAGCTTCTGGTATGTAAAAACTGCCTGCTTTTGTCTTTCTAGCCTAAATTTTTAAAACCCAAAATAAATTAAGTACTGCATAGCTGACTACTATTTCTTTGAATAATTTATATCAACCAATGTTTCTACAATTCTAGTGGCAGTGTCCTGATCCTGAATCTGTTATAAATTCCTTCATTTCTGTAATCTGAATGACTCAGCTCTCTGTTTATTTCTTTGTTGATATATTATTATTTTTAGCATTCATGTGGTTGCTGCCCATGTAGTGCTTTTTGATTATAAATAACAATTTCTGTGATTAAAGCTGATCTGGAATGGATCAGTTGGAAGACTTCTTCCTTCCTTCCTCCCTCCCTCTCTTCTTCCCTTTCCTCTCTCTCTTTCTCCTTCTTTTCCTTCCTTCCTTCCTTCTTACCTTCCTTCCTTCCTTCCTTCCTTCCTTCCTTCCCTCCTTCCTTCTTTCCTTCCTTCCTTCCTTCTTCCCTCCTTCCCTCCTTCTTCCCTCCTTCCCTCCTTCTCTTCCTCCCTTCTTCCTTCCTCCCTTCTTCCTTCCTTCTTTCTCTCCTTCCCTCCTTCCTTCCTTCCTTCCTTCCTTCCTTCCTTCCTTCCTTCCTTCCTTCCTTCCTTCCTTCCTTCCTTCCTTCCTTCCTTCCTTCCTTTCTTCCTTCTTCCCTCCTTCCCTCCTTCTTCCCTCCTTCTCTCCTTCCCTTCCTCCCTTCTTCCTTCCTTCTTTCTTTCCTTCCCTCCTTCTTCCTTCCTTCCCTCCCTCCCTTCTTCCTTCCCTCTTTTCCTCCTTCCCTCCTTCTTCCTTCCTTCCTTCCCTCTTTTCCTTCTTCCCTCCTTCTCTCCTTCCCTCCCTCCCTTTTTCCTTCCCTCTTTTCCTCCTTCCCTCCTTCTCTCCTTCCCTCCCTCCCTTCTTCCTTCCCTCTTTTCCTCCTTCCCTCCTTCTTCCTTTCCTCCTTCCCTCCTTTCCTCCTTCCTTCCTTCCTTCCTTCCTTCCTTCCTTCCTTCCTTCCTTCCTTCCTTCCTTCCTTTTTTCCTTCCTCCCTCCTTCCCTCCTTCTCTCCTTCCTTCCTTCCTTCCTTCCTTCCTTCCTTCCTTCCTTCCTTCCTTCCTTCCTTCCTCCCTCCCTCTCTCTGTCCACACAGAGTATCATATCCTTATCTACAATTGCTCTTAAAAGCATTTTCTTCTCTTTTGCATCTTCGAATCCTCCCAAGATATCTTGGGGTTACTAGCTAGGTTTCTTCTTTAATGATCAGGCCTTAAACCAAAATCAGATTCTAACTGGCCAATAGGTCTTAAGCCATTTCCCATTTGGTCATTGTTTGGGTCCTGAGTGACTCAGAATGAATGTAAATAGCAATCATTTCTATTTTGGTCAGAAATTGCAAGGGTCTTTCCCTCCCAAAGTCATTCATTTATTTATTTAGATTTTTGAGAGGACAAGATGAAAGAGGAGACTTATTGTCTCAATTGCTACCTATCCTTAATCATTGAATGTAGTGGCTTCCATCAAACTGAGACCTGATGAAGACCTTAGCTTAAAAAGTCCAATCTCCCATTGCAGAAGGTTCTGGAGAGGAAAGTGAGGCAGGTGACCTTGCCCAGACCTCCCTCCCTCAAATTCAATTCACTTGCAGGTCACAGAATCCCTTCCCTGATGTCATGTCCTCTTGGAGAATGAAGGACAAAACAATTTCCACAAACACTTATGGAACTTAGTTATTCAAAGGCTCATAATGGAGATAAATACCTTTGTTTACATTTGAAAGATCCAGGGTTGTAATTCTATTGTCATCCTTTATAATTGTTTTGCACATAAAGTCCTTTGTGCCAAAATTTCTTTCTGTAAAATTCTAATGTATTGCCTATTCTGAGTACAGCTAACAATATTCTTCCTCTTTTTAGACAAGTAAGAGATACTTTTTTTCTATAACTGTCTTTGGGTGATGAGCACCATGTTTAATTAAAATTATAAAAGGCTTTCCAGGTTATTTCTAGCTATGCTCTTATCCATTTTACTGTTTCCTAAGAATGACAGTAAAAGAAAACCATTGTAACTTGCATTGTGTACATGTTTTTCCCACTAAGTTTTGACTTCAGGATGCTTTTTGGTTTCCTAACATGCATGGATTCAGCTTCCTCCTTGATAGCTTTATGCTGTCTTGTTTGCTAGAAAAAAACTAATATATTTGTGATTAATTCTGTATTCTTTGGTTCAATTTGACCTCCAGTTTTAAACTCAAAACTTTCATTCTATATTTTTTTCTTGGTATACATTAAAAATTTATCACTTACTGAATTCAAATGACATTTTAATATCATTAGAGAAAGCTTCCATGAGATGAAGTAGCAGCTTAATGTAATTTTCAGTGAAGTCATATGCAATGATGTCATTCATGTACAAAAAGTGATTAATACAATGCTTTAGTATGACACTTTTTTACATGAAGGCTAAAGTCAATTCTATTTAGAAACTAAGATAATGGATTTAAACATGTCACCTTTATATCAATTGATCTTGACAGTTGTATTGTTGACAAATTTAAAAGAGAGGTTTTCTACATATACTTCAAGTGTTGTCGCATTCTCATAAAACTTGTGTCTATTTTGTGATAGCTAATAAAGATGGTGTAAACATCAATATTCTCCCGAGAGTTTATGCAGTAATTTCCAATTCAATAATGAGATGTTCTTTATATGTCTGACATTTTTTCAATCCATATTTTGTGCCTCATACATTATACTTTTTCTCCTCTTTCCATAATTTTTGAAAGCTACAAAGTATGTATTCTTTATAAAGTACATAAACATATAATCAGCCTCTATTTGGATGCATTATTAATATTCTCTTCTAGTAGGAGAGATAAGTAATCTAGTGTTGAGAAACATAGAACCAGAATTGCATCTAGAGTAAGCTGATAATGTGCTTTGCTAGCAGTTTGTGTGCAACTCTGAAGCATTTGAGCCCATAATTATATATATTTTCTAGATTCCTTTATTTTCATTTTTTCAAAGAAACTAAAGTTTCAGTCAGCTTTGTTGAGGTCAATGTTTGCCAGAAAGCATTTATTAAACATCTGTTATGTACTGGGTGCCATACTAAGTGTTGAGGACACAAAGATAAAAGATAGTCCCTACCCTGAAAGACGACACATAGATTCATACTAACAAGCTATATGAGGTTTCTGTTTTGAGTTTGACCCCACTTGAGTTTTCTTTGTGTGATACTAAATTTTCCATGTCCTCCTTCCTAGATGTTCTTCCTCTCTTCTATTTTCTTTGTTCCTCGAGCTTCTTTAGAATATATATTTTTAATATTGAATAATTTGACTATTTGTACCCCTATAATTTCTTCATTTGTTGAAAGAATCAAGAATTTTTGTTCAACTTATTTCATATTCCATTCAATATGTTTTTTCTTACCTTTAATTATTTGATATAGGTTTCACATTTTCTACATGGTTTCTTGCTAGATATTGAGTAATTTACCAACGTTCTATTCATTTGTAATGGATAATCATAGCAAATAATCGACTTTTAACACAGAAGTGAATGGAACTCTTTTGTGTTCAGGTGCCATAGAAGGAGAAGATATTAGAACAAATCAGAAGTATTGATATCCCATCTCCTGGAAATGCTTTGGTTTATATCATGTTGACTATCAGGAGACTTCTTGGTTGGTTGATTGTTGTCTTGAAGAAAACCAAAATGACATCATTCTATTAGAATCAATGTTCAATGTGTCTTCTTGTGACTTATCAGACCAAAACCAGCTTGAAAAGCCCTCAATGCACTCAAACATATGGAGTCGAGATTTCCCTAAATTTGCACATCTCGTTTTCTTTTTTCTTTTCTTTTCTTTTTTTTTTTTTTTTGGCAATTACAATTCTTTGCTCATAGAGTACAGAATTTCTTTGATAGACACACATCATGCTGGCTGGTTCTTGGCCAGTCCCCCATACCAAACAATTGATTCCAAAGTTTTTCAGTGACCTTGAAAGTGTTCTTGTATTGGTTCTTCCGACCTCTGTGTGAGTTTATCTAGTGCCAATTCTCAGTAAAATAGTGTTTTAGCATTTGAACAATTTTAGCCAGTCCACTGGAATTTGAAGAATTGACAGTTTAACTTGAGAAAAGGTCTCATTGCTGGTAAAGTCACAACCTGGTAAGGTTTCAGAATCTTCTTATGGCAATTAAAATGGAAATGATTCTATTTCCTTGCCTAGCACAGGTAGACTGTCCAAGTTTCACAGGTATACTTCAAAGAGAATAGCACAATGATGGGCAACCTTTCTATTTAGTAGCAATCTAATCCCTCTTCACTCCTATACTTTATTTTGGAGCTTCCTAAATACAGAGCTAGCTCTGCCCATGCATGCATCTATGTGTACATCCCTGGAACCACAAGGTAACCTATGCACAGCATTCAAAATTTCTCCATTTGCTGCAATTGATGGATTTGTGGTATGGTGCTGGCAGGTGGAAGAACCTGTGTTTTATTGGTGTTGATTGTTAGTCCAAAATTAGTACAAGCAGCAGAGACTTGATCAATACTCTGTTGCATCTTGGCTTCAAGGGCTGAACTGAATGCACAGTGAATAAAATTTTTTTCTATGTATCAATATTACACATATCATAACAAAATTGGAAATACTTACAAGTGAGGGCTTCATCATATTTTTGTCAACAATATTTTCAGTTCCAAGTTATATAACAATATATTATAGATCAACAAACAGTAATCTTAAGAAAAAAGTTTATTCCTAAACCTTGATTAGTGAAATAATAATGATGGCTCTAGTTAGGACTAGTCTACAATCTATTTCTTCCTTTTCCATTTTTCTGATTTTTTTTATTCATAGGAAGAGTTATGTTACATAAGTTGGGGTGTTAAAATAACCATAGATACTGCCATAGTCCAATTAGTTGGTTTTCAGGGTTATTGCCAAGGTTCTTCACAGTTATCATAGAGAGATCAGAGCACAAAGAGTTTATTTTGTAGATTGCTCTTAACTGGCATTTTCTTATTCCTTCTCCCCATACCACATGGATGATGACTTGAGCTATGAGGTCATCTATCTATTTAATAAACAAAATATGTATTCAAACAATAATATATTTTATTAAAGTTTGTGAGAACATCTATCTGTTTTATAAACAATATATATATATATATATATATAAACAATAATATAGTTTATTAAAGTTTTTTTTTTATTTACAAAACATATGCAGGGGTAATTTTCCAACATTGATCCTTGCAAAACCTTTTTTTCCAAAATTTCCCCTCCTTCCCCTCATCCCCTCCCCTAGATGGCAGGTTGTCCACTTAAATATGTTAAAAATAATATATATTTATAATATGCTAAACTAAAAAATATTAAATCAAGTATTGATGAAGCTGTTAATGATGATGATTCTGTTTTACCATTTTTACCTTAGTGTAAAAAAAGTTTATTACAAAAAGCATAGGAAATGAGTATCAAAGAACAACTTTTAAAAATACATTAATATTTAAAAATATTGCTCCAGAGGATACATACAAGTTGGAAGTTCAGACTTAAAACGAATGAATTATTCTTTTTACCTTGCAGTCCTAAGGTGATTTATAATGTTCCAAGAATCCCCTTACATTATCCCATCTCATCAGACTTTTTTTTTTATTTCATGGATTTATAACCTTAAAGATGAACATAACAAAAGAAAATAAATGCTGCAACTGGGCAGACCTTTTGTGTATCCACCCTAATGTTTAGTCTGGTAGGGGTGATTAAAAAATTATGCTATGGGAAAGGATGACTGCCTCCAAAATATTATCTTAAAAGGTTAGATTGTATTATCCCTTCCTAGCCCCCTACAAACCCCACCTCACCACTAGACAGCCCCAACTTCCTTTTTTTCTCAGCCAACAAGAGCAGCTTTTAAGCCTTTGCTTTGCCATTCCTGTCTTGGCTACATTTTCCTCTTCTCCCATTCGATTCCCATTCTAGAAGATATATTTGATTTACTTCAAAAGTACTCAAACTTCATTGCTACCAGGCAGAAGAGAAAGAACAAGCATTCAGCTGGTTCGCCATCCAGTTCTCTCGGAACCTGGTCCAGTTCAGATCTGGTTTGCCAAGCAACAGCAATAACCTCCTACTGCTAGTGGACAGTATCACCACCACTTTCTCACCCCCTGCTGCATTCAGTCAGTATCCTTTCCCTCCTGCAGAAGAAAGATGCTCTGTATGGCCCCATTATAGCTAAAGCTGGGGCAAAATTCAATGAACTTCATACCTGTGCTCCAAATAATTGGCCCAAAGAAATTGCATGAGCTTTGAAAAGGCTACAAAGAAACTTGGACAATTTTAGGCTGTGTTGAGCGATTTGGGGATTGGATAATTTAATAAAGTGCTTGGAAGTAATGCAGGAACTCAAAGATGCTTTTGGATCACTGCCTTCCTCTCATCCCTTCTTCCCCCCAATACCAATAATACATTTAAGTGGTTGTATCTGCCTCAAGAAAATATCAGTGATATCCTAATTAACTTACCTTCCTACCCAAGGAGTTCTTTGTGTGAATATCATGGCATGTCTTTTCCCCAAAGCCCTGAGGAAAATGTAAATAAAATGACTCCCTTTATTATAAATCTCTATTGGGCACCCAATTTGGCAAGACATCCTCTGACCCCGGTTTTGATTTCAGAGTATGTGTTTGTGAGTTTGCATTCCTGGATGTCTCCCGATATATCATTTCCATTCCTTTCTTTCTAAGTAGGTTTGTGTGAGAGAAAAAGAGTCAGAGACAGAAGGAAGACACAGCAGGAGTCTCACAGCTCCTTATTACTAATCAAAGTCCCCAAAAAATCTTTTCACATTTTTCAACTGTAACTGAAAAGGATGGGGTGGGGGGAGGTGTTGATGGGAAGAAAGAAAGGAAAATTTGGGACATATAAATAAGAAAAAGAAACAAAAATTAACCCAGGCTCCTTTTGTTTATATAGGTCAGGGATATCTCTAGAGGGCTGGGCCAATGCTTTAAATTTTTATTTCAAATAGAAATTACATTTTGCCATTCTTTTTATGGCATTTCCCCCAAACAATTATATTGTAAATAACCATCTTTTCTACTTCATTAACATCACACTGGGATATGGGGGTTTTTATTGTTCATACTTACTAATTTGGATCACAGTTTATGTGGCTCTCTGGGCTCAGAGCAGTAAGGCAGAGCATGGTCTACTGGTTACATGGGACATGGGCTTTCTGAAATGAATCTTGAACCCTCCAGTGGACTTACCATTTTGACTCTAGGGTAGTCACTTAACCTTGATGATCTCAAAGCTAAGGACTTGGCTACATGCAGCTGTTGATTCATCCAGTTTCCACTGAGACCCTTGTTTGGACTCATTACCTGCATAGATAGCTATATTTCAATTTCTGAGGGGTTGTCATGTGAAAGAAGTTTAAATTCCTTCTGCTTTGCCCCAAAATACTGGACTAAATCAACAGACAGAAGTTTCAGAGGGTCAGAATTTTTCTTTATGTCCAAGAGTAATGCATTTCCACCACCCAAAGTCCAGGTATATTAGATTATCTCTCTTCATCTAAAATTCTTCAGTACATTTAAAGGGTTTGGAGGGTGGAAATAGTTCCTATATTTTCTGCAAATGGTTCCAAGATCTATCAATGGTGTTTCCTCAGCTGTAGGAGTGATTCTCCAGTACCCCACCGACAAGTATGTCTTTAGCCAGAGAGTGGGATGCAAGACACTTTCTACAGAATAAAGTGTCTCTGTTTAGTCTCAATTCCAAGTTACAAAATGTTCTTCAAGTATGAGCTGATCACTCCAAATCTAATCACTATGCTCCAAACTTCTTCCCACCTCCTCAGTTCCTTTCCCCTCTGACTGGATGGCTGGAGAACATCTAAATTTTGCTCAAAGGTTTCCTTTATAGAGGGCACCATTTAAACTTCCTAACTCATTCTACTTTACATCTACAGCTCTATTGGACTTTAACTACATGGTGTAATATAACCCTATAAACTCTTTGGGCTATCTAACCCATTTTCCAGCTTCCTTTCATATATTGTCTTCACTCTTTAAATGTATAAGCTCCTTGAGTTCACACATTGTTTTTCTTGGTCTTATTTCTATTCCCATTGTTTACCACAGTGTTCAGTTCTTAAGAAGTCCTTTCTGAATGAAAGAATGGGACTGGACCACAAAATAATCTAGTTTTACTCCTATGTTAAAGATGAGTTATGATTTTAATAGAATTATTAGCTGGTCTTATGGCCTTTATTTGAAGATCTCCAGTAGTAAAGTAAAAATCACTAATTACCCAATTTACCCAACTACACAAGGAATTCATTCAGCTACTTAGGATAGCTTAGATTTCTCTCATTAATAGAAAGTTTTTTCTTACATTTGTATTATGCTATTCATAAATTTAATCCTTACAGGGCTCTGCTAGCCACTGATCTGATCCTTGTCAATGACAACAAAACAAGAAAACAAACAAAGAAAAAACCCAACCTTTTATTTATTGCATGCTCTTGTGAGCTATAGATTATGACTTCTGCCAGTCTGACTTGTCATTCCAGAAAATATGGATACTGTAGATATACTAAATCAGGATCAGCTTTCAGCATTCATCCTTCTGGGAATACCATGTTTTTCTTCAATCTACTAGAATTCATTAAGCCCTAGAAATGTAACCCTGCTATCAAACTGGGCATACTCTTTTATTCAGCAATGTCTCTACCGGGCCTGTATCCCAAAGAGATTTTTTAAAATGGGAAAAAGGGACTATGTGTGCAAAAATGTTTGTGGCAGACCTTTTTGTAGTGGCAAGGAACTGGAAACTGAGTGGACCTCCATCAGTTGAAGAATAACTTATGGTATATGGATGTTATGGAATATTATTGTTCTACAGGAAACAATCAGCAGAATGATTTCAGAAAGACCTGCAGAGACTTACATGAACTGATGCTGAGTGAAGTGAATAGAACTAAGAGAACATAGTTCATAGTAACAACAAGATTATGTGATGATCAATTCTGATGGACGTGGTTCTTTTTAAAAAAAATATTAGTTTTTAATTTTTGTTTTATTTTTCATTAGAGCCTTTTATTTTTCAAAACTTATGCATGGACAATTCTTCAACATTAGACCTTGCAAAACCTTGTGTTCCAATTTTCCCCCTTTAAAGTAATCCAATATATGTTAAACATGTTAGAAATGTATGTTAAATCCAATATATGCATGAGTTTATACAATTATCTTGCTGCACAAGAAAAGTCAAATCAAAACAGGAAAAATTAAGAAACAAAATAAAATGCAAGCAAACAACAACAAAAAGAGTGAAAGTGTTATGTTGTGAACCACACTCAGTCCCCACTGTCCTCTCTCTGGATGTAGATGGCTCTCTTCATCACTAAACCATTGGAACTTATATGAATTCTCTCATTGTTGAAGAGAAGATATGTCTCTTTTCAACAGTGAGATGATTTAGGCCATATCCAATGAAGAGAGCCTTCTGCACCCAGAGAGAGGACTGTGAGCATTTTATGTGGATCACAACATAGTATTTTCACTTTCTATTGTTTTTGTTTGCTTGCATTTATTTTCTTTCTCATTTTTGATCTGATTTTTATTATGCAGCATTATAATTGTGGAAATATATATAGAAGAATTGAATATGTTTAACCTATATTAGATTTATTTGCTGTCTAGGGGAGGGGGTGGGGAGAAGAGAGAGAGAAAAAATTTGGAGCACAAGGTTTTGCAAGGATGAATGTTGAAAGCTATCTATGCATATATTTTGAAAATAAAAGCTTTATTTAAAAAAAAAGGAAAAAAAAAGAAATGCAATCTGGACCATATGGAACCTATGCCCCATAGGAACAGAGAAAACAAACCCAACTGTACATAGTTCATACTCTAAGTGACCACATTCATCTTCCTTCCAGGCTCCCTTAAAAACCACACATGAATGCACTGAAATCAGGAGTGCTAAGGGAGCCACAACTTGGTTTATTTAGTTCCTTATGGCTACTCCTCCAGTGATCAGTCAGAGAAATTCAAAAAACACAGTCTATTATCTAAGCTATGCTTAATTTATGCTTCTATATGACAATTCTTCCATATGAAGACTCAGGACCTCTTTGTTCTTGACTTTCTCTTTGGACTAAGATACTCAATGTGAACTGAAGCCCTGATAGTTGATTTCTATTCCAAATGTGTCGCTGTCGGAGATCAATGACTGATCTCCATCCCTTATGGAACACAACAATAAAGAGAAAGACATTGCCTCCATTCCATTTTAGTATGTCTGACATTGAACCTTTCAGTTTGAAGGATGTACAGCTTCTAGGGGAAATATAGCAGTGATCCTGAGGTTCCCTGACCTTAGAGTGTTATTGTCCTAACAATCTGTCAATGATTCTAAAGCCTTCTGGCCTTAGGATAGTCCTACAAACATTACTGACTGTCAGATAAATAATCTCCTGCTCAGTGATAACCAAATTATTGAGACAATAGTGAATAAACCACCCCTCAAACCTACCTGAAAGCCATAAAATTAGCAAATAAGGAACCTAATGCTCTGGTCTAACTGTCCTATAAATCCATCTTCTTGCTCTTAGTTCTTTGCTAAATTCTTTTGGAATTTAACCCACTTCAATTGCCACTACAATTACAATAGACTTTGCCCCTTGACTTGGATATGGGTTCAAGCTTACAAATTCTTTTGAGATACATTACAACACCCAAACCTTTTAGGGTTCCTTCTGAACCTCAAAATCAGAAAACAAAAGGATGTTACAGTTTGAAGGAAGCTTGGATAGAGATTCCCCTTGGAAAGGCAAATATAAGAACTGATAGAAAAAGGTTTTGTTTTTTTTTCTTGCACATACAAAGAAAATAAGAAACCTAATTTCATAGATATGTGGCCATCTCATCTTTCAGTGCCAGTGATGAACTTTTGTGAAAAAAAAAAAGACTAGACTATCATGAAGACTATTATGTTTCATGTACCAAAATCTGAAGGGCACTTAAAGGTGAGATTTTAAAAGAAGATAATGAACAGAAGAAAAATGTGAGAAATTTGTAAAGATTTATTTTAATGAACTTCCTGATCAGTCAGTAAGAATGAAATGTGAAACAAGTATATAGGAACTTTATAAGATGTTCCATATATATCAGGTGCAATTAGGTGACACAATAGATGGCATGCTGTGCCTTAAGTTAGGAGAACCTGTGTTCAAATCCATTCTCAGACATTTAGTGGCTGTGGGTGTAGCGAGCTGTGGTCTCCAGAAGCTGCCGGATCGCTCTCTGGTAAGAGATCTGCTGTGTCTACTCAAATCTTTCAGACAGATTCTTCTTCCTGTAATGAACCGTTGTCTCCAGGCAGTTGCTGTTAACTCTTGTCCTTAGAAGTGACTTCCCTTCCTGCAGAGAGCCCCGTCAGGCCTGATGTAATGCAGAAAGTCTCCTTCTTTCTCTGAGAGCTCTCTTTTATTCTCCCAGAGAATGGGCGTGGGATAATGCAAGGGCTTCTGGGAAGAACCACCCCAGCCAATGAGCTTGCCCCCTCTATCAAGTCAACCTGAGTTCTCACCTTGTAATTGTCCAGAAAACCTGAATTCTCACCTTCTCACTGTCCAGACAACCTCAGTTCTCACTTAGTAATCCTAACATCTCCCCCTTTCTTTTGATTTAGAACATAGGACAGTCATGACCTTGAAACATAAATCCATCAATATGGGAAGTATTACAGATAATTACATAAATGACCTTGAAACATAAATCCATCAATATGGGAAGTATTACAGATAATTACATAAATTACATAAGCATATAGTAACATAGTAACATAACACATGCTAGAAGCATATAACATAATCATAAATTGAAAATTTATAAATGTCCATAAGTCCATTGTCCATTAGTCTCATCTTGTGTGAGGAAGTCCAATGATTCCTGCTGGTTTTTAAAGTTCTTTAACAGTCTTCTTATTATCCATGCTCTTTCAGTGTCAGATGTTTCTTAGATCTTCTCCTTTATTTTGAGGTCTTTCTCTTTTTCTGTCTCTCTCTGGTGGACAAGGCGAATATGACTCGTTGGCACCCATCTGATTCCTTCTCCTGCTGAAGAAATACAAGAAAACCCTCTCTCCCAGGCAGTTAACATATCTAATTTCCTTCTATTTACCACTTTCTAAATCTCTTCTCATCATCTGACAATTACATTGGAGTTGTTTGCACTGGGCACAGCCCTGTTGGTTTAAAAGGCCTGTATTCTCCCCAAGTGTAATCCATTTTTGCAATCTGATTGCCTTTTGACTGACTTATCAAGTAATCCCTTTCTGCCATGTGATTGCTTCTCTGCTGATTGATTAAATCAGAGTCCTGGCCTTCTAAAGGCTCTTTAGGTGTAACATCAGCTGCCATCATGCCCCAAGTCTTTTTTGCCTGGGGCCCTGGACCTGGGCCCCTCATCCCATTTCCCTGAATTATTCTACACTCTGATGCCCAATGGAGTCCTCTGTTACATTTTGGACATGGGGTTTTAGGTCTTCTTTCACCCTGTCTTCTCACTGTATCTCCATATCTACACTGAGCTCTTAGATGCCCAATTTTTCCACATTGAAAACATCGCCGAGTTTCTCTAGAAGGCCCTTGCCAGGAGGGACCCTGTCTTTCCACATTCATCATTGTCCGGGTGTAAAAAGCATTTGTTCCCACTGTAGCACAGCGTCTTATGATCTCCTCTAAAGGAGCATCTTTGTCTAATCCCCATATAATTCTTTTGCAAATTTCATTGGCATTTTCCTTAGCCAGATGTCTGGTCATTATTTCTGTAGCTGAATTTTCTCCAATAGTTCTTTTGACAGCAGTTTGCAAACGTCCCACAAAATCTGCAAAAGGTTCATTGGGACCTTGCTGTATTTTAGTGAAAGCCTCTCCACGATCTTTCTGTCCAGGAAGGACACCCCAAGCTTTTATTGCAGCCTTTGCAATTTGTTCATATATTGTCATGGTATAATCAGTCTGTTCTGAATTCTCTCCATACCGACCTTCACCAGCCAAGTGCTCAAAAGTGAATTGTGTGTTAACTCCTATTTCCAAATTGCATCTGACTTGAATTTTACATAATTCATGAAATTCCGCAAGCCATAATAAATTTTCTCCAGGTTCCAGACATGTCCTTGCTATGGATTTCCAATCATTCGGGGTTAGGACTTCATAAGACAAACCATCTAGTAACATTTTGACATAAGCTGATGTAGCCCCATAAAGGGTACAACCTTTTTTCAAATCCTTAATTTTATTCAAATCTAAAGGTGCATATCTTCTCCTTTTTTTACCTACAGAGTCAGTATTTTCAATCACAGGATATGCATGTATAAAATCACTTATATCCTGTCCTTCTCTCTTAGCTTTAACCAATGCTTTTTCTAATCTTGTCATAGGCTTAGGCTTCTTCACAGGCAATTCTGTTTGTGTTTCTGCCTCTTCCCCTCTTTCTTCCTCCATCTCTGAAGGTGGGGTTGATGTGGGCCTGTCAATAATCTGTTCTCTAGGCAGGGTTGAAGCTTCTTCAAGAGAATCATACCATAATTCCTCTTTTAAATCCTCTTGCTCTAGGGAAAGATCTTGATCTTTCCTTTTTTCCTCACACTTCCTCCTCTGTTCATTTTTAGAACTTTTCTTTCTCCTACAACTTGCTTGGTAGTTTAAGGCTAATTGAACTATGTTGTAGATATAAAATACTTCTGCAGAAATTGAACGAGGCCCATTTTTTGCTTGAAATTCTTTCATTTCATATCCCACTAGCTTCCATTTATCTACATCTATCTTTTCTTCCTCTAAGAACCAAGGGGATGTGCGTCTTAATGCAGCCAAGAGTTTAGCAATCTGTACCCAGGTTACAAGTAAACTCTGCTCCTCAATTATGTTGATTATACTCTCTATAGTACCACTCCTGAATGGGGGTGGAGCTGAGGTTGCTTCTGGGGCTGGGGATGAGTCGGCTGAGGTCCAGGGATTGAATATAGCTAACATCTGCCCCATTTCAGCTATTAAGAGATTCCTGTTTAGCCCTTAACAAGTTAAGTTCCTTATTTATCTATTAGCACGCTCACTTAATCTTTAACAAAGTTTCCTCGTTACTCACGGTTCTGGGTCAGAGAGACTGAGATCTAGATCAGAAGCTTTTCCACTGGAATCAGGACTGTGTCTGTCCCTGTTCGGGCGCCAAATTGCAAAGGTCTGGTCTAGCTCCTCTTGTCAGGATAAGCAAAAGTCCTTGCCCCACGTGTGGACGCCAAATGTAACGAGCTGTCGTCTCCAGAAGCTGCTGGATCGCTCTCTGGGAAGAGATCTGCTGTGTCTTCTACTCAAATCTCTCCGACAGATTCTTCTTCCTGTAATGAACCGTTGTCTCCAGGCAGTTGCTGTTAACTCTTGTCCAAAGAAGTGACTTCCCTTCCTGCAGAGAGCCCCGTCAGGCCTGATGCAATGCAGAGAGTCTCCTTCTTTCTCTGAGAGTCCTCTCTTTTATTCTCCCAGAGAATGGGCGTGGGATAATGCAAGGGCTTCTGGAAGAACCACCCAGCCAATGAGCTTGCCCCTCTTATCAAGTCAACCTGAGTTCTCACCTTGTAATTGTCCAGAAAACCTGAATTCTCACCTTGTCACCCTCCAGACAACCTGAGTTCTCACTTAGTAATCCTAACATCTCCCCCTTTCTTTTGATTTAGAACATACTCCTGAATGGAGCTGAGGTTGCGTCTGGGGCTGGGGATGAGTCGGCTGAGGTCCAGGGATTGAATATAGCTAACATCTGCCCCATTTCAGCTATTAAGAGATTCCTGGTTTAGCCCTTAACAAGTTAAGTTCCTTATTTATCTATTAGCACGCTCACTTAATCTTTAACAAAGTTTCCTCGTTACTCACGGTCTGGGTCAGAGAGACTGAGATCTAGATCAGAAGCTTTTCCACTGGAATCAGGACTGTGTCTGTCCCTGTTCGGGCGCCAAATTGCAAAGGTCTGGTCTAGCTCCTCTTGTCAGGATAAGCAAAAGTCCTTGCCCCACGTTGGGCGCCAAATGTAGCGAGCTGTGGTCTCCAGAAGCTGCCGGATCGCTCTCTGGTAAGAGATCTGCTGTGTCTACTCAAATCTTTCAGACAGATTCTTCTTCCTGTAATGAACCGTTGTCTCCAGGCAGTTGCTGTTAACTCTTGTCCTTAGAAGTGACTTCCCTTCCTGCAGAGAGCCCCGTCAGGCCTGATGTAATGCAGAAAGTCTCCTTCTTTCTCTGAGAGCTCTCTTTTATTCTCCCAGAGAATGGGCGTGGGATAATGCAAGGGCTTCTGGGAAGAACCACCCCAGCCAATGAGCTTGCCCCCTCTATCAAGTCAACCTGAGTTCTCACCTTGTAATTGTCCAGAAAACCTGAATTCTCACCTTCTCACTGTCCAGACAACCTCAGTTCTCACTTAGTAATCCTAACATGTGGGAGCCTGGGGAAGCCATTTAAACTACATTTCCATCAGTTTTCTCATCTATAAAATGAGCAAGAGAAGGAAATGGCAAATCACTCCAAGATCTTTGATGAGGAAACCAAGAAATAACTGAGAAATGACCAAACAGCAACAGCAATCACCATGATGTACTGCATAAAGAAAAATAAATGATACTAAAGAAAATAAAGATGGAGAAAGCAGATAGATAAGCATAGTATTATACGATGGAGTGCATCCAAGAATAAAAAGTACTTTGTAAAAAATGTCTTTTTTTGGTGTTTCTTCCATTTTCTGCAACTCAGAAAAAACGAAGTTATTAAATATATGACCTATACCTGATCATTCTTTCCAATCTTTTGTTTTTTAATTCCCTAGACAAACTGGTCCTGGAAAGGGAATCAAAGTATTTTTTTCCTTCTCATTGTTACTTTCAGACATTGTATCACCCCTGTTACTTTGGAATCTTCTTTGAGGTTAATTCTCTCTAAATATATTACTCAATTCCTGGGTGATTGTTATCTACTAGCCTTTAGGGGATGCATTTTTGAGTGCTTTTGAGGATTAGTGAGATAGCTGAGAGAAGTAGGTATCAAAAGCTTGGGGGGGGGGAATTGGACTTTATTATTACTGAAAGTAGATGACTGGAATAATATCAATATCTATTAAGAAACACCTTCAGATTAGATTCAAAGCAGTTACCCCCCAGATGCTTGATGAGCTGATGTACTCCACTTTTTCTACTTCTTTTCTATGTTCAAGAGGGCTACTGGGATGAACTGCTATTTATTGCCGCTTGACTCTCTGCCTCTTCCCTTGTTACTAACAGTCTTCTACCACCTCTTAACATCCCAATTTTAGTGTACTGAATCTTTACTTTAGTGAAAGCTGCCTTTCTCCTTTTCTACCACCTTCTTTTCCTCATCCTAAGCCATCTTAATCTTTTTCTTCCCATGATCCACTTATTCTCTTTTCTCTCTATTGTCCTATAGAATTCTCATTTTATTGTTAATATACTTATTTTGTTTCTTTTTTTTTTTAATTGATGAATGCAGGAAAGATTCATTTTACATTCTTGCAAGAATAGGTGTCCAGGTTAGTAGACATCTGCTTATTTTCTTCAAAAAACTTTTTTCTCTGGTGCTTTTTCCATCTGTGAACTTAGATGTTCACAAGACATTGAATCTTTTGTATTCCTTTTCCAATACTATTTGTACCTTCTTTCATATCATTGATAATCAATTCAGATGAAAGAAGTTGGGATACTTGCTCTCCCTTGTTGCTCTAAGATAGCTACTATTCTTTTAGAACCTCTTCTCCTTTTAAAAGCCATTCTCTCTCTCTCTCTCTCTCTCTCTCTCTCTCTCTCTCTCTCTTCTCTCTCTCTCTCTCTCTCTCTCTCTCTCTCTCTCTATTAATATATATATATATATATATATATATATATATATATATATATATATATATATATATATATATATATGGAGATCTTTGGTGCTAATTATCTCCCAGCTTTTAACATTTTACCTCTTTTCTCAAGAAATTTAATACTTGGCTTACAGTTTTTCTCTCCAAACCTATTCCTACCTTTAGACTAGGAAACTGCTAGATATGTCTTAAAAGTCCTTTAAATAATCTGACCTCCCAGTTCTTCAATCTTTACAATTTTTATGACCAAGTAATTAGAAGCACCACAGCCACATATAGGTAAATGTCATATTCATGATATCTCCATCACTTACAAATATTTCATGATCAAGGTTTCTGAAATTCTTTTAATCGATCATAAGTTCTTCAATCTTCCCTGTTTCTCATTCCTCCTAAACCTATTCTTTGACACTAATTAAGATTTCTTTTCTCTCTATTTCTTGGTAACCTACCAGGTTTAAACAGTCCTCCCTTTCTGATTTCTGCCTCATATTTGACTAGTCCATTGTTAAATTGTGCTATATTCTCAAATTCTTTATCTGCTTGCCCTATTGCAGTACATGCCCTACAAAATCTCAACGTAGCATTACTTGTTCTATTATTTAACTGTCTTCTATACTCCTATTTTGTAGCTGCTAAATAGAGCTGGAGGAAGTCATAAAATTGTGTGGTCCACTATAGATTTATATTACTTAAATCATCTGAGTCCTCATCACAGCTTTTCCCTAATTGATGCTCTATCTCTCACACTCCCTAAGAAGTGTCCGACTTTTTTTTTTTTTTTAACCTTGTCCTCAGGCTCCCCTTAACCCTTACTACTATTCTCTCAGTAGCATTGATCAGTACACAATTTCTCTTCTGGGACCTGTTTCTGATTTTTTTTTCCTATAATTTTAAACCTTTACAAATAGCTTCCTGCAGCTCCTTGTCTCCTCATCCTGGAATAGTCTATGACCTGTGGAGGGATCAAAGCTAATCTGACTTCAAAATTATGTCTGTAAACTCTCTCTATTCCCATATTCCCTATTACTTTTTGGTTCACTTTTGTATTCCCCTTTTGGAATGTAATCTCCTTCAAGGCAGTGACTACCTTGTTTATCCCGTAGCAATTAGCATAAGGCACTTAGTTAATTATTGTAAATGCTTGTTTCCTTCCTCATTTATTAAAATTATATTTCTTATGTTTCAAGCATTGTGATAATTCAAGATATATAAAAACAAAAATGTTCTTGCCCTCAAGGAAACCCTTAGAGTCATATTTTATAGATAAAATAAAGTTAGCCCTTACTTTTCCTTTTTTTCTATAAAATGAAGTTGGACCAGATAACCTCTAAGATTTCTTCTAATTTTTACTACAATAAACCTAGGATCTTTCTCCCAAACATCATTACCAGTACCATCATCATAAGTGAGAGCAAAAGCAGCACCTGCATCCTCCCCATCTTGATTCTCTGTCTTCCAGGTTAAAGCACTTAGTCCAAGTATTTCAATCTGTAAATGGCAGAACTGGAACTCAAATTGAAGTATTGGGCCAGCACATTTTCATCACCTTTTAATTGCCTTTAGGAAAAAATTTAGAGGTAGAATGACTTATCTAATATTACATAGTGACAAAAGCCTAGGGGAAAAATGGTCATCTGGAAAACAAAATTCACAAATAGAACAACCATGTATCTCAGGACAGCTACTATGGTGGGGAGATAGTTCTGCTATGCTCTTAGAGAATTTCTAAGTGCCAAAGACTGTAAAATATTGGAGCAGTAAGTTAGTCAGTCAACAAGTATTTATTAAGAATTGATTATGGGTGGGGGGCGGAGCCAAGATGGCGGAGAAGAAACACACGACTCTGTAAAGGTCCTCACTCCCTCACAACCAATTAGATAAATCAGCCTCAGAATAAGCCCAGGACTGATAGATACCACAAGGACTGGAAGCACGACTTACCAGCTGAAGAGAATCTGGAGTTTCAACAGAAGAGGTCGGTCCCCAGGGGAGGAAGAAGAGAGGCCAGCACAGACGGCTGGGTGCTAGCATACTCTGCCGATAGCGCTGGAAGGGCTCTGGGATCAGAGAAGCCACTGAGGTAAAGGAATCTGGCACAGACTATTAGCTCTTCTCTGCTAATTATTTAACAGTTCAGAGGAGAAAGCTAAAATACTTTAAAAACTCAGATTTTCCCCGATCCTGGAGGTGACTCAGCAGATCTCGGCACCAGGGGGCGTGGCCTCAGCTACCACCTGAGAATAGTTAAGAGATTGACAAGTGGGCGGATACGGCCCAAGGCAACACACACTGCCTAGTTTAGCTGGAGGGAGTGGAACTCAGCTCCAGGAAGTCCCAGAGAAGAGGAACCTTTGAACTAGGGACTGCGGTTTCTGGCAGACACTTCCAGTTTGAGCACAGGGGCTTTTCACCTCACCTGCTGCAGACATCCACGCCCCACCGGGAAGCATAGGCTGGGCTTTGTGCTGCCTTTACTGTTCAGCGCCCTCGGGGCACAGCAGTGCTAATCACCTCTGAGACACTTCCAGGGAGGGGGTGGGGAACTCTCTCCCAGAGCTCTCCCTTAGCTCAGGCGCTGGGGCCGCTGCATCCATCCATTCTGGGAGGAAGCTGGTAAAGAAGTAAAGGGACAGACCCCAAAAGATTTTTTAAATATGAACAAAAAAGCCAGAAAAACTATAGATTCCTTCTACACAGAGAAAGAGAGGGTATCCAACCCCGAGGAAGTTAACAGCAGAGAGTCAGCAGATAACAACCTAAAGGGGAACGATTCCTGCCCCCCATCACATAACTCTCTCCTAGAAGAGACTCTTAAAAAATTGAGGGAGTTTGAAGAAAAATGGGGAAAGGAAAGGGAAGCTATGATAGAGAATAACAATGTCCTGAAATTGGAGTTGGAAAAAAAAAAAGAATTCACAGGAGATGCAGGGAAACAAAATTTATGAATTAGAAAAGGTTAAAAAAACACAGGAAAGTAGGATTTCTGAATTGGAAAAGATAAAAAAGTCTCAAGAAAATAGAATTTCTGAATTGGAAAAAGAAAATAATTCTCAAAAAAAATTAGGGAAATGGAAAAAAATTCAATAGAGCAAAATAATTCATTTAAAAATGAAATTGGGCATTTACAAAAAGAACTAAAAACTGTGAAAGAAGAAAATAACTCCTTAAAAGTCAGGATGGAACAAATAGAAATGAATGATTCACAGAGAACCCAAGAATCAGTCAAACAAAACAAAAAAAATGAGAAGCTGGAGAACAACGTCAAATACTTACTGGGAAAATCTATAGACCTGGAAAATAGATCTAGGAGAGATAATCTGCGGATCATTGGACTTCCAGAAAACTATGACCAAAAAAAGAGCCTAGATTCTATTTTACAGGAAATTATCAAAGAGAACTGTCCAGAGATAATAGAAACAGAAGGGAAAGTAGATGTGGAAAGAATTCATCGAACTCCTTCTGAAATAGACCCTAAAAAAAGAACACCACGGAATATTGTGGCTAAGCTGCAGAATCACGACACAAAGGAGAAAATCCTGCAAGCAGCTAGAAAAAAACAATTTAAATACCAAGGTGCCACAATAAGGGTCACCCAAGATCTGGCTGCCTCCACATTAAAAGATAGAAGGGCCTGGAACCTGATATTCCGTAAGGCAAAAGATCAAGGACTGCAAACAAGAATGAACTACCCAGCTAAGTTTAGCATCTTTTTCCATGGAAGAAGATGGTCATTCAATGAAACAGAGGAATTCTATATGTTTCTAAGAAAAAAACCAGACTTAAACAAAAAATTTGATCTACATCCACAAGAATGAAGAGAAACAGAAAAAGGTACACAGAACCCTTGAGAACTGTAACTCTGTTGTGGGTATATAAAAAGTACTCAAGGATAATTTGATTTTACTGATATAAAAGAAAAAAAGGGGGGGTGTAGTAAAGGGAAGGAGGTCGTTTCAGAAAAAGGGGAAGGAATGATAAAAAGAGGGAAACTACATCCCAGGAAGAGGCATAGAAAATACACCATATCTGAGGGAACTTAGTGAGGGGGAGAATCATTGTGTGAATCTTACTCTCATCAGGAGAGGCTCAAAGAGTAAATAATTAACATATTTGTTTTTCAGAGAATTTTCTCTCACCTCATTAAAAGGGGGGAGAGGAAAAGGGAAAAAGAAAAGGGAGAATAAGTGAAGGGACTTGGAGGGAGGGGGGAAGGATATTAAAAAAAAAAGGGAGGGTTGCGCGTCACAAGGGGGGTCTGTAAATTAACTATCAGGGAGGGGGATCAGGGGGGTCAAGGGGAAAAGCATAATCTGGGGATAATATGATGGCAGGAAATACAGAATTAGTAATTTTAACAGTAAATGTAAATGGGATGAACGATCCCATCAAACAGAGACGGATAGCAGATTGGATCAAAAAGCAGAACCCTACAATATGTTGTCTACAGGAAACACACTTAAAGCAGGGAGATACATACAGAGTAAAGGTAAAAGGTTGGAACAGAGCCTATCATGCTTCAGGTAAAGCCAAAAAAGCAGGGGTAGCTATCTTTATCTCAGATCAAGCAAAAGCAGAAGTAGATCTCCTTAAAAAAGATAAGGAAGGAAACTATATCCTGCTGAAAGGTAGCATAAATAATGAAGCCATATCAATACTAAACATATATGCACCAAGTGGTATAGCATCTAACTTTCTAAAGGAAAAGTTAAGAGAATTGCAAGAAGAAATAGACAGTAAAACTATAATAGTGGGAGATCTCAACCTTGCACTCTCAGATTTAGACAAATCAAACCACAAAACAAACAAGAAAGAAATTAAAAAAGTAAATAGAACATTAGAAAAACTAGGTATGATAGAACTTTGGAGAAAACTGAATGGCAATAGAAAGGAATATACTTTCTTCTCAGCAGTTCATGGATCCTATACAAAAATAGACCATATATTAGGACATAAAGATCTCAAAATTAAATGTAGGAAGGCAGAAATAATAAATGCCTTCTTCTTAGATCACAATGCAATACAAGCTACATTCAGTAAAAAGTTAGGGGTAAATAGACCAAAAAGTAATTGGAAACTGAATAATCTCATCTTAAAGAATGACTGGGTGAAAGAGCAAATTATAGAAACAATTAACAATTTCACCCAAGATAATGACAATGATGAGACATCATACCAAAATCTTTGGGATGCAGCTAAAGCAGTAGTAAGGGGAAATTTTATATCTTTAGAGGCTTATTTGAAGAAAACAGAGAAAGAGAAGATTAACAAATTGGGCTTACAACTTAAAAGGCTAGAAAAAGACCAAATTATAAACCCCCAACCAAAAATGAAACTTGAAATACAAAAATTAAAAGGAGAAATAAATAATATTGAAAGTAAAAAAACTATTGAATTAATAAATAAAACCAAGAGTTGGTTTTATGAAAAAGCCAATAAAATAGATAAAACTTTGGTAAATTTGATCAAAAAAAAGAAAGAGGAAAATCAAATTGATAGTCTTACAAATGAAAAGGGGGATCTTTCCACCAATGAAGAGGAAATTAGAGAAATAATAAGGAGTTACTTTGCCCAACTTTATGCCAATAAATTTGATAACTTAAGTGAAATGGATGACTTCCTCCAAAAATATAGGCTCCCTAGATTAACAGAGGAGGAGATAAATTGCTTAAATAATCCCATTTCAGAAAAAGAAATAGAATAAGCAATTAATCAACTCCCCAGGAAAAAATCCCCAGGGCCAGATGGATTCACATGTGAATTCTACCAAACATTTAAAGAACAATTAACCCCAATGCTATATAAACTATTTGAAAAAATAGGGGATGAAGGAGTCATGCCAACCTGCTTTTATGACACAGACATGGTACTGATACCTAAACCAGGTAGATCGAAAACTGAGAAAGAAAATTATAGACCAATCTCCTTAATGAATATTGATGCTAAAATCTTAAATAAGATATTAGCAAAAAGACTTCAGAAAATCATCTCCAGGATAATACACTATGATCAAGTAGGATTTATTCCAGGAATGCAGGGCTGGTTTAATATTAGGAAAACTATTAATATAATTGACCATATTAATAATCAAATTAATAAGAACCATATGATCATCTCAATAGATGCAGAAAAAGCATTTGACAAAATCCAACATCCATTCCTACTAAAAACTCTTGAAAGTATAGGAATAAATGGACTATTCCTTAGAATAATCAGGAGCATATATTTAAGACCTTCAGTAAGCATAATATGCAATAGAAATAAACTGCAACCTTTCCCATTAAGATCAGGAGTGAAACAAGGTTGCCCACTATCACCATTAGTATTCAATATAGTACTAGAAACGCTAGCCTTGGCAATAAGAGCCGAGAAAGAGATTCAAGGAATTAGAATAGGAAATGAGGAAATTAAACTATCACTTTTTGCAGATGACATGATGGTATACTTAGAGAACCCCAAAGACTCTGCTAAAAAGCTACTAGACATAATTCAAAATTTCAGCAAAGTGTCAGGATACAAAATAAATCCACAAAATAAATCCACAAAATAAATCCTCGGCATTTTTATATATCACTAACAAAATGCAACAGCAAGAGATACAAAGAGAAATTCCATTCCAAACAAATGTTGAGAGTATAAAGTATTTGGGAATCCATCTACCAAAGAAAAGTCAGGAATTATATTAGAAAAATTACAAAACACTTGCCACAAAAATAAAATCAGATTTAAATAATTGGAAAGACATTCAGTGCTCTTGGATAGGCTGAGCGAATATAATAAAGATGACAATATTCCCCAAACTAATCTATTTATTTAGTGCTATACCAATCAGACTCCCAAGAAACTATTTCAATGACCTAGAAAAAATAACAACAAAATTCATATGGAAGAATAAAAGGTCGAGAATTACAAGGGAACTAATGAAAAAAAACTCAGAGGAAGGTGGTCTAAGTATACCTGATCTAAAGCTATATTATATAGCAGCAGTCACCAAAACCATTTGGTATTGGCTAAGAAATAGACCGGTAGATCAGTGGAACAGATTAGATACAAAGGACAAAAAAGGGTACATCTATAGCAACCTAATCTTTGACAAACCCAAAGATACCAACATTAGGGACAAAAATTCATTATTCAGAAAAAACTGTTGGGAAAACTGGAAATTAGTATGGCAGAAATTAGATATGGCTCCACACTTAACACCATATACCAAGATAAGATCAAAATGGGTCTATGATTTAGGCATAAAGAGGGAGATAATAAATAGATTGGAGGAACAGAGGATAATCTACCTCTCAGACTTGTGGAGGAGGAAGGAATTTATGACCAGAGGAGAACTAGAGATCATTATTGATCACAAAATAGAAGATTTTGATTACATCAAACTAAAAAGTTTCTGTACAAATAATACTAATGCAAACAAGATTAGGAGGGAAGTAACAAATTGGGAAAATATTTTTAAAAACAAAGGTTCTGACAAAGGTCTCATTTCCAAAATATATAGAGAACTGACCCTAATTTATAAGAAACCGAACCATTCTCCAATTGATAAATGGTCAAAGGATATGAACAGACAATTCTCAGAGGAAGAAATTGAAACTATATCCACTCACATGAAAGAGTATTCCAAATCACTACTGATCAGAGAAATGCAAATCAAGACAACTCTGAGATACCACTACACACCTGTCAGATTGGCTAAGATGACAGGAACAAATAATGATGAATGTTGGAGGGGATGTGGGGAAACTGGGACACTAATACATTGCTGGTGGAGTTGTGAAAGAATCCAGCCATTCTGGAGAGCAATCTGGAATTATGCCCCAAAAGTTATCAAACTGTGCATACCCTTTGACCCAGCAGCGCTACTACTGGGCTTATATCCCAAAGAAATACTAAAGAGCGGAAAGAGACATATATGTGCCAAAATGTTTGTGGCAGCTCTTTTTGTTGTAGCTAGAAACTGGAAGTTGAATGGATGTCCATCAGTTGGAGAATGGTTGGGTAAATTATGGTATATGAAGGTTATGGAATATTATTGCTCTGTAAGAAATGACCAGCAGGAGGAATACAGAGAGGCCTGGAGAGACTTAAATCAACTGATGCTGAGTGAAATGAGCAGAACCAGAAGATCACTGTACACTTCAACAACAATACTGTATGAGGATGTATTCTGATGGAAGTGGAAATCTTCAACATAAAGAAGATCCAACTCACTTCCAGTTGATCAATGATGGACAGACGTAGCTACACCCAGAGAAGAAACACTGGGAAGTGAATGTAAATTGTTAGCACTAATATCTGTCTGCCCAGGTTACATGTACCTTCGGAATCTAAAGTTTATTGTGCAACAAGAAAATGATATTCACACACATGTATTGTATCTAGACTATATTGTAACACATGTAAAATGTATGGGATTGCCTGTCATCGGGGGGAGGGAATAGAGGGAAGGGGGATAATTTGGAAAAATGAATATAAGGGATAATATTATAAAAATATATATATATATAATAAAAAATTATTAATTAAAAAAAAAGAATTGATTATGGGTGAGGTAATGTGTTAATGCTGGGGATATAAAAAAAGGCAAAAGCATGGTCAAGGAATGTATATTCCAATAGACAAACATAATTTAAATGCCTGCATACATATGTCATAGACATATCTGTGCTTTTATAATATATATACATATATACAAACATATGGATATATATGCATATATTTATATTTTCATTACATGAGGATAATTTGAAAGGAAAATTTGGGAGGAGCAAGAAAAATCATCAACAGAAAATAGGATTTCATCTGAGTCTTGAAGGAAGCCAAAAAGAAAACTAAGAGATGAAGATGTGGGCACAGAGCTCTCCATGCATAGGGGATAGTCAGTGCAGTCAGAAATATGAGGCAGAGCAGAGTAGTTGAGAAATTCCGAGCAGGCTTGAATAACTGAACCATGGAAGTTATGGAAGTATTAAAAAAAAAGGCTAGAAAGATTGGAAGGAGTGATTTGTGAAGAATTTTTAATGGTTAACAAAACTGTTTGTATTTGATGCTGGATGCAATTGGGAGGCACTGGGCTTTATTTTATTATATTTATGTGCAAGTTTATTTTAGATAGCTTTTAATCTTCATTTTTTTAAGACTTTGAGTTCCAATTTTTCCCCTCCTTCCCCTCCCTCCTCTCTCCCCAAGTCAGCAAGCAATCCAATTTAAGTTCTACATGTACAATTATGTTAAACATTTCCATATTAGTCATGTTGTAAAGTAAAAATCACAACTCAAGGGAAAACCACAAGGAAGAAGTAGCAAACAAGCAAAAACAGTGAAAATAGCATGCTTCGATCTGCATCTAGTCTCCATAGTTCCCTCTCTGGATGTGGATGGCATTTCCATCACAAGTCTGTTGGAACTGTCTTGGATCACTGTATTGCTGAGAAGAACTAAGTTTATGATAGTTGATCATCAGTTTCTGTTAGTGTATACAATGATCTGATTCTGCTCACTGCACTCAGCATCAGTTCATGGAAGTCTTTCCCAGCTTCCCTGCTTACCCTTTCTTATAGAATTATAATATTCCTCTGCACGGATATATAAAACAACTTCTTCAGCCATTACCCAATTGATGGATGACCACTCTATTTCCAATTCCTTGGGGAGACACTGGATTTTAAGTAGATTGGTGACATGGTCTGATCTGAGCTGTAGGCGATCCACATTGACAGTTGAATGAAAAATAGATCAGAATGGAGAGAGAGACTCAAGGAAGAGAGACCAAATAGATTGTTATAGTCTGAGGTATAGATGATATAGCTATATAAGTAGATAGAAAGGAATAAAAATATGTATATTTACACATATGTGCATGTATATTTATATAATATATATGCACATATATATACAAAATTATATGTATATATATATATATATATATATATATATATATATATATATATATATATATATATATATATATATATACATACATACATCTAAGTGTGTATATGCTATAAAGGTAAAAATGAAGAGATTTGGCAATGGATTGTATATACAGGTGAACATTATTTATCAAACTAACAATAAATATAGAGGTCTTTTAATTCACATTCATTTTTTATTTTTATATATGAAAAAAAGAGACCTAAAAAAGGGGAAATGACTTGCCTATGTTTATACTTGAAGTTAATGATGGAGCCATGTTTCTTGAATTGCAGTCTAATGTTCTTTTCACTATTCCATCTCTGTTTTACTCTCTAATTCATTTTGCAGACTATTACATCAAGATACAACTTGGTAAAGATGCCTGGAGATGGTAGCACAGGAAATACTCCTATTGTGTGTTTCTTCTAATTTTCTTTGCCTCCATGTTTATATCTGTTTAAATGATCAGTGAATCAATAAGCATTTTTTAAAGATCTACTATGTGTCAGACACTATATCAGACTCCAAAGATAGAAGGACAAAGAATGAAACAAACCCTTCCCTCCAGAAGATTGCTGTTGATCCTTCATAGTCCAAAAGGACTATGCCCTCAGAGAGAGAATGCCATGTTATACAAGTGAATTGGGTTTAAGTGAGGGAGGGCTGGGCAAAGTCACCTGCCTCATTTTCCCTCCAGATTTCAGGGACCAATAAATCACAGAAGGACTAGGTGAGAGGTGTTTTTTACAAGTAAGATGAGGCAAATTTTAATCCTTCTGCTAGTCTTGATAATGGTAAGAAGTGGGAAATGTCTGGCTAATCATAAAACTTAAAAAAAAAATCTGATAGAATCATACCCTTTTCCCCATATTTCCACACCCCTTGACTACCTTCCAGTGCCCTAATAACTGTCTGGAGGCCCTAAAACTGCATCTGGGGCAGTTGCTTCCATTTCTACTTGGTCGGCATGACCATCAAACATCTGTGACTAATCTGATAAAAAGTTCCACAAGCATCACTAAAAATGAAGGCAATTTTAGTGTCAGAAAATTTTCATAGGCTAGACCAGAGGTACCAAACATTTGACCTTCAACATGCATTAAAGCAGTAACTCTGGAATACAACCAGCACAAGATAAAATATAATTGGGAAATATTTAACAAATAAATAAAAATGCTATAGAACAAAGATAACTCTAGTTTTAAAAACTAAGTTAATACGTAGCTTATAGGGATCCTAATGTGTAAGTTTTAGTGTCTCCTGTTTTTAATTTGATTTTTTACACCACTGGTTATACGATAATAACTTCCATAATAAAAATAATTACCATTATTGCATAGTTATTGCATATTTGTGCATGTGTCATAGTGTTTATAAGGATAGTGACTGTATCTTAATTACTGTTCTCTTTCCTCCAGTGCTTTGCCTATTTAAGAAATTTTTGTTGAATGAATGAAGAGTAATAATAACAACATTTTTATATATCATTTTCATGGTTGATTATAAGGGAATTTACTTATTCATTCCAAATTGATAAGATGAAAAATAATTCAAACCTTCATATTTCTCATTTTAATAGCAAGAGACTAGGCCACCTAACATGTTTATTTGTTTATGAACAAGTAAGCGAGCAGTGGGACACTAATCCTTTAACTATTTCATACTGGTTGAAAGTGAGTTGCAAGACAATAATAAACAATTAGATTTGGTTTGAATTATGTTTGGCTTTTGTTATGTCTTCTCAGAATAGCAGTATTTCAGGGTCGGAAGAGATTTTAGTAGCCATGTATTAATCAACACACATTTATTTATCACCTTGATTATGTTGCCTAGACACTGTGACATTTAAAAGGTCCAAGAGATATAATTTCTGGGTAATTTAATCATTTTATTTGTAATGCCAGGATTTTAATAAAAGGATGCTCATTTGGCTGCCTCTCTCTTAGATCAAAGACAATAACAAAGTTAGGCTCAGGGTTTACATATCTTTTTGGAAAAGTAGTCTTCCCAGGATAGTAATCACCCCAATAAGCTAAAAATTAATGAAGAATAAATGTTACAATGAAGAACTGAGTGACATCATATTACTCCTTAAAATAGAGACTATTTCTATATCTAGACCACCTCCAGCCTTGGAGAATTTAGAGAATAGGGTATGTCTTCACTTGATTGAATGAAATTCACTTTAGATTAGAGACTCCTCTTAAGACTGATTGCAGTCAGATAGAGGAGGTTTACTCAACCTTAGAGCTGGAGGTCTTGAAATGATATGAGAGAAAAGGGAGAAATCTGAATCTCCCCAAACCTCAGTTATTAATAATCACTTCTCACAGCACTAAGGTTATAAATATAGAGAATAAAATATTCCCTGCCCCTAAGAAGTTTATAATGCAGTCTCAATCCAGACTTGAAAAAATATTTCACATAGTTCTGAAAATGGTCTTTCAGTGTATTTTTTTGAAGACCTCTGGTAAGGGAGACCCACTTGTGAGCCTTACAATTTGAGAATTGGACAGTTCTAATTGTTAGAAAAAATCATCGTGACATGAAGACTAAATGTGTCCCTTTGGAATTTCCAGAATTGCTCCAAGTTTTACTCTCTGGAAAAAAAAAATCTCCAATGTTTAGTAGCTTGTCCAGCATAGTACTGATTGACTAAAGTCTAATAATATCCATTTGACAGCCATTGAAGTCCTTGAAGGCAGCTATTGTGTGCTCCTGAGCTTTTTCTTCCCCAGGCTAAACATTTTTCTTAAATACAATATCATATAGCAAGGACTCTGGACCCTATTCCATTCTGGTTGTTGTCCTTTGGATATTCTTACCATTATTGATGTCCTTCCTAAATGGTGGTGATCACAGCACTCCAAATATGCTTTGTCCAAGGCAAAGTACAGTAATATATAAATATTACATGGCCCTGACTACATGTCCCAAGGAGAAATGTAATGATGTATTAGTATAATGAAAAAATGCATCAATGGCATTGTAGAATTCTATATTTAGGAAGACTTGAGAGATCATTAAGTCCAACCTCCTTATTTTAGAGGAACATTGTTGGAGAAAGTAACTTGTGCATGATTGTACAACTAAGAAATGGTACAGACAGGACCAAAATCTGGCTCTGTAACCTACTGTATGCCAGGTGCCATCTGAGTCACTGGACTTTGAGGTACAATAAATAAAAAAACATTATCCCAAGGAGATTATAGGTTATATTCTAACAGGGGAGACAAGTAGATATAAATGCATACATGTATTATACAAATATTATTATTATATACAAATTATTATAAAATAGGTATTATACAAATTATACATTATTATATTGTATAAATATTATTTACAAATTATAACAATATAACATTCTACAAATATTGTACAAATATTATTTACAGGGGAGACAAGTAGATATAAATACATGTATTATACAAATATTATTATATACAAATTATACATTATTATATTGTATAAATATTATTTACAAATTATAACAGGGGAGACAAGTAGATATAAATACATGCATGTATTATACAAATATTATTATTATATATAAATTATTATACAAATAGGTATTATACAAATTATACATTATTACATTATATAAATATTATTTACAAATTATAACAATATAACATTCTACAAATATTGTACAAATATTATTTACAGGGGAGACAAGTAGATATAAATACATGTATTATACAAATATTATTATATACAAATTATACATTATTATATTGTATAAATATTATTTACAAATTATAACAGGGGAGACAAGTAGATATAAATACATGCATGTATTATACAAATATTATTATTATATATAAATTATTATACAAATAGGTATTATACAAATTATACATTATTACATTATATAAATATTATTTACAAATTATAACACAATATAACATTCTACAAATATTGTACAAATATTATTTACAGGGGAGACAAGTAGATATAAATACATGTATTATACAAATATTATTATATACAAATTATACATTATTATATTGTATAAATATTATTTACAAATTATAACAGGGAAGACAAGTAGATATAAATACATGCATGTATTATACAAATATTATTATTATATATAAATTATTATACAAATAAGCATTATACATGATTATATTATATAAATATTATTTACAAATTATACAAATAGGTACATGCACAATATACATAAGCACACATGTATATTAAATATGTATATATACATGCATAAATGTGCATACATAAACATGTCATGTATATATGCAAGCATGCAAATATCTGCATAATCTGACTTTTCAAAACAAGCTTAAGGCATGGGTAGAATTGGTGTTATAGATGAACAAAATGATGTTCACAGGCAACAGGACTTGCCAAACACTCCCAGTGAATTATTAGAGAAGAACCAGTCTTTCCTGTTTTCCACTTAAAAACTTTTCCCCTCTCTCCTATTCACAGCTAATCAGGGTCATTCACACATGAGTGATTCATTGCTAAGGAAGTGATGAATTTGTGGTTCATTAGATATTTATGTGGAACTCCCAAGTACTTTATACAAAATGGAAGAGAAATTGATCTCAGTAGTCAGTGTGGCTGACTTAGGATCAATATTAAATGCTATAACCTCTTACCATCCAGTAGCAGACACATGGAATATTTGGACAAGAAGAAGTTTCCATTCTGTATCAATAGAAAAATCTCACTTGGGCAGACCCACTTTGATGAGCAGTTCACCAGGTTGCCCATTAAACCTAGAAACAATTCAGCAAAGGGACTTATGGAGCTGTAATTGGCCCTAGATAGATCACAACGTTTGCTCCTTCCAATCATAGCTGTTTGATTCCTAATTTGTAGGGTTGTCCTACATTTAATCTACTGAGCTAGACAACTGAAAAAAAACACTGGGATGACAACAGCCATTGTTAGTTCGGCTAAAAAAAGGCCTGACAAAGGAAAAAAAGCTACCTCTTTAAACATTTGCACACACATTATTCCAGACTTTTTTTTTTTAACTTCTGAGTTGCCTCTGTTACCCAATGAAGTATACAATCAACTGTCTACAAACCTGGCAGTCACACAAGCCCACCTTTGATATGGCAGTTTCTGTAATGTTTCTCTGACTGTCATGTCTTGCAGAGGAGGCAGGATGGGAACATCATTCTAATGAGCCCAAGGTCAGAGCTGCTGTCCCAGGATGGATGAATTAATTTTACTCTGTATCAGGATCACAAGCTGTACCCCTCACCCTGAGGAAATTGCTCGACAATTGTTACAAGGGACACTAGCACAGAATATTTGGATGACTTAGAAAAAGTATACATCAATCATGATCTCAAGTATCTCAAGGTTATCTATATAACTTCTCTTGTCTCAAGAGAAATAGCTGTAACTAGGTTGGAGCAATATGGACTCTGCCCCATGTTAATAAATTCAGTGTATATTATTTTTCTGTGTCTGGGGACACTTCCTCCATTGTTCACCCTACTTCTTATACATCTTTCACTTAGTAGCTTCATTTTTACCCTGAGACAGTTGGAATTAAGTGACTTGCCCATGTCACTCAGCTAGGAAGTGTTAAGTGTCAGGTCACATTTGAACTCAGGTCCTCCTGACTTCAGGGCTGGTGCTCTATCCACTGCACCACCTAGCTGCCTCAGTAGCTTAAGTTTTAACATAAAGAAACATTGAGTATTCTAGGGTGCAATTTTCTCCAGTGATTCCACTATCTCTTTCATCATTCCCTTTTCCAGTAGAGACCAGTTCCTTCCAGTATAAATGTTCTGGAATTTCATTTCCATTCCCTAGACTATTGCAGAGATGAACCCCTCTGTTTTTCTACACCAGAAGATCCAAACTCAGAACTATAGTTCAAAAACTCCATTGCAAAACTTCCAATTCTAAGTGTTGCCTAAACCAGATTAAAATGTAATTGGGAAATGTTTGATAAATAAAAATGCAATTGGATAACATTAATGTATGGTTTTCTAAGTTAATATGCATTTGCTCTATAGTCTGTCAGCCTATAGCTTTATTTTTCTCTTCCACATACATACAATTAGATTCTAAACTTCTTGAGTACAGAAACTGTCATAATTTTCCTTTTTAGCACATCAACTAGCACATGAAATATGCTTCATAAAGCTTTGTTAAGTTGAAAATTAATTAATAGAATTTTAAAATGTCAGTGATGAAAGGTACTTTGAGATCATTTAAGTCCAGGTACATACTTTTCAGATGCAGTTGTTGAATGATTTTTCAGTTGTGTTTAATACTTTGTGACCCCATTTTGGAATTTTCTTGGCAAAGATATAGAGGTTTGCCATTTTTCTCCAGCTCATTTTACAGATGAGGAAATTAAGGTAAATAAGGTTAAGTGATTTAGGTTCACATAACTAGGAAATGTCTGAGGCCGGATTTGAGCTCAGGAAGATGAGTTTTTCTGCCTCTAGGAGCCCTGCTCTATTCTCCTGTACCACCTAAGTGTCCCTGTAGCTGTGTTAGGGCAGGACAAAATGATTACCAAAAAGAATGCACTCTGTGGTTGATTCTACCTATGTACAATTGCTGACACTTTATAACGTCCAGATTACATTATATTTTTCTGACCTTGTTCCAAACAGTTTTCTTAAATTCTGTCATTCAGATTTTTTTTTTTGCTTTCATAACTCAGTTCATAGCCTTTGTCTTATAGTATGGATGGGTTTTATCTTTCATCTCTTATATTTGGTCTTATTCTAACTGCTTCTCCCCTTGGATCATTTCCTTGCCCCAACCCAAAGCATTTTCTCTCTTCTTCCCTGTTTTTAAGCAGAACTCATATCCCTAACACATTTGTCTCCTATTCCCAGGCCCCCATAATAAATAATCAAAACTACTAGCTACTTGAGATATGAGAATTCTACATAATAATTCTGACAGGAGATCATCTAGGCTTTATTTGAATATTTTCAATTAAAGGATATTCTGCACTTAATGAACAGTCCATTCCATTATTTCCCTGTAAGTTCTATCCATTGGTCATGTACATTTGAACATTACAAGATAAGTTTAATCTTTTCTTCTAGATGACAGATGCATTTTGATGACTCCCTTCACCCCCACCCCTGTAGCTTCTATCCATTGTTTTTGCCCTCTGGAGCATCACAGAACAAATTTAACCACTTTTCCACATGACAACCCTTCAAATATTGGAAGAACACAATCTTTCCTCCACATCCTGCCTAACAAGCCTTTTTTTCCTAAATGGTAAAAGAATCTCTAACTCATTCATTTAGCATATGTAATGCTCTGCATGTCTTCCTGCATGATATGCATCCCTTAATTTCTTGTTTTAAATTTATTTATCTATCTTTAACATTAATTTAACATTTTTGAGTTCCAAATTCTCTGCCACTCCTTGCAACTTTACTTATTGAGAAGGCAAGGAATATATCAATTGTACATGTGAAATTATGCACAACATATTTACATATTAACCATATTGAAAAACATAACAATAAAAAGCAAGAAATATACAGAAAGTGGAAAAAATATACTTCAATTTATACTTAAGCTTTATCAATTCTCTCCCTGAAGGTTCTCTTTCTTCAAGGGTCCTTTGGAATTGTTTTGGATCATTGTAGAGTAGGCAAGTCTTTCATAGTTAATCATCATTACATTATTATTATTATGACTGTGTGTACTATGGACTCATGATTCTGTTCACTTCACTTTGAATGAATGTGTATAAGTCTTCCCTTATACAGTTATTAGAAAAATAACTTTTCCTTATCATTTCTTATAACACAGTAGTATTCCATTGTAATGTCTGGACTAGCTCCTTGGAGGGCCTCAGGATCAATCAGAATCAGGGTTAATCAAAGTCCTTGGTCTTTAGGGGGAGATATGAAGGAGGCAGGCAAGCTACTATGTGGCTTGCCAAAGATGTATCCAGGATTCTGGAGTCTGGATTCTCCAGCCTCTCTCCACCTCCTCCTACCTCCAAGTGACCCAGACTTCTCTCCCCCAACCCTCCAATACTTACCTATGATTATCTCACCACCAAAATATTTAGCAAGCACAAATGGTGAAGAGTGTCTCTGGAAGTCCCTTGCCAAAAGGGACCCTGTCTTACTATGTTTGGATTTTGGGAAGTTTGCATCATAGCCTGGCTATAAAAGGTATCTGTGCCCACTGTGGCACAATATCTTATGATCTCCTCTAAAGGAGCATCCTTGTGTAGTCCTAGTATAATTCTTTGACAATCCTCATTAGCATTTTCCTTAGCAAGTTGTCTTATCATAATTTCCATTGCTGCATTTTCACCAATAGTTTGTATGACAGCTGTCTGCAGATGTCCCACAAAATCAGCAAAAGGTTTATTTGGGCCTTGCTTTATTTTTGTGAAGGTTTTCCCTCTGTCTTGCGTTCCTGGGAAGGTGCCCCATGCTTTGATAGCAACAGGAGAAATTTGCTCATATGCTGCTATGGGGTAATTAATCTGTGTTGAATTATCTGCATAAGAAACTACACCTGTTAGTTGGTCACAGGTGATTGACTGCATATTTTGTTGGTCTTGTATCCTACAGAGCTCACTATATTCAGAAAGCCACAACAAGTTTTGTTCAGGTTCTAAACATATGCTTTCTATAGATTTCCAGTCACTAGGGGTTAAAATTTCATAAGCCAAATTCTATAATAACATCTTAACATAAGATGATGTAGCTCCATAAAGAGAGCAAGCCTTTTTCAAATCTTTGATAATTTCTAGATTAAAAGGAGTGTATTTTCTCCTTTTTTGACCTGAAGTGTTAAGCTATTCAATCAATGTTTCTATTCTCAAATCAGCTGTATTCTTCCCTTCCTCTTTGGCTTTAAGTAGTGCCTTTTGTAATCAAGTCATGGGGTGGGGTTGCTGGGAGGAAGGTGCTGGTGATATCATTGCCCTCTCCATTCCTCTTCCTCCCTCCACCCAGGAAGGTGAAGTTGATGGGGGAGAGTCAAGAGTTTGCTCAGATGTAGGTGGAGGTGAAATTGGGCTGTAAGTGAGAAGCACCACACCCTTTAAGCCTTTTCAGCGATTTTTTCACTATACTCCCCCTTCTCTTCCTCTTTCTCTTCTCCCTTCCTTTTCTTTTTTCTAGAACTTGTGGGAATTCTTTAAGGCCAATTGTATTATATTGCATATATAGAATGCTTCCTTAGAAATTGAATCAGGACTATTATCATTGTCATATTCACATAGTTGTTCTCCTACTAGTTTCCAATTATCTGCCTCTATTTTTTCTTCTTTGAAGAACCAATGGGAGATGCATTCTAATGTATCCAAGAGTCCACCAATCTGCTCCCAAGTTACAAGCAAACCTTGCCTCTTTATCAACCTAAGTATGCTTCCTGTAAAGCTCCCTCAGGGTGGGGGTGGGGAGAACCTTTTTCCTAATATCTGCCCCATTTCAGCTAGAAAATGTGAGTTACTAGTTTAGTCCTTAAAGTTCCCTGTTTGTCTATTTTAATACTCACCCTATTTCCTGGTCACAGGGACTTCTTCACTGGGGCGCCAATTGTAATGTCTGCACTAGCTCCCTGGAGGGCCTCAGGATCAGTCAGAGTCAGTATTAATTAAAGTTCTTGATCTTTAGGGGGAGAAGTGAAGGAGGCAGGCAAGTTACCATGTGACTTGCCAAAGATGTATCCTGGATTCTGGAGTCCAAAGTCTCCAGCCTCTCTCCTCCTTGTCCTGCCGCCAAGTGACTCTGACTTCTCTCCCCCAGCCATCCAATACTTGTCCACCATTATTTCATCACCAAAACATTCAGCAAGTACCAGTAGTGAGGAGATCTCACATTGAATAGGTAAATAGCCTTAAGTGTTCTGCTGTCTGATTCAGCATACTTTTTTGGAGTTTCAGTCCTTTACATTCAATTACAATCATATGCCACAGCTTATTCAGTCATTCCCCAACTGATGGCTAAATGCTCATTTTCCATATCTTTGCTACAATAAAATGAGGTGCTGTAAATATTGTACACATAGATCCTTTCACTTTTCTTCAATCTCTTTGAGATACAGATCTAGCAATGGTATTGGCATATTAAAGAATATGCACAATTTTTATTGTCCTTTGGGCATAGTGGCAAATTGTTTTTCAGATTGGTTGAATCAGTTCACAACTTCACCAATAGTGCATTAGTGTCCCAATTTTTCTGTATTCCCTTTAGCATTTTTCATTTTTTTTCTGTCACATTAATCAATTTGGTAGGTGTGAGGTGATATGTTAGAATTATTTTAATTTGAATTCCCATAATTAATAGTGATTTAAGAGCATGTTTTTCACATGACTCATTGTTGTTGAAGCAATTGATGTTAAGTGACTTGTCCAGACTTATAGAGCTAGTGTCTGAGACAAGATTTGTATTCGGGTCTTCAACTCCAGGGCCAGTGCTCTAAATAGCTGCCTCTTATGTGACTTGATAGTTCCGATTTCTTCTTCTGAAAATTGTCTCTTCATATTCTTTGACCATTTATCAATTGAAGAATGGCTCTAATTTTTGCAAATTTAACTGTTATTTATATATTTGAAAAATATGCTGTAATTTGCTGTGAATTCTCCCCCAAATCCTTCATTTTTGGCTTTCCTCTTAATTATGGCTGTTTTGGTTGTGTTTGCACAAAGCTTTTTAACTTAATGTAATAAAATGATCTATTATGTTTGCTTTGATTATCCATACACATGACCACAAACATTTCCATATTTCTCTCATTTGCTTTTGACATAATTGGTTTATTTCTATAATTTGTTCTTTGACTCATTCGTTTAATATTAGATTATTTACTTTCCTACTAATTTTTAGTTTGTGCTTCCAGAACTCCTTATTAACTGTAATTTTTATTGTATTGTGGTCTGAAATTGGATGCATTTTATTTTTCTGCTTTTTTACATTTGGTTGTAAGATTTTTTGCTCCAACATATGGTTAATTTTTGTGAACGAGCCATGTATAATGCAGAAAAAAAGTATATTCCTTTTTTTCTATTCAAATTTCTCTTGAAGTCTATCATATCTAACTTTTCTAAAATTTTATTCATTTTCTTAATATTTTTCTTGTTTAATTATGATAAGATATACATAATTCTGAGAAGGGAAAGTTGATCCCCCTATTGTTAAGTTTTTACTGTTATTTTTCTTTTTTTTAACTTATTTTTCTTTTAGGATTTGAATGCTCTAATATTTAAGGCATATATATTTAGTCTTGGTATTACTTTATTGTTTCTGGTACTTTTTCTCAAAATGTAGTTTCTTTGCTTATCTCTTTTAATTCATTATACTTTTGGCTTTGCTTTTCTTGAAATCATAATTCCTACATCTGCTCTTTTTTGCATCAACTTAAGCATAATAGGTTCTGTTTCAGCCCCTCATTTTAACTTTTTGAGTAGCTCTGTTTTTTTAACTGTATGTTTCACTCTTCATTTTTTTCCTTTTTTATCCCTCTGTCATTTTTTTTACCCTTTGATTATGCTCAATTGCCTCCTTTAATCTGCTGTCCCTTTAATGACCTCCTCCCCTTATCTAATTCCCTTTTCTTCCAATATCCCTGCTCATTATGATGGATTTCTATACCTAGTAGAGTATGTATGTATTGATTCAGAGTAAGGTTCAATAATGGCCTGCATCCCTTTCATTTCTATTTCCACTGTAAATACTCTTCTTTGCTGGCCTCTTTTATGTAAAATAATTTCCTCCATTATTCTTTTCCCTTCTCGCAATATATTCTTGTTTTTTTACCTATCCATTCTTTTTAGATAGTTCTAACATGATTCATTCTTATGACATGTCTATCCTCTAACTGTTTTTAGTAGTTACATATATCTTCTTTGCATATAGGAATGTAAACACCTTAACCTTATTAAGTCCTTTATGATTTCTTTTTCATGACTTTTTATGATTCTTTTGAGTCTTGTATTTGAAAGTCAAATTTTCTATTCATCTCTGCTTTTTCCCCTCTTATCAAGAATTCTTGCAAGTCTTCTAATTAATATCCATTTTCCCCTGAAGCATTATGCAGACAATCCTTGCTTTACATGGACTCACATTATACAAATTCAATTTACCTACAGTATTCTGAAAGAATTCTGTATTCCTTCCCCCCAAAAAAAACCCAAAATCTCAAAACAAACAATTATGTTAACTTTGCTATATAACTGTATTCTCTTTCTCTCTGCTTTTGCTCTTCTGTTCAGCACTCCATGACAGCCCCCAAATTAAAAAAACAAAACAAAACAAACAAACCCTTCAAGTGAAATCAGAACCCACATAGAGAGACCACTACCATGACAGAGGAAGGATTTGATCTGAGACTTCCATCTCTGAAAGCAGAGATTTTTGTTCCACTCTACTCACTCATTGACCACACATGAAGATGGCCCTGGCCCTTGTGTATTACTTTTCCTTCTCTCATTTCTTGGTTCCAAGATTCCTCTTCCTTGAAGAATGTGTTTATTCCTTCTCTCTATGGGTATGTCATTCCCTTCCTTTTCTCCTCCCTTCCTTCCACACATTCAAAGATAAATTTGCATTTTAAAAATCACTTTATATGGAGATCTACAGAATGGTTTATTTACATAAAGCAAGAACTGTCTGCACTCAATTTTTCTTGGTGGGTTTTTCTAGGTTGTAATTTTATCTCCTTTGCCTTCTGAAATATTATATTCCAAGATCTTCACTCCTTTAGTTTGTTGGCTGTTAAATCTTGTTTAATCTGTTAAATCTAGACTATGACTCCATGATATTTGAATGGTTTCTTTCTGGCTGCTTGAATTATTTTCTCTTCAATTGACAGCTCTGGAGTTTGGCTATAATATTCCTGGGACTTACTTTCTTGGATCTCTTTCAGGTAGTGATTAGTGAATTCTTTCAATTTCTATTTTCCCTGTGGTTCTAGGCAATCCGGGGAGTTTCATTTTGTAATTTCTTAAAATATAATGCCCAGTCTCTTTTTTTGATCATGGATTATAGCCCAATAATTCTTAAATTATATCTCTCCTTTCTATTTTCCAAGTGAGACATTTCGCAAATTTTCTTTCTTTTTATTATTTTGACTTTGTTTTATTTTTTCTTATTGTCTCATCAAATTATTTGCAACTACTTCCCCAATTCTAATTTTTGAGGAATTATTTTCTTTAGTGAACTTTAATAAAAAAAAAAACTATTTCTCCATTTGGCCAACTTTAAGGAGTTCATTTCATCACTGAAGCTTTGTATCTTTTTTTTTCCTATTTGGCAAATTCTATTTTTCAAGGCATTATTTTCTTTAGTATTTTTCAGCCTCTTTTACCATTATATTAATTATCTTTTCTTAATTTTCTCATTTCCCCCCGTTTTCCTTCATCTCTCTTTTTTTATTTTTGAAGTTATTTTCTTTTACCTATTCCAGGAATTCATGCTGGCCTTGTATTGAATTTACCTTTTTTCACCTTTGAGCTTTGCTTATTGTTATTTGGACATTGTCTTTCACTGATTTTGCACCTTGATCTTCCCTGTTTTCACAGTAGGTTTTTTCTAGTCAGTTTTTGCTTATTTCTCCTTCATGTTAAAGTTGGGTTCTGTTTCTGGGATGGTAATTGAGGAGCAGCGTCTCAGGCTTATTTTACAGCTGCTTCTGTGGATTTGGACATTTTTAGTGCTTTCACATGGTGTGATCTAGGGAGATGTATGTTCACTACTCTTCTCAGGATCCCTGCTCCTTTATGACTGGAA
The DNA here is from genome assembly GCF_048593235.1 of Sminthopsis crassicaudata. NCBI lineage: Eukaryota > Metazoa > Chordata > Mammalia > Dasyuromorphia > Dasyuridae > Sminthopsis > Sminthopsis crassicaudata. The sequence goes on from NC_133617.1 coordinate 93,662,068, forward strand.
GAGATGCTACTCTGAAGATCCCTTGTTCTCTTGGGGCAGCAAGTTTTCCCCTTCATGCTGTAACTGTGGTCCAGAAGTGGCAATAAAGCTGCCAATAGTGCCCCATCTTGTGCCCAGTGTTAGGACCTGGGCCCCCTGTAGTCACTTTTTGATTGGTCTCCTTATCTTGTCTGGTTAAGAGCTCCTAAAGCTGCTCCTGTTGCCATTACTAACTTAAAGGCTCTCAGCTAATGTTGCCATATGGGCTCTGGACAAACCTTTGCCTCTTTTTACAGATCTCTTTTTCTGATTTCCTAAGTTATCTGGAGTTGAGAAAATATCTCACTCCTGCCTTTTATTGACTCTGTACTACAAAATTGATTCAGGTTTTATTTTAAATTTGTTCAAAGAAGAGTATTGGAAGAGCTTGACTGCTTCTTCTATTCTGCCATCTTGATTCCACTCCTAGAAAGTCATTAGATAAACTTTAAGAAATGAAATACAAATTTTGTTATTATTGTTGTTAGTAATTTTTATTCATTAAAGAGGTCAATTTTATCTTTATCATTTTTTATCAAATATATAAATGCCGTAAGTCAGCCAGAGCACCCTAAATGAACCTTTTATATAGGGCTTAAGATGCATGAATTAATATATAATATCCATGATCCTTCTAAAAAAAAAGATGGTCTAACTCTAATTTCAAAAATATTAGATACATCACAATATAATATATAGCAAACTAGCCTTGGATCTAGAAATATTTGAGTTCAGATCTCACCTCTGTCACATACTGGATGTGGAAATCTGGTCAAGTTTTCACCTGGCTTATTACAGGAAATTCTACATGGGGATTTTCTTTGACTAATGAAATCACAGGTCCAGTCCCTATTTCTTATAATGGAAACATAATATGGAAATGAAAGCTTCAGGCTAACTGAAGGACAGCAAATTTGCAAAAGGTGACACCAAAAAAGGAACACTGGAGACAAAATCCCTGCCCTAAAATTTCACCTTATGTAGCCCATGGATTCAGGAATTTAGTCAAATAAAATGGTGCCAGTTATTGACTAGCTTTACTGGTCTGTTCATTGATAGCAGATGGAAGATGACATATGTCCAAATAGCTGGCTGATGGAGGAAGCCAAAACATACCAGTCTCCATCTGGTTTGGCAGAATTGGGTGCTATTTAAGTATAGGCTAAAATAGGGTAATGTTGGCTTTGCTTCTGACCCTTTTGAACTCTTGCATGAGGATAAGGTGCATTTATTAAGCACCTACTATGTTCCAGGCACCATGCTAAGTACTTTACCTTTTTTTGTCCTCAAAATGACCCTATTTTGCAGTTGGAAAAAGCATATAGAAATTAAGCAACTTGCCTGAGATCACACAACTAGTGAGTGTCTGAGACTATATTTGGAATGAGGTCTCCCTGATTCCAAACTCAGTATTCTATCCTTTGTGCCACAGAGCTAGGCTGGCAAAGGGAAAAGCATCAGTAGGCTTAAAAAAGAGAATAGCATCAGTTAGAATAATTAACTATATAATGAGGTCTTAAGTCGTAATTTCTCATTTTGTTCTTCAAGTCCCATCCTAATAAAGTATTACCATTTCTAACCTATCCAGTCTTATTACCCATCATTTTCCAGTGTGAATTTCCTATTCTAGTAGTCATATGTAAAGAAGAACATCAAAATGTCATATATGGAAAGCTCTTCAGAAACCCTGATCCAACCCCTTCCCAAACATTATCCTTCTCTATGTAGCCAACAAATAATTCATTCTTTTTTTGAAGACTTCAGATGATGAAGAACCCATCATCTCTTAATGGAACCTGGTGCTTTTGGAGATATCCTTCATTGAAGGATATTCTAAATGAAATATATTAAGTAATACCCTGTATGTTAAGACTAAATTCAATTTTTTTGAAGCTTCTAGTCATGATTCTGAATTCTTCCTTCTGTAGCCAAACAGAATAAATTAAATCTATTTTAGGATTGTTGATTAATATTTAGGAGGAACCTTTTTAAAAGACTCTCCTTCAAAAACATGAAATCAGGGATTATGTTCTTCCTAAATTATTTCTTCACTGGGATAAGTAAACTCACTTCCTTTAATGGACCTTTTTATTGTAATCCTGGTAATCTTCATTTAGATACTCTCTAACTTATCAATATCCTTCCTAAAATGTGGCAACTAGGGCTGAACATAACATGTCAGTTGTGGTTCTGAGCTGGAAAAAGTGTGCCCAATACTCCAACCTAGACACCATTCCTTTTATAATGTAGACTACACATTAACCTTTTTGGCTGCTATACTATTCTGTTGACTCACTCTAAATTTTTGATGTAATAAAAATTCTCAGATTGGTTTTCAGGCGAAATATTTATCTAGACCAGCTTCTTCAATCATGCTTTTGATTTCTGACTCTGATTATAATATCATATGATTATGGGTCTAGAATTGACAGATCCTTCAGAGGTCATATAGTCCAGCTCACTTACTTTACAGATGAAGAAATAGACACCTAAATGTTAGGTGACTCACCCAAGATCATACAGATAAAATTTATCACTCTTAAATTTCACTTTATTAGATTATAAAGTCCTCTAGGTCAGGGATTATGTTTTTTGCTTCTTTTCTCCCTTAAAGGTTTAATCCAGTCCCTGGCACTTTCTAGGTGCTTTAAAATGTTTATTGATTGATTACCTTGACTTACAAGATTAGTTTGCTTTAGATCTTTCCATATTCATGACTGTCATTCTGCACATAAGCTATACTCCCAGCATTATGTGAAAACTTGATAAGTATTTTTTCTATAAGTATATATGTTATTGATAAAATTATGTTAAAAGCATGGGTCAAACAAATCCTTAGGCATTCACTTGGATCATTCTTCCTAGTTAATGTATAAAAAAATTCTTCCAACCAATTTTGAACATGTTTAATTATACTATTGTATAACTTACATCTCTCAGTCTTTTTCATAAGAAGAGAATGAAGGACTTTGTCAAATGCTTTAAGTATAGCATTGAATTATAGAAATTTTATTGATCAGTCTTTACTGATTAGTCTCATGAGTCCTATTTTATTTTAGAATTTTATTTGCAGTCAAAATAAAGCTCAGATTCTTCTTCTTCCTCTTCTTCCTTCTCCTCATTTTCTTTCTCTTCCTCTTCTTCCTTTTCTTCCCCTCTCTTTCTGTTTCTTTTTCTGTCTCTGTGTCTCTTCCACTTACCTTTCTCTCTGTCTTTCTGTATCTCTATTTCTCTCTTCCTCCCCTCGTTCCTTTCCCTCCCTCTCTTTTTCTTCTCTCTCTCTCTCTCTCTCTCTCTGCTTCTCTCTCCCTACCTTCTATTCTTCCTTCCTCCCGTCCCTTTTTCTCACTCAGAAATTAAAAGATTTACAATTTATCAGACAGGATGACCATGAAGGATGAATGACATCTTCTGTTGGCCAGTAAATAACCAATTAAAAATCAGAAGCAACAAAAACAACAATTATACCAACAACAATAAAGATGACAAAAGACATGGTAATTACCACTGTTAAGAAAAAAAAGATCTTGGAGTAAGATATTCCAAAAGAAAAAATATAACAGCTTATATTCAAAAATAATAAATCCTTCAAATCTAAAAACAACTCTTTTATAAAACCTTAGTGAAAAGGAACTTACATTCTAATATGAGAGATAACATGCTAACAACTGTGTACATATATGATTTATGCAGTATAAATTAGAAATAACCTCAGAAAATATATAATTATGCTATATGTAGTGGATGAATTATAAGTAAAGGGTAATATACTCTGCTGAAGACTTCTGAGAACTTCAGATAGATCAACAAATGAAATTGCAGAGATGAAGAGTTGGAAATGAGAACACTATGGATGTGTGTTAAGCATGTGAGGACAAGGTATTTTTGAATAATTTCTTGAACTAAGGATGCAGTGATGAGCAAAGAAAAATCATGAATTTTAGGAAATAAAACTTGATCTAAAATATTTCCAAAGGATAAATTCCAAGGAAGATAATGATCAAACAAAGTCAGTTACAACTTAGGAGAATAAAATGCAAACACAAGGATCATCTTATTCTATTTCTTCCAGACATAGACTATTTGGACATTTTCATTACACAAAGAACTGTTAAGATATGTGTTATGAATGAAATAAGAGACATTGAAATAGAGAGAGAAGAAAATCTCACAGATGAAATGAATTTCTGAACACTAGACTGGATTAGAGAGAAAATAATTATAAAATGATGAGACATTAAAACCACCACCAAAAAAAAAAAAAAAAAAAAAAAACAGCCAAAAGACTAAAAAAAATTGAAATATTTAAAAAACTCAATCATAAAAATAATTGAACTAGAAAACAGGTCAAGCAAGGGGAATCTTTTTTTTAATTATATATATATATATATTTTTTTTTTATAATATTATCCCTTGTATTCATTTTTCCAAATTACCCCCCCTCCCTCTATTCCCTCCCCCCGACGACAGGCAATACCATACATTTTACATGTGTTACAATATAGTCTAGGTACAATACATGTGTGTGAATATCATTTTCTTGTTGCACAATAAACATTAGAATCCGAAGGTACATGCAACCTGGGCAGACAGATATTAGTGCTAACAATTTACATTCCCCTCCCAGTGTTTCTTCTCTGGGTGTAGCTACCTCTGTCCATCATTGATCAACTGGAAGTGAGTTGGATCTTCTTTATGTTGAAGATTTCCACTTCCATCAGAATACATCCTCATACAGTATTGTTGTTGAAGTGTACAGTGATCTTCTGGTTCTGCTCATTTCACTCAGCATCAGTTGATTTAAGTCTCTCCAGGCCTCTCTATATTCCTCCTGCTGGTCATTTCTTACCGAGCAATAATATTCCATAACCTTCATATACCACAATTTACCCAACCATTCTCCAACTGATGGACATCCATTCATCTTCCAGTTTCTAGCTACAACAAAAAGAGCTGCCACAAACATTTTGGCACATATATGTTTCTTTCCGCTCTTTAGTATTTCTTTGGGATATAATCCCAGTAGTAGCGCTGCTGGGTCAAAGGGTATGCACAGTTTGATAACTTTTTGGGCATAATTCCAGATAAGCAAGGGGAATCTTAAAAAAAATTTGGAAAATTTGAAAATCATGACTTTCCCTCCCTCCAAAATTCAAAATAACATTTCTCAAAAAGTGTCATTGAAAAAAATGTCCAGAACTCAATTTACCAGTCACTGAACAAAATTAAAAATACAATTCCAGAAATCTGAGACAAAATTCAAAGCTTTCTGGTCAAATAAAATACATATAAGTTAAAAAGATAGAGTTACCATATTTAGATTGCCAGGTCTCCAGTCAGAAAAATCTAATTTCAAATCCAGACTTAGACATTTATTAGCAAAAAGCATTTAAAATATTTAATTATCTATACTTTCCTTATCTATAAAATGAAAGAAATGGCAAACCATTACAGGATCTTTGCCATGACAATCCCAAATGGGATTATGGAGAGTTGGACAAGACTGAAATGACTGAACAACACCAACATTAATACCAACAAAAATAAAGATCATATAAGACATGGCAACTGTCATTATCAAGAAGAGAGCTTGGAGTATAACACTCCAAGAGGTAAGAGATAAAGGCTTGTACTTGAATATAACAAATCCATGAAGTCTAAACACAACCCAACAAAGAAATAAAAATGAAATAAAAAATTTCATTAATTAAATAGAAGAATTTCAAGAAATCTTGATGAAAAGACCAGGAATAGGTAAACATTTTGGTGTAGAAATGCAGAAGTTAGGGCTAACATAGAAAAGTTAGAAAACATAGAAAAAGAAAAAGAAACTTTTTAGTTGGGAGAGTATATGTGGGGATGAGAAACAAAAGTTTTCTCATGATTCTTATATCTATGAAAGTAAATAAAAGAAGTAAATATGAAAGAAGGGGAAGGCAGAGCCAAGAGGCTGAGCAAAGGCAGGAACTTGCCCAACTTCTTCCCCAAAGTGCTTCAAATTCCTTTAAATAATGACTCTAAACAAATTTTAGAGCACCAGAAAATGCAAAAAGACAGAATAGAACATTTTCCAGCCAAGGCAACTTAGAAACTCTGCAGAAAAGGAGGGAGTCCAGCATGCAGTCTTGGTCCCAGCCCCAGCCCCAGCCCTGACCTGGGCCCAAACTCTGAATCAGTGGCAATCCTGGTGGCTTCCAGAGCTCTCAGTTCAGAGACAGCAAACAAGAGCTTGAAGGTTGTGGGACCAGGGTGGGAGCCCAGCACACAATCCCAGCACCAGCCGGGCACTCAGAAGATGATAACAAAGTCAAAGTTCCTACATCCAAAACCTACAAGAAAAATAAGAATTGGGCTCAGCCATGGAAGAGTTCAAAAGGAACTTTGAAAATGAAGTAAGAGGGATAGAGGAAAAATTAGGGAATGAATCAAGAAGTACAAAAGGATACAAAAGACTAACAAGATGAAGAATGCCTTAAAAATCAAAATAAACCAATTGGGAAAGGTGGTACAAAAATTCAATGAGGAAAATAATTCCTTAAAAATATAATTGAGTAAATGGAAGCTAATGACTTTATGAGAAATCAAGATACAACAAAGCAAAACCAAAAAAAAAAAGAAAAAAAAAAAGAAAAAAAAAAGAAAAAAAAAAAAAGAAAAAAGACAGAAACAATGTGAAATATCCAATTGGATAAACAACTGACCTGGAAAATAGATCTGGGAGAGATAATTTTAAAATTATTGGTCTACCTGAAAGTCATGATCCAATAAAGAGCCTGGACATCTTTCAAGAAATTATCAAAGAAAACTGTTCTGATCCAGAGGGTAAGAGGTAGAAATTGAAAGAATCCATCAATTACATCCTGAAAGAGATTCCAAAATAAAAACTCCCAGGAATATTATAGTCAAATTCCAGAACTCCCAGGTCAAGGAGAAAATATTAAAAACATCCAGAAAGAAACAATTCAAATATAGTGGAGTCACAGCCAGATTAGCACAAGATTTAGCAACTTCTTCATAAAAGGACTGGAGAGCTTGGAATATACTCCAGAAAGAAATGGAAATAGGATTACAACCAAGAGTCACCTACTATCCATACTGAGCATAATCCTTCAGAGGCAAAGGGACATTCAATGAATCAGAGAATTTTCCTGCTTTCATGATACAAAGACAAGAACTGAAAGGAAAATTTGATTTTCAAATACAAGGCTCTAGAGAAGCAATTGGGTGACAATTCGAATTTTTTCTTACAATTGCTATTATTAATTACATTTCTCCCCATTTGTTCTCTCTTTCCTTTTACCCTTCCATGGCTGAGCCCAATTCTTATTTTTCTTGGAGGCTTTGGATGTAGGAACTTTGACTTTGTTATCATCTTCTGAATGTGTTTTGATCTTCCTTGTCACCATAATATATATATATATATATATATATATACATATATATATGTATATATAGAGAAATGGGCATGAATTGAATATTAAGGAATAATATCTTTTTTAAAAATGATGAAATTAAGGGGTGAGAGAGGAATATATTGGGAGAAAGGGAAAGGGAAAAATGAAAATGGTGTAAGTTCTCTGCTATAGAAAAAGAGATAAGAAAAAGTTTTACAGTGGAGGGGAAGAGGGAGAGGAGAAGGATAAGTGAGTGACTCTTACTCTCGTCAGAATTGGCTTAAATAGGAAATAACAGATATATTCAAGAGGGGCATAGAAATGTATCTTACCCTGCAGGAAAATAGGAAGGGAATAGTATATGGGGATGGGGGAGATAAGTGATAAAAGAGAGGACATATTAGGGGAGGGAATGGTCAGTAGGTAGTAAAACATTTTTGAGGAGGAACAGGGTAAAAGGAAAGAGAGAATAAATGGGGAGAAATGTAATTAATAATAGAAATTAAAAAAAAAATTCAAAGCAAGTTCCTCTGATGGAATATTATTGTTTTATGGGAAATGATAACTAGGATGTTCTTAGGAAAACAAAACAAAACAAAACAAAACAAACAAACAAACAAACAAAATGTACTGTATAAAAAGTAATAGCAATGTTCTAGGATGACCAGTTGTAAATGACTTTATTGTTTTCAGTAGTAAAATCATCCACAACTACTTTGAAGGAGTTATGAAAAATCCTATCCATACTTAGGAAGAAACTGATTGTTTATTTGTATATATTGAAGCATTCTCTATTTCTCTTTCTATCTCTTTCTTATTTTTAACTTAATTTTTTGAGGGTTTTTGTTTTCATTAGGGTGGGAGATCTATATTTTCTTTTACAACTTGACTTTTATGAAAATGTTTTACATAATTTCACATGTGGTTTCTTAATTTTGGGTTGGGATAAGGGAAAGAACCTAGAACTCAAAAATCTTAAAAACAAAATAAAAAATAGTTTTGAATGCAACTAGGGAAAATATTAAATATAAACATTAATATACAATATGATAAAGTCTCATAGGGGGTTTGTTTTGACACTTTCAAGGGAAAAAAAGAAGAAAGGAGAGAAAGAAGGAGGTTATTATTATGTAATGGATGTATTTAATCATGAATGAAGTGGTGAAAGAATCCTGAAAAACCTTAGTTTTATCTAAACTAGGTAAAGGTAGATTGAATACAATTGTACACACTCATACATATACATATTTCATTACAGACACACACATTAAACTCAAAAGCAAAATAAGAGATGACAGGAAAGTGAAAGGTGGATGAACGGAGGTGGGGTAGGATATGTAAAATAATAGCCTATAAGCAAAACTGACATGTTGGAGAGAGGAATGTGAAAGGAGATAATCCCTTGCAGGATGACAGATAATGAAGTTCCTTGTTTGTCTGGGTGGAGCCAACAAACCAAAGAAGTGAAACTTTGCTCCGTAGTGTAACTAGGGGTTTTTATGTCATTACAGAAGCTATGACACATGTACTAGAGATAATACTTGTACAAACAATTTCAGAGGGTTCAGAGGTTCAGAGAACAGCATTTTACAAAATTTTGTTACATAGAAATGCATAATTAATTTTCAAATTATCTTCATGAAACCCTCTTGAACTATTCTAATTTTTACTAATATTATTATTTTCTTCCCTCTGATTTTCAATAGGACTTATGCTGTAAATAAAACAACATTAATATCTTGTTTATGTATATTAGAAGGGATTTAAGACCTTGAAAGTGATCTGGAATGAATAATCTCTCAGATCCTTTTCTGATTTTGAGGGCTTATGATTGATTAATCTCTATAACACTTAACACAACCCTAAGCACCAATAGGTGGTAAGTAAGTACTTAGGGATTGATTTATCTACTTATTGCTTATTTAATTATTGCTCCGGTCATCTTTTATTTTGCTTTTGAGTTTACTGTGTTTCTGTGCTGAAATGTATGTATGTGTGGATGGGTGTAATTGTTCTCAATCTTTAGGTTTAACTTTAATTTTGCTGTTGTTTTGTTTTCTATTTGGAGAAGTAGCTCTAAGCATATAGCCTTTATATTTTAAAAATTCAACTGAATTTATTTTAAAATTTAACTTTTATTGTTCTGCATTCTCTCCTTCTTACTTCCACTTTATGTTTGACTTCTTAACAAAGCCATGCTCTTCCACATCACATTTCCTATCATCTGGGTATCAGATAATTAAATCATAGAGATAAAAATTCCCATTGTACCTGAACTAAAGAACCTGTTACTTGTCTAAAAACATCTGTAGATTCTACATTAAGGGCTTCATGACAGGTAATGCACTAGTTCCTAACATGTCTAATTCCCATTTCTGGAAAGCACTTTTTTTTTTTTTGAGTTTTTCATTGCATATTGATTCCAATTTTGACTTTCTATGACTCCATCCACTGGGGAAATTCTGGGTTAGATGGACCATGGGACTGATCTGAAGTAAAATTTTTATGTTCCAATGATACCAGCAATAATGCCCCAAAGCACTGGACAGTATGCAGATTAAAAAGCCAGTCCCTGGCTATGGGGAAATACCAAAAGCTGATTATGAAATAATAATCTTTCAATTATACTTTGAGCATCAGTTGGCAGCAACTTTGAATATAGTCAAGTGTGTTTGCATGTAGACAAGTGTTTATGCTACATACATATACATGTATCTAAACATAGATACCTGTACCATGTCACATATATATGTATATACACATATGTGTATATGTATATACACACATACTCAGAATTCAGCAGGGAGAGAAATCTCTTCAGATCACGGAAAACAGTATGATCTGCACAAAGCTTGTCCTTTCAAGAAAAAAAAAAAATTCTATAAAAACGATTTAATTTCCTCATTACAAAGGAGCCATTTTCCAAGCACGTAAAGCACCAGTTTGCTCAGTGTGACCTCTGCTTTCATCATATCAAGGTTGTATCTGATTATACTATAAGACAGATGAAGGGGAAACAATTCTGGGATAAGAAGAAAAAAAGTTTTAGTCTTGGTTCACTTGAAAAATGATTCATCATTTTATTGGCAATATTTTCAAACTTATTCCAGGCTGACTGACTTGCATCAGCCTGTAAAGAGCCAAGCAGAATATCTTGCTAGGATTTTGATGTGCTTATTTGGAAAGTGACCCATAGAGGTGACTTTTGCCTGAGGTTGCCATGTTATTTAAAAAATAGCAGAAGTTTTGAAAGAAAATTCAGCCAAACATCAAAGTAACAACCCCCCTATGAGTAGCTGCTGGGAATGTTCAGTCACCTGGGTCACACTAAATCTAATTCTGCACCTATATTGATAGATCCTATGATAGACCTGAAAGGGACCTTGAAGATTACCTGGACTCTAATACCCTCATTTCCTACAAGAGGAAATTAGGTGCAGGGAAGTTAAGTGAGCTACCTCAGTGACATCCTTAACCTGTCTTTCTCTTTATACTTTACTCACCTATATTCAACTCAACTCAAATCAATTCAGCAAACAACAAATATTTATTAAGTTCTGCAATGTACAAGGCCATATGCTTAGTCCAATGGGTAAAAAGATAAATATGGAACATACTCTGATCTCAAGAGCTTACAATATTAAGAATAGTGGTAGAGAGGGAACAAGTACAAAACTATAATGCAAGAGAAAATGATATAACTACAAAGGTGTGGTTTAGAGAAAGTGCTTTTAGAACTTTGAAGGAAGGAGCAGATCTCTTTTATTTTAGTCAATCAGTGGTTTCATGAAATACTTAATACCTCAGTCTGCTCACTCATTTACTGTTTGAAAAATATTTATTTATTAAGTTCCTAATAAACGCAAGTCATCAGAGGCTTATATCTACTTTGGTATATGTGATGGGGGATGTGACCTGAAAAGAATAAGCACAGTACAAGATTACGATTAATGGAATAAAAAGTAATGAATAGAAAAAATGTTTTAGAAAAAGTTATATATGAAGAAAATGCATTCCTTTGGTCCATGAAGAAAGGGAAGGATTTCTTAATGGAGATGAGATTTGCTGCAGATACAGGAAAGGTATAAATAAAGAGATAGATATGAAAAGTGTAAGACTAGAATTGGAGGGCAGATAGTATTCTCTTTTAAAGTACAAGTGAAAGACTAAGATGATATGAGGTTAAAATTTTTAGGTTGAATTCAGTATAGATAAGCTTGAATGCAAGGATTAAGGCTTTGCATTTTATTTAGTATTTAATGGAGTAGTTTCAAAAGTTGTTTGATAGATGGAATAATCAAGAGTGATATATCAAGATGATGACAAAGCAATGATATGAAGAATGAATTGGAGAGATAGAAAAATATTCAAGGCATTTACTGTAGTCTAAATGAAAAGAGATGATGGTAATAGGTAGGAAATGAATAGCACTTCTAAACTGATAATGTGATAGGGAAAGAGGGAGAAAGAAGGGTCTAAGATGATTCTGAGAGTATAACCATGATGACTTTTTTACAAAAACAAAAATGGGAGTGGGACAAGTCTTGGTGAAAAGATGCAAATGAATTTTATTTATAACTAATCTTATTCATGGCTTGAGGTACTGACAGGTTATCTGGATGGAGTTATTCAGAAGATAGACATAAATAAAGGACTGAAAATCTGGAGAAATATTAGGATAAAGCTATTGATTGCAGCTATAGGAATAGAAGCAATTGTTGAAGCTGTAAAAGTAAATGAGATTATAAAGAAAGAAAAAGAGAATGGGCCAGTGATAGAACCTTGGGGAGTAATGTGCTTGGAGCTGTGTTTTAGGAAAGTCATGTTATTGGCTGAATGGAGGGGAGTAGGAACAGAGATTTATGGTAGGCAGACCCACCAGCAGGTGATTTTTAATAATCCAAGGATGAGATGATGAGCATCAGAAGCACATGATTTCAGTTCTAGAAGACAGGAATGTGTATATTTGAGAGTTATTGCAAAAGACCTTGATAACACATTGGATGTGGGATGAGAAGGATGAGAGATAGTGAAGAGAATTAAGAATGATACCTAAAATGTGAATTTGAGAGAATAGAATTGATGCTTTCAACAATAATAAGGCATTTGGAAGGAAAGAAATTAAGTTCAGTTTTGAATATATTGAATTAAGATATTTTAAAGACAACTATTTTGCATTGCCTAAAAGACAATTGGAAACGAGAAATTGGAAGTCAGAAGAGATAAATATTAGAGAAATATAGGTTGTTTTAAGAATTTTCAGCATGCTGGAGAGACTTACATGAACTGATGCTGAGTGAAATGAGCAAGACCCAGAGATCATTATATATCTCAACAACAATACTATATGACGATCAATTCTGATGGACGTGGCCCTCTCCAACAATGAGATGAACCAAATCAGTTCCAATAGAGCAGCAAAGAACTGAACCAGCTACACCCAGCAAAAGAACTCGGAGATGACTATGAACCACTACGTAGAATTCCCAATCCCTCTATTTTTTGTCCACCTGCACAGGCTAATTGTACACTATTTCAAAGTCCGATTCTTTTTGTACAGCAAAACAACTGTTTGTTCATGTATACATATATTGTATTTAATTTATACTTCAACATATTTAATACGTATTGGTCAACCTGCCATCTGGGTGGGGAGGGTTGTGGGAAGGAGGGGAAAAATTAAAACAAAAGATTTGGCAATTGTCAATGCTGTAAAATTAACCATTCATATATCTAGTAAATAAAAACTATTTAAAAAAAGAATTTTCAGCATAAAAATGACAATAAAATCCATGGGAATCAATGAGATCACCAGGTAAAATAGTATAGAAGGAGGAGAGGACCTATAAAAAAAATTCTTTGGGACAGCTATAACTAGAAGGCATGACTTGGATGAGGGATAAGGTGGGTGAAGAAAAATGTGTAGTGTAATGAATGAATAGGGAGAAGGTGTGTAAATTAATGAGAAATGAATAAAGGGAGATAAGGGTAACATAGGAAAAGGTGGGCTACAGAAAGATATTTAGATTAGTTGGAATAGAATAAGGTGTATAGATGAATGAGAATGGGATGAAGAGAGAAGAAAAGTGTGGGGGGAAAAGATAGGGAGAAATACATGGGTGAGGGTATGTTAAGTAACAGCAAAGTAAATTAAGGAGAAGAACTAAAGTAGAAGTGTTAGTAGGGATAGGAAATTAGAAATACAGAAATACTACAACAAGAATCAGTAGTAGAATTTATTAGAAAAAAAAAGCAGGTCCAGTAATCATTGTTCTTAGACAAATCAAACTTAAAGATTAAATCAAAAGAAAAATCTACATTATATGTCAGCCATATAAATATTTTTGATGCATATTTACATATAGATAGATGCTTATGTATATATGTGTGTGTGTGTATGTGTGTGTGTGTGTCTGAGTATACATGGGTATGTATGCACCTAGGGCTATGTTATGTGTATAATGTGAAATATATTTATATGTGAATGTCTCTATGTGTGTATATATGTATGTGTGATTATCTATGCTCAACTAACCTGCTTGGAGGAGTTGACAACAAAAAAAGGAAAAAAAAGAATAAAGTTAAAAGTGCATATTAGAGAACAAAATTAATCTCCAAACCAGGGATCCCTTCTACTTAGTTTCTATAAAATTGCTTTCCAGTTTTCCCAGAAAATTTTGTCAAATAGTGAATTTTTGTTTCAAAAACTTGGATCTCTGTGTTCATCAAACACTAGATTACTATGGTCATTTACTATTGTACATTGTATAGCTAATCAATTTCACTGATATATTGCTCTATTTCTTATCCAGTGCCAAGAATTTTGATAATTACCATGTTGAAATATGGTTTGAGACCTGGTATTCTAGATTATTTTTGAAAACTATTTTTTCTTTGATTCCCTTGACATACATTCTTGATCTCTTGTTCTTCCATATTATTTTTTTTAACTCCTTAAAATAGTTTTTGGTTGTTTCATTGGCATGGCACTAAATAAATAATTTAGGTAGAATTGTCATTGTTATTATGTTGAATTGACCTTCATATTAACAATAAAGATTTCTTCAATTGTTTAGATCTGACTTTATCTATTTGAAAAGTGTTTTGTAATTGTGGTTATATGATTCTTGGGTTTGTCTTGGCAGGTAGATTCCTAAATATTTTATATTGTTTGCAGTTATTTTAAATGGAATTTCTCTATCTTTTGCTGGTAGACTTTGTTGTTAATATATAGAAAATTTGTGTGGGTGTATTTTAAATTCTGCAACTTTGGTGAAATTATTAATTATTTATGCTAGTTTTTATCTTATTCTATAAAATATATTATTTGCAAAAGTAATTATTTTGTTTCCTCATTATGTATTCTAATTAATTAAATTTATTTTTTTATCTTATTGATATGACTGACATTACTAGTACAACATTGAATAATACTGGTGATAATGAATATCCTTGCTTCATTCCTTATTTTACTGAGAAGACTTCTAACTTATTCCCATTACAGATAATGCTTAATGATGGTTTTAGATATATAGGTCTTTCTTGAACTAAATTGTCAAGCATTTAAACTCTACTCTTGAGAGTGCAATTCCATTGGTTTGGTCACATTGTCTGAATGCAAAATGTATGCTTGCCAAAAAAAAGTATTTTATGGAGAGCTCACACTGGGCAAGTGCTCAGAAGATGGTCAGAAAAAAAAAGATGCAAGTACACATTCAACGTGTGATGTGGGAAATACTGGACCATCCAGCATCTTGTGCCCGATTCAGAGAGAAAAGCACAATTGAATTAGCTCAGAAAGAAATAAGAAATGTGCAAAATTAGAAAATTCACCCCAAGTATACTTGCTCCTTGTTAATATTTTATGTAAAATCTTTGCCTCAATATTCATTGAGGAAATTGGTTTGTAGTTTATTTCTCTGTTTTTGTTTTTCCCAGTTTTTGGTATCAACACCATATTTGTTTGAAAAAGGAATTCTGTGGCTATTTTTCTAAATAATTTATTTAGTACTGGAAATAAATGTTTTTTTTAATTTTTTTTAGATTTCATTTACGAATTTATCTTGTCAGGATTTCTTCATAGAGAGTTCATTAATGATTTGTTCAATTTTTTTTCTTTAAAGGTGGATTTATTTAAATATTTTATTTTCTTTTTTCTGCTAATATGGACAATTTATATTTTTATAAATATTTATCATTTACTCAGTTTATTAGATTTATTGGCATATATTTGGAAAAATAACTCCTGATAATTGCTTTAATTTCCTCTTTATTGATATTTAATTAACCTTTTTCATTTTTGATACAGGCAATTTGATTTCTGCTTTCTTTTATACAATCAAATTAGTCAATAGTTTATGTTTTATTGGTTTTGTCATAATACCAACTCCTAGCTTTATTTATTCTTTATTTTTAAGCTTTCAATTGTATTAATCTCTTCTTTGACTTTCAGTATTTCCAACTTGGTGTTTAACTGAGGATTTTTATTGGCATTTAATTTTTTAAGCTTTTTTATTAGCATCCCAATTCATTCAGCTGCTCTTTCTCTTTTTTACTTCTGTCATTGAATTACTATTTGGGCTACATCCCAAATTTAGTCTGTTTCCTCATTAATGTTATTCTCTTTAATGAAATTATTAATTACTTCTATGATTTGTTTTTTTGACTCACATTTTTTAGAATTAGAATATTGTTTGCAATTTATTTTAAACTATGTTTCTATGATATTTATTTACATAATTTTATTGCATTATTATCTGAAAATGATGCATTAAATAGTTCTGCTTTTCTGTATTTGGTTGTGAAGTTTTTATGCTCTGATACATAGTCATCTTTTGTGTAGGAGACATAGATAGTGAAGAAAAGGTTTACTCCTTTCTAATTGCATTCAATTTTTCTCCAGATTATCATATTTAACTTTTCTAAAATTCTATCTTTGTAACTTCTTTCTTGCTTATTTTTCAGTTAGATTTATTTAGTTCTGAGAGGGGAAAGTTGAGGTCCCTCACTAGTTAGTTTTACTATTTCCTCCTATAACTCATTTGGCTTTTCCATTAAAAATTTGTTTAATATCCATAATATTACATTGTCTCTAGTACATTTTTTAGCATAATATCCCTGTTTATCTCTTTTAATTAGACCTATTTTTGTTTTTACTCAGTCTGAGATCATGATTAATACCATTAAAAAAGTGTTAAAACAATAGAGTCTGCTTCAAACTTGTTATTTTTTATTCTATGTGTGTCTCTTCTTCAGTTGTGTTTTTTGGTAAACAACATATTGTCAGATTTGGTTTTGATTTTTAAGGGTGAATTCTTCCCATTAACATTCAGAGATACAATCACTGTTTTTCTCCATTCTATTTTTCCCCGTGTATTCTTCTCTCTCACTCTTTTTATCCGGTTCTTTTTCAAAAGTCTGTTTTGTTTCTGACCCCTTCCTACCTTAACCTGCCCTTCCTGCTATAAGCATCTTGCTTCCCTTTTTCTCTTCCCTGCCAGTTCCTTGTAAGATAGATTTTTATATCACACTGTTATTTCCTTTGAGCCATTTCTGATTATAAGTCTCTCAAACATTGCCCACTACCCCACCCCCATATTTCCATCTATTGTAAAAAGAACATTTAAATGTGAGATAATTTTCTTTTTTATTTCTCTCTTCCCCCTTCTCCCAGGGCATCCTACTTTCTCCCCTCTTAATTTTATTTTATTTTTGAAAGTCATCCTATCATAGTCAAGTCACATCAATGCCTTCTAACTGTCCTAATAATCAGACAGGGCATAGAAGTTATAAGTATCATTTTATATAGGAAAGTAAATAGTTTCACTTTTCAAATCCCTTATGATTTCTTTTTTCTGTTTACCTTTTTGTGTTTCTCTAGAGTCTTGTATTTGAAAATCAGATTTTCTATTCAGCTCTGGTCTTTTTAAACATTTTTTAAAATTAATTTTATAATTATACCAATTTGACAGTATATATGCATAGGTAATTTTTTACAACATTATCCCTTGTACCCCCTTCTGTTCTGAATTTTCCCCTCCTTCCCTTTAACCCCCCCCTTAGATGGCAGGCATTCCTATACATATTAAATATGTTATAGTATATCTTAGGTACAATATATATGTGCAGAACCGAATTTTGTTGTTGTTGTTGCAAAGGAAGAATTGGATTAGGAAGCTAAAAATAACCTGGGGAGAAAAATAAAAAATGCTAACAGTTTACACTCATTTCCCAGTATTCCTTCTCTGGGTGGAGCTGATTCTGTCCATCTTTGATCAGTTGGAATTGGATTAGATCTTCTCTATGTTGAAGATATCCACTTCCATCAGAATGCATCCTCATACAGTATCATTGTTGAAGTGTATAATGATCTCCTAGTTCTGCTCATTTCACTCAGCATCCGTTGATGTAAGTCTCTCCAAGCCTCTCTGTATTCCTCCTATTGGTCATTTCTTACAGAACAATAATATTCCATAACATTCATATACCATAATTTACCCAACCATTCTCCAATTGATGGACATCCATTCATTTTCCAGTTTCTAGCCACTACAAAAAGGGCTGCCACAAACATTTTGGCACATACAGGTCCCTTTCCCTTCTTTAATATTTCCTTGGGATATAAGCCCAGGAGTAGCACTGCTGGGTCAAAGGGTATGCACAGTTTGATAACTTTTGGGGCATAATTCCAGATTGCTCTTCAGAATGGTTGGATTCTTTCACAACTCCACCAACAATACATCAGTGTCCCAGTTTTCCCACATCCCCTCCAATATTCATCATTATTTGTTCCTGTCATCTTAGCCAATCTGACAGGTATGTAGTGGTATCTCAGAGTTGTCTTAATTTGCATTTCTCTGATCAGTAGTGCTTTCATATGAGTGGATATAGTTTCAATTTCATCATCTGAAAATTTTCTGTTCATATCCTTTGACCATTTATCAATTGGAGAATGGCTTGATTTCTTATAAATTAAAGTCAATTCTCTGTATATTTTGGAGATGAGGCCTTTATCAGAACCTTTATCTATAAAACTGTTTTCCCAATTTGTTACTTCCCTTGCAATCTTGTTTCCATTAGTTTTGTTTGTACAAAAGCTTTTTAATTTGATGTAATCAAAATTTTCTATTTTGTGATCAATAATGATCTCTAGTTCTCCTTTGGTCACAAATTCTTTCCTCCTCCACAAGTCTGAGAGGTTAACTATCCTCTGTTCCTCTAATTTATTTATGATCTAGTTCTTTATGCCTAAATCTTGGATCCATTTTGATCTTATCTTAGTATGTAGTGTTAAGTGTGGCTCCATGCCTAATTTCTGCTATACTAATTTCCAGTTTTCCCAGCAGTTTTTGTTAAATAATGAATTCTTATCCCAAAAGTTGGGATCTTTGGGTTTATCAAATACTAGATTGCTATTTTTATTCACTATCTTGCCATGTGAACTTAACCTATTCCACTGACCAACTAGTCTATTTCTCAGCCAATACCAAATGGTTTTGGTTAGTGCTGCTTTATAATATAGTTCTAGATCAGATACAGCTAGGCCAACTTCATTTAATTTGTTTTTCATTAATTCCCTTGAAATTCTAGAACCTTTTGTTCTTCATATGAATTTTGTTATTTTTTCTAGGTCATTAAAATAGTTTCTTGGGAGTCTGATTGGTATAGCACTAAATAAATAGATTAGTTTAGAGAGTATTGTCATCTTGATTATATTCGCTCGGCCTATCCAAGAGCACTTAATATTTTTCCAATTATTTAAATCTGACTTTATTTTTGTGGCAAGTGTTTTTAATTTTGTTCATATAATTCCTGACTTTCCTTTTGTAGATATATTTCCAAATATTTTATACTATCAACAGTTATTTTGAATGGAATTTATCTTTTTATCTCTTGCTGTTGGATTGTGTTGGATTTATATGGATTTTTTTTGTATCCCGCAACTTTGCTAAAGTTCTGAATTATTTCTAATAGCTTTTTAGCAGAGTCTTTGGGGTTCTCTAAGTATACCATCATATCATCTGCAAAGAATCTCTGGTCTTTTCATCAGGCAAATTTGAAAGTCTTCTGTTTCATTAAATATCAGTTTTTCCCCTTGAGAATTATACTCAGTTTTACTGCATAGGTTATTCTTTATTATAATCTTAGCTCCTTTGCTTTCCAGAATATCATCAGAACCCCTCTAATCCTTTAATGTAGAAGCTACTAAACTGTGTATTATCTTAGTTTTTTTTTTTTTTTTTATTTTAAGATATTTAAATTGACTCTTTATAGCTGGTTGCAATAGCAAGCCTTGACCTGGTAGCTCTGGAATTTAACTAATATTCCTGGGAGTTTTCATTTTGGGATCTATTTCCAGAGGATCTTTTCTATTTCTATTCTACTCCCTGGCTCTACAATATCAGGGAAGTTTTCCTTGATAATTTCTTGAAAGGTGATGTCTCTTATAAATGTGGAAATATGTAAAGAAGAATTGCACATATTTAACATATATTTGATTGCTTGCTGTCTAGTGGAGAGGGTGGGGAACAGAAAAGAAAAAAAATTTGAACAAGGCTTTGCAAGGGTGAATGTTGAAAACTATGTTTGCATATATTTTGAAAATTAAAAAAGCTATTATTTAAAATAAGATAAAATAAAGCTAGTTTTATACCTCCAAAAAAAAAGAAAAGAAAGATATGTCTAAGCTCCCTTTTTTGGTTATGAGTTTTAGGTAGTCCCATAATTCTTAAATAGTTCCTCCTATCTATTTTCTAGGGCTGCTATTTTTACAATGATGTATTTCACATTTTCTTCTATTTTTCCTATTCTTTTGACTTTGTTCTATTGATTTTTGTGCTCCATGAAGTCATTAGCTTCCATCTGTCCAATACTTTTAAAGAGTAATTTTCTTCAATGAATTTTGTCTCCTTTTTTTTCCCACTTGGCCAATTCTACTTTTTTAAAGAGTCCCTTCTTCAGTGAATTTTTGTACTTCTTTTTTCCATTTGACCAGTTCTGTTTTAAGGAGTTGTTTTCTTACAAGGGATAATGTTATAAAAACATCACTCATGCATATATACTGTCAAAAAATTATAAATAAAATAAAAAAAAAAGGAAAATTGGAACACAAAGTTTTGCAAGGGCTAATGTTGAAGAATTGCCCATGCATATGTTTTGAAAAATAAGAAGCTTTAATAAAAACAAAAAACAAAAAAAAACAACAACAAAAAAAGGAGTTATTTTCTTCAGTGGATTTTTATAACTTTATTTTTTTCTTTAAAAAAAAACAATTTTGTCAATTTTGGTTTTTAAGATATCATTTTCTTCAGTATTTTTCATGTTTCTTTTACTAAGGTATTGATTCTCTTTTCATAATTTTCTTGCATCAACTTTCATTTAGCTTCCCATTTTTACCTCTAGGTCTCTCTCTCTCTCTCTCTCTCTCTCTCTCTCTCTCTCTCTCTCTCTCTCTCTCTCTCTCTCTCTCTCTCTCTCTCTCTTTACTTTGAGACTTTCTATATAGCTATTTTGACTTTTGCATTTGTGTTTTGATTTTCCCTTTCAACCTACTAGCTTTCTAAGTCCAGTTCTTTGTTTCTTCATTCCTCCTCTCTCCCAGCCTATTCATTGACCTTTAACTTTTTGTTACACCTATGTTCTGCTCTTTGGGGGAACAGGGACATATCCCAAAATTCAGGTTTTTCAGGTGGTTCTTTTCAGAGCAAGCTCTATTGGGCTTTAAGTATTTGCTTCTTCCAAGGTGGTATCTAAAGTGAGATGTAGTCAGTTTTCCTGGCCCATGCTCTTTAAAATATAGGGAAAAAATAAAGGAATTAGAGTAGGTAATGAGGAAACCAAACTATCACTCTTTGCAGATGAGATGATGGTATATATAGAGAATCCCAGAGAATCAACTACAAAAATACTAAAAACAATTCACAGCATTAGCAAAGTTAAAGGATATAAAATAAACCCCTATATTTTAAAGTGTTCTTTAATGATTGATGATATAGTATTAGTATCCTTTGGGAGAGGCCTAGGATAAATTACAATGGAAAAATACAGTTTTTGGAGTTAGAGGATCTAGGTCCATAATCCACTGTGAGGTACTCTGATACTTGTGAATTTGGATATATCTACTTTTTTTAGTCATTATATTAGTGTTAATGATAATAATTTTTATATTTATATTTATTTTTATTTTAAATAATATTTATAAATACAAATTGTACTTATAAATATTATGCAAAATATATTATTATTGTAGATAACATTTATATAAAACTTTAAGATTTGCAAACCATTTTTATATATTTACTTGTTTAATCAACACAACAACCCTATAAGGTAAATTCTTCTCCAGGACTGTGTTTGAAAATTGAAAGTGCAGGGTTCAATTTCCCTTTTATTTTTCTTTCTGCTTAAATTGTTGTAATTATATATACCATTTTCTTCTTTCTAGTTCCTGCACTTTGCAACAATTCATAGAAATCTTCACATGCATTGTTGAATCAATCATTTTTACCATTTCTGGGGATTTGGTACATTTACAAACCATGGGCATTGACTATTTTTATTTTGTTACTACTTTAAGAGATATTGCTTTATTTTGCTGACTAGGCAACTTAGGCTGAGTCAGCCTAAGAAATTTACCAGTCACATTGTTTTGAGATGCTCATTTAAGCTTTTTTAGCTTCAGTTTCATAATTTTTAACAATAAACCAAAAAACCCCCAGCAACAACAACAAAAAACAACAAGCAACCAGAAACATGTGACAATAGCAATTCCCTTGTAGAGATGTTATGAGGACGAAATGAGATATAGCACACTAAAGACACTGAGTGCTACATGAATGTGAGCCATTATCATTATCTTTTTTAACTTTCTTGGGGTTTATAAGCCCAATACTGAGAACTCTGAGTCAAAGACAAAGGACATTTTATTCACTTTTTAACAACATCATTTCCTTAACCCATATTGGACTACTTGCCATCTAGGAGAGGGAGTAGGGAAAATTGGAACACACAGTTTTGCAAGGGCTAATGTTGCCGGATTATCCATGCATATATTTTGCAAAAATAAAAATGTTTAATAAAGAAAAAATAAAATTAAAAAAATAAAAAATATAATTTCCAGTTGCTTTCCAGAATGATCAGGCCAATTCATATATATAGCAGTATATCTGTATATTAGTTCCTTTTTAAAAAGCAAATCTACTTAGCATCCCTGATTTTGTTCTATATTTCCTTGAACAAGGCAAGATTTATGAGGAAAACAACTTGCTGACAGTGATAGCCATACAAAAGTGGGATGGACTGGCTCTGGTAGTAATGAGTTTTCTATTCCCAAAGGTCTTAAATTAGGGGATGGTCAATGAATTGTGAGCACTGGACCAAATGACCTCTGTTGTCTCTTTTGCTGAGGTATTTTAATTCAGAAAGTTTCCATTTTGCTAGGCTAAAAAGAGAGAGGGTCCTTCACAGCAAACTGTGCAGATGGTCCATGCTTTTCTCTTGAATTTTTCAGACTCAGGTTGGGGAATATTTCAAATGATCCAATAGCTCACCAGACTTGCTCCTGCTTTGATCATTTGTCTGTCTGTACTCCTGGCTAGATTTCAAAGGACATACAGATGATTTGTGACTTTCCCTCCAAGAAAAAAATTCCACATGGAGCAATCAGATGCATTCTTATGATTAACTTGGAATTCTGAATGACCTGAAGAGGCGGGTGGCTGTAGTATAAGGGTTCTAACCCCAGTATCAGGAGACATGGGTTTTCGTTATCAGTCTTGAGACTTATTAATTCTTTGACATTTGATGTCCTCATTTTCCAAACTTGATTTCCTTGTCTATAAACTGAAGAATTAGATTGAATGACTTCTATAGTTTCTTCTAGCTCTAAATTCTATAAATTATTTTATGAGTCTCAGTTTCCTCCTCTGTACAAAGAGACTCTTGTATAACCTACATTCCAATGTTCTGAATTAAGTGCTTACAATATTACAAAAATGCAAGCTATTTTAGACTGAGACATATACAACAGATAATGAATGACTTCTTCAAATTCTTTCTCTTTCTCCTAAAATATTTCCTTCTTATTTTATATATATATATATTTTGTCTATATTTCTGTATTTTGTGAGGTAGTATCCTGAGTCATGATATGGTCCTGGGGCAAGTTAACTTACCTTTGTACCCAGGCAAAATAATTTAAAAGCTAATTATGGACTGTATTAACAAGTCTTAAATATATAAAGACTACTTTATGGGATTAATCAGGAGGCTTCTAAGAATGAGGCCATTCACAAAGTAAAAAGGAAAAGATAAGGACTTTTAGTGCAGCATATGTGTTCAAGACAAATACTGTTCACTAAAAATTCCTAAAGCATAATTGATCAAAACCCCACTATGAGCATGTGGGATGCAAATAGTTTTTCCAGAGTTTGGGATCTTGAAATAACATAGGAAAAAATTCTTTGAAGATAGCATGATTTAGCTGGTAAAAAACTCTCTCTTTTTTCCCCCCAAATTTTGGTATAACTAAATCTGGAAAAACATAAATTCCAAAATGCAGGAGAAACATCAATATATTGTCCAGGAGAATGAACATTTTATTTCTTAATATGCAAGATAAGTGAATATTGAACTATACATATATACATATATATGTATATATATATATATATATATATATATATATATATATATATATATGAGAAAAGTATTTACAGTTACCTCCAAATCAAGTGAAAAAGTTGATATTAAAAATGTATTGTTCTGAGAAATCAAAGAGGAAGCTATTCAAAGTGGCATTTGTGGTGCTTTGAATGAAATTTAGAATGCCACAAACATTTCAGGTTTTGAGGAATCCTTTAGTTGATTATCATTTTATTACAGTCTGTCAGCCTTTCCAATGTTGACTCAGCACTGCTTTTCATTGTTCTATGTTATCCTCTACAATGTTTTACAAATGCATTTGTAATTTATAGACTGGTGTTGCCTTTAGTTACTGTCTTTCCACACTTTGACAAGGAGATCAAATACCAAGGCACTGAGGATATTATTGTGATCTTTTGGTGGTGGTGTTGTGGGCATTGTGATATATGGATTAAAGTTTCTTAGGAAATAAAGTCCATGCCAATGTCTATTATCAATTAATCAACCTACAAATTTATTAAATACTCTATGCCAGTAATTATGCTAAGCATCTGTTCCTTTACTTCCCATTTTTCAGTATTAATAACTCACTTAAATAGGTCAAGTTAAAGCTGTCTTAGCTACATGTCATATCTTTTCATCTTTATTTTTTTCTGAAGTGGAAATGAGTTGTTTTATTTCAACACACACACAAAATGCAAAGAGGAGATAGGATGTCAAACTGCAAGCAATTAACTATAGGATGAGGAGGGGGAAAAGAATAAGAAAAATCAGGGATGAGCTCCCCCACACAATGACCAAGCCATCTTCTATGACAAAGTAGACCCTCTCAGATAGATCTTCTCAGACGTGTTGATAGTTGTCCCATGACACACAGAAATATGTGAACCACTGTAGACAAAACTTGGACACCCTTGCCTTGGGCATAATCTAAATTTCAAATCAAATCATTGAATATTTTTTATAAAAGAGAGGATCCTTAGAAAATTTTCTAATGTAAAAATTTCAAAAAGCTGAAGTTTTGTCACATTAGAGAGGGAGTATAACTCCAGATAGAAAAAATAAGAACCAATGGGTAGATTTCATAGATTTTGGGCTAGTTTTAAGTTAAAATGCTCAGGTCAGGTTTTACTTCATAAGTCAGCACTCATAGGCATTACAAGTGTTCAGGAAGATAATATGTAATATTGGATGTTTAAAATTTGTAGAGAGGATGTATTCTTCAGTGAAGAATTGAAATTTGGCCATCTCTGAAGTTCCATCCAACCCTGACCTTCTAGAATGCTATTATTCTCAGAGCAACTTCTTCTGATCATATTGCCCTAAAGTATATGTTGCTCTAGATCTAGAGTGACATGTTGCCATCCTTTATATGCTGAAATAATAAGATTGACCTGTTGTTTTCCATACAGTGGATCTTGCTTGGGTGAGTTAACTCAATGGTGGTGATTTTATCCTTCTTCCTGACCCAATTCTTTCCCTCTCACACCTTGAAAGATTTTATGAAGGCCTGTAATACACAATCACCTCCTCCTTTATGAGCTTAGACAACATTTTCTCCCCTTTTATTACATTTACTGTCTCTGCTTGCCAAGGTGTTTTTATGACGGTGGAAATGATTGCCTTACTCTTGATAAAGCTAGGAATATCTCTTGGTGCTCCATATAACTTGTCACAATATTTTTTACAGCAATTCTTCTGGTATTCCTATGAAAGTAGAGCTCACCAGTGACTCCCCTGCCGCTACTGAGGAAGGTAGAACAGGGAGAAAAATCTTTGTGGTAGAAATCTTCTTCCAGTTTGGTTCTAACACTTAGACTCTCAGCGATCCCAAATATACCTGACACCAATGATGTTGTATGTTAACAGCTTTGAAAGCTTAGGGTTTGATTTTTTGTGAGTGAGAAAAGACAGAAGATGATGGTATCAAGGAAACATTGAGGCATAAAAATAATACTTCAGAAGATATCCGGTCTTATCAGTGTTCTTACTCAGAATACCTCAATAAATTTTCGTTGGCAAATCCTTTAAAGAATGAGAGGGAAAGAAACTGGGCTAGAGAAATGGTGTTTAAAGAAAAAAAAAAAAAAAAACTCTCTAATGCTATTTGTTGCTGATGCTGATTAGTAAAAGGAATTTCCTTGTAGGAAGTCCCATAGACAACTCATTTCCCTTATCTGAAATGGGGCTAACAGTAGTATTTACATGTGAGGATCAAATGTGATAATGTGTGTGAAGTGCTTTGCAAACTTAATATTTTTTATCATTCATTTTGAAAGGGACTTGTGATGTCACAGGGCAATGTCTTGACTAATGCATGAATTGGATTTAAGTGAAGCAAGGTTACACAAAATCATCAGTCTCACTTTCTCCTCTTGAGTCATTAATGTCTTGTGACAATAAAAGATCAGGATGACTGGTGGTGACCTAGAATGCAGGATAACCTTGGTGAGTTTGATGTCTGACCAAGCTGTAAGTATTCCACAGTGCCGGCTTTTGCTACCTTCTTGCTTGGAATGAATTATTCTCATATGATTTTACACTGGGGAAAGTCTTTACATACTTAGGGTAGACAATCCCTAACTCATCAATGGGTTCGAGAGCTGGGAGTTACCCTTAACCTTGTTTAGCCTGTAGGCTGAGATAGTTTTACCAAGGTGGTAAACCACTCAGCTGAGCTCCCTGAGTATCCCATAATTTTTATTATTAACATGTAATGATGAAAATACATTTAAGGAATGGGGAATGAGGGCATGGGGGAAAGAGTTAATTGTGGAAATTTCAAGAATACTATATAGACCAATTTGACTCCATAGTTTGTATGAAATGTTTAAATGTGAATGAGAGTTACACTGTGGAGAACCTGAAATTGTGGGTCAAGGAAATTTGAAGTAGACAGGGACATTTGAATCTTAAAAATTTCAGTCAGAGGAGAGCTCAGAGATCATCAGGTCCAAAAGTTACCTGAATTATAAATCCTCTGGGCAACATCTCTAAAAAAGAATCATTCAGCTCTGCTTGAAACTTTCAAAGATTGGGAACTCCTTCCCTCCCTTTCTAGCAGCCCATATCAATAATGAATATTTATAATTAGGAATTCTTCCTCATTTTGAACTAAAATGTACTTCCCTTTCTTCTTCTTACATCTCATTTGTCTGAGTTTTTCCTCTGATCACCATATTTGTTAATATATGTCAATAGATCCTATAGGAATATTGTTGCCAAATATTGAAACACCCAGATCAAAGAGAAAATTTTGCAGGAAACAAGAAAAAAACAATTCAAATACAAAGGTACAGTTAGAATTGTACAGGATTTATCAGAAGCTCCAATAAAAAAATCGTAGGTCCTGGAATCATATCTATGCACAATCAAAAGAACTAGTCCTGTAGCCACAAATACCCAGCAAAATAGATCAATTTTAAAAAAAGAATATTCAATGAACTTGCAAATTTTCAGAACTTTTTAATCAACCAAACTCTTACTTAAGAAAAATTTTAACATATAATAGCTGATATCAAAAAATCAATTACAAGGAACTCAACATGGACAAATTGTTTAAACATGGATAGATATTTTTTTACATTGGTAATGTATTCACATCACAATAGAGTGGCTCAAATAAAAAAGATTGGCAGAGGTAAGATAAAAATAGTAATTATGTTATATGGTTGTATATATTTACATATATCTACATAAATATATATATTTTGTTAACTGTAGCTTGCTTGTGAATTGTGGTGGGGGATGAAAGGGGAAAAAAAAGAATAAAGCAAATAAGGTGAGCAGCAGAGGAGCAAAGAACAATTTACAAGGAAGTAAAGAAAAATGGACATTCATGAATATAATTTCTTCTACTAATATATATATATATATATATATATATATATATATATATATATATATATATATATATATATATATATATATATATATATATATACTTTCTTGATCTAGTAATTTGTTGTAATATATTTTGAATATTCCCTGATGTTCTGCTGGATTCATGAAAATGCTCTCTTTTGTTTTGTTTAATTTTGTTTTGAATTCCTTTTCTGTTTTTCTTTTTTTCTTATTCTATTTTTATCAAATTAACTAAGGAACTTACTAGATAAATAAATAAATAAATCATGAATAAGTACATGAATGAATGAATGAATGAATGAATGAATGAATGAATAAAGAGAAAGGAAAAAAGAAAATTAGGAAGGAGAGTGCTTCCCCCAGTTGTAATAGACTTTTATTCCAAAGGTTCTAGTAATCTGAATTTTTGTCTTGGCCATACAGAAACAAGAGATTAGCTAAAGTCAGTCAATTAGTAAATTGGGATTTATCAAGTAACTGTTGCATTCCAGACACTGTGTTAAGCTAAAGAAAAACACTTATATTCAAATTAGGGCAGAGATTTAAATCTGCCTGAATGTTAGGTATTTCCAAAATTCAGAACTCTAGACTATTGTTCTAGTTATTCCTAACTTAAAAAAAAAACTTCATAAAGTAGTAGAGAAACACATTAAAAGCCACTTATTGCCACCTAGATTGAAAAAAGAAGTAATTATTATAACCTGGGGTGAGGGGAGGAAAAGAGAAAGGATGGTGGGGAGGGATAGGAGGGATAGGAGAAAGCCTCTGCAGAGGAATGAAGGAAGGAAATAAATATTGTGTACAAGGAGCAGCAAGTGGGATTGTGGGAAGAATAACAGTGTAATTACCCTGGAATAGTAAAATATTATAGAAGTGTAGTGGCTGTAACTACGATACTGGACATGTGAATGAAGAGAAATGCATAAACAGGAAATAAATTGAGGAGGTTAAATCAATGGTAACTCAATGCTGGAATTTGTTTTGTTTGTTCACACATTATTGAAACAAGGATTTTGTTCATCTTGTCTTTTTAATGGGGAGGGGAAAGTATATCTGAAAATAAAATTTAATTAAAATGAATAATGTTTGGCAGCTGATTGGACATAGAGAACAACGGAGTGAAGTTGAAAATTACTTGGAGTATTGCAAACTTGAATGCTTTGAACAGTGGTGACCAACAGAAATAGGGAAATTAGGTAAATTTGGTTTTTGGATAGGAATGCATTTTAGACACTTACATGCCATGTGGGAGACAATGTCCACTAGGCAGTTAGAGATGTGAGGATAGACCTCAGAAAAGAGAGGAAGGCCGAGGATGTAGATCTGAGAGCCATCTGAATAAAGATGATAATTGACAGAAGCAGATTGAAAAGCTTTAAATTAGGAGGGTATGTGTGTGTAGTGGGGTACTTGGGGGAGTTCTGAGAGCTTATTTCTGAGAGTTACTCTTTCTTTGCTCTGGGGCATATCCACACCAAGCATCCTGAGTTTCTAGGATTTCAACACCATCATTGCAATCTCCTATTCTCAGTCCCCAAACCACTTCCCAGGATATAGAAAAATCCAAACCTCATTAACAGGTAAAGCCCTCTAAAAAGTCTACGACAGTTTGGGACTCTGAGGGTCTCTTTTGTGGTAGAGACTATGAATAATGAAGGCCTTGATAGCTTTCTAAGGATGCTTCAGAGACCAATAATGACCCATTCATTTATAAATGATGAAGATCTCTGAAGATCATAGAACCACAAAAACACAGAAACCTCACCCAATAAATAGAAGCCTTTGAACATGGCAGAGAGTTGGACAGTGATGAAGCATAACTGCCATATGCTTAGAAAGATTCCAAGGAAACTAAATTCATCAAAGGGATAATGGGGAGACAAGGTTTATTTTATAGTTTATAGCTTTATGGATGACCTCTTTTCATACAGCTCACTGTAATAATAAAGTAGTCCCTTTTAGGATATTAAAAATGTATATACATCCCCCCAAAATTTTTGAAGTCTCGTAAGGCATCCCAGTAATGAAATTCTCTCAGTCATAGGGCTAATTGCTAATGTTTTATATCATTTGTGATATTAAGAAAAGACTTTGGTGTTTTAATCAGAGGATTTCTAAGTCTTGTCTACATCAGAAAATTCAGTTCTATGCAGTAAACATTCTTGTTTTTTAAAATTAGCATGTATTAATAGCTCTCTCTGCCATTGAAAAAGTCAAAGAAAAAAACATAATGGACATGCATACTCAAGCAAAACAACAGTTTTAATCCTATCCCAAAATATATATCTCAATCTGCCTCTTGAATGCATCACTTCTCCGTCAGAAAGGAAGTGGAACAGCAAAATAGTCTTCAGGAACCTATTATGTTCCAGGCATAGGACCAAATGTTTACTTTGAAAATGCTTTCATGGTACATGTAGGGTTTATTCCAGTAGAGACCTTAAGCAACATCTAGTCCAATGGGCTCATATAACAGATGGGGGAAACTGAGGGATGAGAGGTTAAAGAACTTGTCCGGTATCACAGATGGCCACTGACAGAGCTGGGCTTTTAGGGCAGATAAGGTGATTTTGAGTCCAATAATCATAGGTAGGTTGGTCCCCTTGACTTGCTTATAGAGCCTGAGTATATTTAAGATCAAACACTTAATTCTAAAAGTGAAATATTGTGCATTTTCACACACACACACACACACACACACACACACACACACACACACACACACACACATATCTATGTATATCTATATATATATATATAGCATGGGTTTGTAATGACTTCCTTCCATCTCTCATATTACTTCCAATTCTTATTTAGCCTGGCCTGCTCTCAAATAAACAAATATGGCTATTTATCCCTCAGGCAGCAAGGTGGTACAGAGGAAGCAGAGTTTGAATTTGACTTCAGATACTTACTAGCTCTGTGACTCGACAAGTCATTTAACTCTGGATGCCTCAGTTTCTTCAAATGTAAAATGATTTGGGAAAAGGAAATGGCAAACCTTTCCAGTATCTTTGCCAGAAAACTCAAAATGAGATCATAGAGAGCCAGACAGGACTGAAAAATGACTAAACAACAGCAATATTTGTCTTCTCCTTTAACTTTCTTTTCTCTAGGCTAACTTGTCTGAAAGTCTTGCATGACAAGGTTTCCAGTCCTGTCACCATCCTGGTTTTCATTAGTCAGAATGGCTGTGTGATATTTCAAATTTCCAAGTGACAAGGTGGGATAATTATAGTGTAAGATTTCCTGATGTCCCAAGGATTAGGGATATAGTCAGAGAAAAATTGCTAAGAGTACAAATTATTTTTTCACCCCTACGTTCCTTATGGGAATACATATTTGTCTCCATGAGGCCCTTTGGTTACTAGGGCCCCTCCCAATTGATCTACCTAGACTTATAGTGAAATAGCACCCCATCATACACAATAATAATAACTCACATTTCTATTCTATGTTGTAGTTACAAAGTATTTTAGAAGAAAATAGTATATGAGAGCTGCAATATATCTGAGTAACATATAGTCAGTCCCCTCATTTTACAGATTATCAACCTGAGATCCACAGATAAAAAGAAACTGGCTCAATATCACATGGTTCAGAAGTGATAGTATCAAGGTCTTCTTACTGCTAACCTACCTATTATACTATTTTACACTGCTTCTCTTGGCAAATAATATGGATCCAGGAAGGATTGCCACCATTCTTGTTGTTGTTGTTCAGTTGTTCAGGACATTTTATAAATGAATAAATCACAAAAACTTAATTGATATCACACATTTACTAAAAAATCAGATCCAGGTCTCAGAATTAGGCCTCCTGAATTTAAATTCACTGTTCTTCTCTTCATACTATTCACCAGAATATCATCATCATCATCATCATCATCATCATCATCATCATCATCATCATCATCATCATTTAGTATAAATTATATTGTGTCTCCTTTAGAGAGAAGTAAATTGAGGCTCAGAAAAGGAAAGTAAATACTCATCCTTGTCAGTTAGGATTAGAATACAGGTTTTTTTGCCCTGGAAATCTCTGAGACCCTTCCAGATTTAATGATCTATCATAGATATTTTTTTCTGCTCTCTGTCCTCCATTTCATTTTATTGTCTAGTTTTTTTCATCCCTTACCTGAAATGACAACTAAATAAATACATGATCACCCAATCCATAATTGGTATTATTGTGAATTTGAGAAAGTGTTAAACATGGAGTTTGGTAATTAATAATAATCAGCATTTCTAAAGAATTTTAAGTTTGCCAAAAGTCTTTATATGTTAAAACCTCACAATAGCCTTTGGAGGTTGCTATGCCAGAGACTACTCATCCCATTTTAAAGAAGAATAAGTGAGCTTCAATTTCTTGACTTGTTCAAGGTAAATATTAATAACTAACAGAGATATGTCTTATATCCAAGTCTTCTTTAGTTCAGTATATTTTACATGGCACTATGCTAGGTGTGGGAGAGTAAGGACAATGAGAGAAAAAGCAATCTAGAACAAGAGCTAAGGAAGCCAGATCTCATTTGCTAGTGTTCAATCTGGGAAGCCTGGATGATCTTAGGTGATGATAGGAGGAGGAAATATGGTGGTGGGACTGGAGGAGTCAATAATGGTCCTTCAGAGAAATCATAACCAGACAATATTGTCTGCCATCTCTTTAATGGACCTCCTATCCAATAAATGGGATTTTTACTGTCATAACAGAGTAGCTCATTACACCATAATAGTTGTGATTCTTGTAAGAGATAGAGAGCCAATTTTTGTTGTTCTTCACTTTAATCATCATAGAGGAACTAATGAGGGACCTGGAAGTTTCTGATTATCTTCATTCAAAGGGAATATTTCTAATAGCTTTATATACAAGAATTTATTTTAATAAGCCAAAAAATACTGAGCTCTTGCTATGTGCCTGAAATTTTGTGAAGTGCTAGATAAACAAACAAAAAGACAGTCCTTTAAGAAGAGTCTTTCAAGGAGTTTGTGATAGCAAGACCTCAAGAAGATGCAATTTTATTTCCTTTTCTGCAAATGATAAGCTATGTGACCTTTAACAAATACTTTAACCACTCTGTTTCATAATTTTTCTTCAGTACAATGGGAATAATAATCCTTCCTTTTCTCTATTGGATAGAATTGTTTTAAGATTCATGTAAATTAATGTGTGTGAAAAAATTTTATCTGCTATAACATACATTAGAAATGCAAGTTTTAATTATATTATTATTGTTGTTATGTGGAATTTTCAGATCTGGGCCTTTTCTCGTTTTTTGTTTTTTTTTGCACAAGGAGTCAGGAAAGGAGACATCCTCTCACATTATTCCTAATGCAGCCTTTTCCTCTGTGGACAAGACTGATCTGCTGGAAACTTAGTCCAAGGCAAGTATCTATCTCTCCTTCCACAAAGTCAGATGTTAATATGCCTGGTTCCTTTGTGTTCTGGTTTTAATAGAAGTCCTTGTCTTTTAACAGTGGCCTTGCTTTCTGACATCTGAAAGGGAAGTGAAGAGACATTTAGAATTACTTCAAGTGACAGATTGGAAACACATTACTCCCCTCAACTCCCCCCTCTTCTCCCAACCCATACATGCTGGCCTTGGCTTTGCCCTTTGGCAAAAACAGTTGAGAAATAATGTCAGGATCCACCTATCCAAGCTGCATCCGTCTTAAGGGAGACTCACAGGGAAGGATCCAAAATTTTGGAGAGAAAAACTTCTAAATTGAGTTTTAAGAGATGAGGAGTGAGACTGATCTTCTATATCAGTTCAGAATATTGGGGGAATAGTATTATTTCAGGGGTACTAAGGAGAGTCTCTCCCCATTCTCATTCTCAAAGTTCCTTCCCATATCATGAATGAAGAATGAAATTCTTTTAACAGGAAAAGAGCCTTCCATAGTGAAATGGTTCTGCATGGGTTAAGGCCAACAGATGTGGGAAACCCAAATGTAGAATACGTGAAAGAGATCCCTTGGAAGGATGGTGTTGGAGCTTTAGGGAAGGTTTTGTGTAAAAGGTAGCACTTGAACTGAATCCTGAAGGAAATCAAAGATTTCAAGAGATAAAAGTAAGACATTTAGACACGGGGGTCAGTCAACACAAAGGCTTACAGGAGGGAGATAGAGAGCTTTTCCTTTAGAATAACAAGCAGGGCAGTTAGCTGGATTACAGAGTGAATTTGGAGGTTGGGGTGATAGGTATGGAATATAATCTATAAAAAGACTAGAAAAGTATGTAAGAGGTAGGGTGTGAATAGGGAAAGTAGGTATGGGTCACCCTTATAAATGGAAATGTAAATAATACTTATACTACTTATCTCATAGAATGTCAGAAAGATATATTGAGTTTTAGATTCCTATGTAGAATCCAGGAGGCAATGTCCAGCAGGCAGATGTGAGTACAGAGTTCAGGAAAGAGAGAGTTCAATATGTAGATTTGTGAATAACCTATAAATAATGATTGAAATCATGGGAAAAATATATAGAAAGAAGAGGAAAAATCCACAGATAGCTCTGGGGTAACCCTTACATGGGGCAGTCTGTGGATGGCTGGAGATTTAAAAGGATAGATTTAGAACAGGACTTCTTAAATTTATTCCACTCATGGACCTTTTTTGCCTGAATAAATTTTATGGGACCCCATCTCAAATCTGAGCCAAGCTGATTTCAAAAGAAGCCTGAGAAGATCTATATGAACTGATGCTGAGTGAAGTGAGCAGAACCAGGAGAACACTGTACACAGTTACAGGAAGATTATGTGATGATCAGCTGTGATGGACTTAGCTCTTTTCAACAGTGCAATGATTTAAGGCAATTCCAATAGATTTGGAATGAAAAATACCAATCACACCCAGAGAATTTCCCTTTGGATATTGAATGTAGATCAAAGTATTTTATTTTCCCCTTTTTTTTGTTAATTTGTTTTTGTGTGTGTGTGTGTGTGTGTGTGTGTGTGTGTGTGTGTGTGTGTGTGTGTTTTGCTTTTGGTCTGATTTTTCTTGCAAAACATAAGTATGGAAATATGTTTTAAAAGATTGCAAATATTTAGCTTATATCAGATTGCCTACCTAATATCAGATTGCCTTAAGGAGGAGGGAATTAAGGGAGAGAAGGAAAAAAAAAGTTTTATGAAAATGAATGTTGAAAATTATTTTTACATGTATTTGGAAAAATAAAATATTATTGAAAACAAACCTTAACCAAGATGTTTCTGGCAGCATTTGTACATGCACAGTGCAAAATGTACATGTTAATGTGTTCAGAATTAAGGCTGTAGATAAATTGCATGAAGCAATATAGATACTTGCTGAAAGAAACATTTTAGATTCATAATGCATTTGATTTTTAATTAATTTTCATCATTGTATTCAGAAACACTCATTGTTGTCAAATTTTTTTTCCACTCCCACATTGTTACATGACTCAATATGGGGTTGTGACCCACAGTTTTAAATGCTTTGGTCTAGAGCACAGTCTAGCCTACTCTTGAGGAATATCTAATGGGGGAAAACAACACAAAAAGAGGTAGACAAGGTTTTGGGTTCAATGACTTTTAAGGTTATTTCCACTATAAATTTCTGATCCTATGACTCTCAGAATAACAGTTTCTGAATTTTAAAAGAACTTGGGAGGATAAGAAAACATAGTAGATTAATGTCATTAAAAAACCCAAGAAGACAATATCTAGGACGAGGTCAGGATTAACAATGTCGAATACTATAGAAAGGGTAAAGAGTAAAACAGCTATATAAATATGATTGGATTTAAAAGTAAAGAGATCACTAGGGATATTGCAAAGAATAGTTTCAGTATAATTATAGAGACAAATAAACTAGATTTCAAGGATTCATGAAATGAGTAAGAAAGCAATTTGTTTATGAAAGGGAGGCGGAATAAACAATAATAGTTTGAGGGAAGAATTGGCTTAAGTGAAGATTATTTTAAGGATAGGAGAATATAGATCCATTTCTGTGAGGCCTGAAGGAGTCAGTGTGAGAGAAGAGGTTCAAAATTAGAGAGAAATAAAAAGAAATAATTGAAAGGATAAACTTTGGGAGGAGATTAGAGTGGATGGGATCAAAGATACAATAGAAGAGTTGATGCTGGCAAGAAGATCCAACCTATTCTTGAACACTTTAAAAAAGGAAGAAATAGTGGGGAAAGGCAAGTAAAATAGGTATCTCACACAAATGTCTTCATTTTTTAACACAGAAGAGAAGGTGATTTTTTTTGCTGAGAGGAAAAGGGTAGAGAGTTGTATAGGTCACTTGAAGAGAGAAGAGAAGGTATAGAACAACCAGTCTGGAGATGGGACTTGACAATTAGGAAAGAATGAAAAATTGGTGTATTGCTCTTGAGTCCCTCCCCTTCTCTAATTGGAGAAAATTGAGAGTGAATATCAGAGAGCTCCTGCCAGATCATCCACTTAAGGAGAGGTCCAGGGAAGCTACTCATCATTTTCCACTAAGACTACAATGATTATAACCAGAAACTTCCTATAAGATCCTATCTGAAAGTCACACCTCCTTACTACTTTTCATTAACATGATTGCCTCCTTCCCTCTGATTGGAGAGGGCAAAGGATGGATATTGGAAGGCTCTGCTCATATCCTCTATTTAAGGTGGGCACCCAGAGCAACTATCTCATGAATTCTCAGTCAGGTGCAGGACTTTATCATGTCCTGGACCTGGTACCTTCTCTGCTTTGAGCTTCTTTCTAGACCAAAGGACATAGTAAAATATTTGGCACAGTGCTTGACATATAGTCAAGTGTTAGTTGTCATTATTATAATATTTTATATACTATTTTCCCACACTAGAGTTCCTTTAGGACAAGGACTGCCTTAAATATATTAGATGCTTAATAAATTTTTTTTTTTATTAATTGCTTGACTGACTGTGATTGCCTTTGGGATTGGGCAACAAATTTGTATTGGGCCCAGTCAGTACCAATATTTGACTTCCTTTAATAGCATGATTTCTGGGTTTGGGAAAACTCAAAGGAAAACAGATTAGGTAAAAGGTCAAGATTTTGAAAGGAAAAATACTAGAGCAGAGAGGTAGAAATTGGGAGGAATGGAGTTTGTAGTAAGCTTGGAGGGTAGGTTTAGGAAGGATCAAAGGATCAATTATGGAGATAAATTGAAGGATAGGAAGTTATGATCAAATGCAGGAATTTCAGAATTATGGAATGGAGAGATGGATCATCCTTCTGGGCTTCAGTTAGAGAGAACTGTGGGATAGTGGATTGAGTTTAGGACTTAAGTCAGAACTGAGATCAGTCTCTGTTTTCACGGATTTCTTGCTGAAGAGGACTCCGCATCTTTGGATCACTTCTGACTGCCGTGTTAGTGTCTGCTTTGTGTGAGTTCTCTCTAAAATAGATAATATCTAAAGTAGACAAGCTTACATTTAGCACTCAAACAACATGGCCAGCCCACCAGGGACCCTATCCACAAGTTTGGCAGTTCATTTTGAAAAAAAAAGATCTCAATATTCAATATATTACCTTACCAAGTGATCATCTGAATCTTCCTAGAACAAATCAAATAGAAGCAAGTCAGTTTCCTTGTGTGATACTGGTAGATTGTCTAAATTTTATAGCCATATGACAATAATGTCAGCACAATGACTCTGTAGAACTTCAGTTTAATGGAAAGCTTAATGGCTATAGTCTTTTGGAGCCTCCAAAATGCTGAACAATGCAGGTATCCACTTCATCATCCATGCAATCATCCCTAAAAGTATATTGCCAAGGTAAGTGAACTTATCCACAGCATTCCAAATTTCTCCACTTGATGTAATTGATGGGTCCATATATGGATGATTTTGGAGAACATCTATTATCTTGGTGCTAATTGTCAGACCAAAGTTAGCCCAAGCAGCAGAAACTAGATCCAGAATTCATTGCATCTCAGTTTCAGAGTCTCCAATGAGTGCACCATCATCTACAAACACTCTCCTATCACTGTAGCCTTAGATGGAAGCCTTTTCAACTTAAATAATTTATCATCAATATAGTCATTGACTTTGATTACATTTTTGTCCTTGTTGAAACATTGACAGCATTGCTGAAAATACTATTGAAAAGCATGGGAGAAAGCACAAAACTATCTTCATTTCACTGGTCTCTGGGAAAGTATGAGAGTATTGGATATTATTCAGAAACTGTGCAAGCAGGTCATCATGAAGATGGAAACCACATTTTGACATGAACTTTATTTTTTTTTCTCTTTTTTTAAATTCATTTTTCCAAATTATCCCCTCCTTCCCTCCACTCCCTCCCCCCATGGCAGGTAATCCCATACATTTTACATGTGTTACAATATAACCTAGATACAATATATGTGTGTAAATACCATTTTCTTGTTGCACATTAATTATTAGCTTCCGAAGGTATAAGTAACCTGGGTAGATAGACAGTAGTGCTAACAATTTACATTCGCTTCCCAGTGTTCCTTCTCTGGGTGTAGTTATTTCTGTCCATCATTGATCAACTGGAAGTGAGTTGGCTCTTCTTTATGTTGAAGATTTCCACTTCCATCAGAATACATCCTCATACAGTATTGTTGTTAAAGTGTATAGTGATCTTCTGGTTCTGCTCATTTCACTCAGCAACAGTTGATTTAAGTCTCTCCAAGCCTTTCTGTATTCCTCCTGCTGGTCATTTCTTACAGAGCAATAATATTCCATAACCTTCATATACCACAATTTACCCAACCATTCTCCAGTTGATGGGCATCCATTCAACTTCCAGTTTCTAGCTACAACAGAAAGAGCTGACACAAACATTTTGGCACTTGACATGAACTTTAATAAACTCTCAGGATTGAGTATACAAGGCCTTGCTTAGATAAAGACATATATGTGGACTTCTATTCTATTTCTTTTATATCTTTCTACTGAAGAAATTGGGCAGCAAGCATCATATTTATTCTTCCTTGGCCCTTTCTAAAACCATTCTGGCTCTTGGCTAGTTGGCCATCTTCCAGGTAAAGGACCAGTTGATTAAGGAATATTTGGGCCATAATCTTGACTTGTATTGAATAAGAGAGTGACTCTTCTAGGTTGTCACAGGACAGGCTATTTCCTTTTTCTTTGTATAGATAGACATCCTTGATTTCCTAGAGAATGACCTCCTCTTTCCATATAAATTGGAAAATTTCAGTCAACCTTTATATCAGCAATAGACCTCTTGCCTTGTAGATCTCTAGTGGAATAGGATATCCACCAAGTTCTTTGCCACAGAAGAGGAAAGGAATAGGATTCAAAACCTCTTCTTCCACTGGAATTCAGCTAGAAAGAGATTGAATGTCCAGGAGTTTCACCATTGCTTGATGAAGGCCTGTTGAGAGACAGAAGTCTTCATCTCTCCAGGATAATGTCCTAATCACTGATATTGATTGTAATCTAATAGAAAAAGGCAACACAAAAAAGTAAAAAGAGGGTATGTATGGGGGGACAAGATATGGGTTTAATGACTTTAAAGGCTGTAGATCAACCTTGAAATTATTATCTCATGAAAGGACCAATAAATATAAAAATGTTTGTAGCAGTCCTTTTTATAGTGGCAAGAAACTGAAATCTGAGAGGATGCTCATCAGTTGGATAATGGCTGAATAAATTATGGTATATGAATATTATGGAATATTATTGTTCTATATGAAATGACTACAGGATGAATACAGAGAGGCTTGGAGAGACATACATGAAGTGATGATAAATGAAATAAGCAGAACCAGGAGATCATTATACACTTTAACAACAATACTACATGATGATCAATTCTGATGGATATGAAATGATTCAGATTAATTCCAATGATCTTGTGATAAAGAGAGCCATCTACACCCAGAGAGAGGCCTGTGGGAACTGAATGTGAATCACATCATGGCATTTTCATTCTTTTTGTTGTTGTTTGCTTGCATTTTATTTTTTTTCTCACTTTTTCCAGTCTGATTTGATTTTTGTTGTGCAGAAAGATAATTGTATAAATATGTATGCATATATTGGATTTAACATATATTTCTACTATGTTTACACTGGTGGGGGAGGAACACAAGGTTTTGCAAGGGTTAATGTTGAAGAATTATCCATGCATATTTTGAAAAATAAAAAGCTTTAATAAAAAAATTATCATCCCATGACTCTTGGAACAATACATTTTAAATTTTAAAGGACTTTAGAGGTCACCTATAGCTCCTCTAACCTGAGGCATGAATCTTATTTCAACCATCTCTAACAACTGGCCCTCAAACTCTGCATGAATAATTCCATTGACAACTAACTCATGTCTCAGGGTAGCTTAATGGTTTGGAAGATCTTCCTTGTTTTGCATTGTTTGGAAGATCTTCCTTGTTTTGCATTGTTTGAAGTTGCATTCCTCTAACTTCAATTCAATTTAATTCTATTGATCAAATAGTTATTAAGTATATATTATGAGCAAGGCATTGAATGACTATTCTCTAAAGAGTAATGATACACAATTCTGAGCTCTTGAGGAGATTACAGTCTGGAAGGAAAGATAAACTAAATACTGTAATACAAAATAGACTAGGATAAATTCATTTACAAGGATAAACAAAGCAATAGTGGAGATCTAAAGAGTTTGAAAGATCACTTCCAATTTGGAGGAAAGGTGGGAATTTCCTAAGGATATGCAAATTGGGGCTAAATATCCCATTTAAGAATCTTCAAATTGAAGATTAAACAATCACAGTTTCTCCCCTCCCCCAGAAAAATCCTTCTATTAGAATAAATAATAGCTAAGTTTCCTTTTCATTTTAAAATTCTCTGAGTTATTGTTCAATAATCTTGAATCTTGACTTTGCAATTTTTTCTTTCAATGATTTAGCCAGTAGATAGTAATGGAGATCAGAATCCTGTACTGTGGAAAACAATAAAGGAATTTCAAGAGAAATCCCATTTTGAGAATGTAATTCAGTGCAGGAGAATCACTGGATCTCTTCTTAGTTGCTCTGAGATCTGATTTTAGAATGGCATTGGCTAATGATAATACCAGCCACAATGGCAATATTAATAACACTTATAGTTGATCTTTATATAGCAATTGCCATGTTGTGGCTTGCCTTTTGTTTTTGAAGAAGACCAAGAATATCCAGGCCGATGTCTTGAGTCACATGAATTTGACTTAAGGGATGCAGACTTGCACAAAGCCATCAGCCTGCCTCTTCCAGAATCATGGAAGTTCAATGGCAATATAAGAGTAAAGTCTGAAAATGGTCCAAGATTCAATGGATGATTTTGGCATCTTTGATAGTTGACAAATCTAAGCACTCCATAGTGTCTGTTTCAGCTGCTTTCATGGGGTAGTTGGAACAAATTGATCTTATCTGTCTATTCCACTGTAGCTAAATCTTCATGTGATTTGGGGTAGACAACCCTTAACTCACAGGTGGGCTTGAGACCATAGAAGCTCACAACAATGCTATCTCCCTCATTATCATGCTTTGTTGGCTCTGTTTATGCTAAGTCCTATACAAGGCAGCTTATTTTCCTATTTCAGCTCAGAATGATTGATATCAATGGGTCAGGAAAATAGATCCTTTCACTCATCTATTTTCTGCCTTCTTCCCAGATGTCTCTTCAGCTATGATACCTACTCTTTTCAGTATCTTCCTGATTTCATTATGCTAAAAGCAAAGTTATACAACACAGTAACTTTACATATGGGGTTGCCTCATTTTTTATAGCGGATGGTGCACTCAACTATCATTAAATAGTATTATATATTCAATCATAATTGTAATAGCTAGCATGATCTTATAAAGTTTTAAAGCACTTTACAAATATTTTCTCATTTTATGTGCACAACAATCCTTGAAAGTAGATGTTATTATTATCTACATTTTATGGAAGAGGAAACTGAGGGAGTCAGAAGTTAAGTGATTTGTTTAGAACTATAACAGCTAGAAAGTATCTTAGACCAGATTTAAATTCAGCACTTTTTGACTTCAGTTCCAGTGCTCTATATATTGAGACATCTAGCTGCTTCCTCAATTGCAGAAGGATAGAGCTGTTAGAGCCTTAAATATGATGTTTTCCCATGCTTTCATTTTTCAAATAAGGGAACTGAGGCTCAGAAAGGTTTAATGAGTGGCCTAAGGCTAAGATAGACAATTTAGTCAGAAAGCTGAGTTGGTGAACAAAGGCCCTTTGATTCTTGATCCAATGCCATGTTCTTTTTTGGTAAGTTTGTCATCTGAAAGTAATGTCAGTCTGACTCTTTTCAAAAAAATTAATTCAAAATTTATGTCTTCTAAAGGAAGAATGTTCTAGATGCCAAAATTATAAAAAGGGAAAAATATGAGCCTTATTCTGAAGAATCCTTTTGAAAAGCAAATAATTATCTGTCATTTTTTCCTACCAGCATATTATGTATCAAAGGTGAACCAATAGACTTTTAACATCTACATGAAACAGGATAGCTGAAATGATTCTGTGCATTGTCAGGGCAATAAAATGAATAAGAAATCCAGAGAACCCCAAGAGATCTTAAGAGGACATCTAATCTAATTCCCTCATTTTACAAATGAGAAAATTGAGGAGATAGAGAAGTTTAGAAACATCATGTGTGTATAAGATGTGTGTGTATGTGAGAGAAATACTGATCATTTCTTATAGAACAATAGTATTCCATGATATAACACAACTCTTTTAGCCATTCCCCAGCTAATGGACATCCCCCCAATTTTTAGTTTATTTTTTTTTTTGCCACCACAAAAGGTCTACTATAAATATTTTTATATAAATAGAACCTTTTTCCTTTTCTTTGATTTCTGTAGAATACAGACTTAATAGAAGCATTGCTGTGTCAATGTACATGTACAGTTTTATAGCCCTTTAGGCATAATTCCAAATTGCTCTGAAAAATGGTTAGACTAGTTTACAACTCCATCAACAGTCATTAGTGTCCTAATTTTTCCACAAACCCTTCAGCATTTGTCACTTTTCTTTTCAGTTATGTTAGTCAGTCTGACAGACATGATGTGTTATCTCAGAGTTGTCTTAATTTGCATTTCTCTAATCAGTAGTGATTTAGAGCATTTTTAAATATGATTATCGACAGGTACTTGAATCACTATATCTGTGTCAGCAACACCATTTTATGATGGCCAAGGCATGTGCACTGCCCCTTAGTCTGGACAAACTTCACTTCATACTGACCAACAAAGTGGTCTTCAACAAATTTCAAATGAAAGCAATTTGAGCAGATTACATATAAATTTATTTAGAGCTGATGGGAGAAAATTTATTTAGAGCCCTGAAAATGTCCCAGAAAGCCTAAACAGTGAAATGCTAATTCACAAAAAAAAAAACACTGACCCTACTGCATGGTGGCTATGGAGCTTCCATCTTTGTCAAGAAGTAATCAAATTATCACAAATAGCATTTCTGTAGGGATTATTTGCAGAAAATTATAGACTGATTTCTGAGTGCCCACTGCACCAGACTTTGATTTTAGTGTATATATTTGCCAGCATTGAAGTCTAGGAAGAGTAGAAAAAATGAAAAACATTAGCAGTCATGTTATTATTGAAGCATTCTAAAAGGAGACATGAATTTGAGATTAGAATCTGATTTCGTATACATCACAATATACTTCAAAGATCATGGAAATACTCCATGGACCTTTGAAAATGTTTTTTAAGATAGAAACTAAAAAGCCCAACAAAAGCATTATGTAATATAGTCCATAATTGGATTATTTACTTTATTTTTTCTAAATAATAATGCTTCCCTTCAGTATTTCATTCCTGCATTGTCCTAAGTTTTCAACTGTTCAAGAATCGCTTTATGAAATTTGGAAAAAAAATGAGTTAATATTTGGCAAACCTTTGGGTTATAGCCCCACTGTGATACAAATCATGAAAAAGCAGATTGTCTCTTTTTCTTTGTTTTATAATATGTTCATGGGGTGGATATTAGTGAAGCGTTATTAGATAAGCTTTGAGTTTGTTTTTAAATGAAAACATTATCAATAGCTGTACTGATTGATATTAGAGGTTTAGAAGAGCAGTGACTTTTCAATTAGGTTAATGCAGTGGTATGATTGACAAGATTATCTGACTTGAAGTCAGGAAAATTCATCTTTCTGAATTCAAATCTGGCCTCAGACACTTATTAGCTTATGACATTGGGCAAATCACTAATAATGTTTGCCTCAGATTCCTCATCTGTAAAATGAAGAATATGGCAAACCACTTCAACATTTTTGCCAAGAAAACCCCACATGAAAATCACAAAGAATCAGACACAACTGAATAACAGTTGATAGTTTTGATTTCTTCTTTTGAAAACTGTATATTCGTATCATTGTACCATTTCTCAACTTGAGAGTGGCTTTGATTTTTTGGAAATATGATTCAGTTTATTTGAGTAATTAAACCTTTATCAGAGCAATTTTCTACAAGCAATTCCCCAATTGTCCTGTTAATTCTATTTTGGCTGTATTAATTTGATTTATGTGAAAGTTGTTTTTAATTTCACAAAACCAAATTTATTCATTTTGCTTCATTTGATCCTATCTCTTATTCAGTCATAAACTCTTTCCTTATTCAAAGATCTGAAAAGTACAATTTCCCATGATTCCCTAATTTACTTGTGATATCACCCTTTGTATCTGAATTATTTATTCATGTTGACCTTATCTTGATACACAATGAGATGTTCGTCTATACCTAAATTCTACCAAACTATTTTCCAGTTTTCCTAGCAATTTTGCGTCAAATAGTGAGTTCTTGTCCCTAAACTGTGGATCTTTGAGTTTATCAAACACTAGGTTGCTATGGTTTCTTACCACTATGTATTGTGTACTCAGTCTATTCCAC
The DNA here is from genome assembly GCF_048593235.1 of Sminthopsis crassicaudata. NCBI lineage: Eukaryota > Metazoa > Chordata > Mammalia > Dasyuromorphia > Dasyuridae > Sminthopsis > Sminthopsis crassicaudata. The sequence goes on from NC_133617.1 coordinate 93,706,837, forward strand.
TGATCCATCACTTAGGTCTTAGCCAATACTAAATTGTTTTGATGATTAATTACTACTTTGCAATACAGTTTGAGATCTGGTACTGCCAGGCTACCCTCCTTAAAGTTTTTGTTTCATTGATTCCCTGGATATTCTTGACTGTTTTTTTCTTCTGGATAAATTTTGTTACAATTTTTTTCTAGCTCTATAAAAATAATTATTTTGTAGTTTGAATGACATAGCATTGAATAAGCAAATTAATTTATGTAGATTTGTCATCAGGGTATCCTAAAACCCTAAGGTGCATTCATTAAGAGCTGACTCTGGAATAGGGGGTCAGAACAAACTCATTACAACTATAATAATCTCTTTTTAAGACTTTTGGCATAGTAACAATTGAAAGAGTTTTCTTATCAATAGATGCCTTCCTAGCATTTTTATATAACCTTGTTGATTTTGTTAAAGTAAAAATACTCTTTTAATTCATTCAAATTTAATATTCCTAATGAAAAAGGAAATGCGCTTCAGTTAAGCCAAATGCAATTAACTTAAAATTTCCCTTTAGTAGGTTATACATTCACATAAGCCAATTTCATTGTTTTACCTGAATTAAATGGTCAGTTAAGGTTTTAAAAAGTGATCAATTCCCTCTATTAATCCATTTATCCATTTTCTTTTCCTTTTTGCTAGTGTATTTGACCTTTACTATATTTTAATTGAAATGCTGATAGACTTTCTTCTTTCACATGTCTATGTGACTGTAACTAGTCATCCCACCAAGCTCCCATGTCTGACTCCCCTCCAAAGTAAATGGGCTGGGTTTATTATGGGCTGGTTTTGCTAATGCTTGTTCCTGCCTAGGGTATCTGGCATAGGGGGTACCACTCTATAAACACATCTTTAGGCACTTCAGATATGAGTTATATAATACTAATATCAATCACCAACAGTCATATTGATAAAGAACTTAAAGATTTACAAAGTATTTTCCTGAACATTTCTCTCAAAGATAGGGAATACAAGCATTGGTACACATTTCCCATTTTTCTAAATTCAATAAAGATAACTTTCTCTGTCTGTACTCCAGGGGAAAGACTGGTTATAAGAGGCAGGCAGAAGCTTGTATTTTCATTAAGGTCACCATTTGAGCTAAGAATATCTTGTCAAAAGTGGGCATAGGTCTGTTTCTGGGTTGCAGACCAGAGTAATATAATCCCAACAAAGATAGAAATAGGGATGAGTAGCTAGATAGGAGGAGTCAAATTACAGTAGATTTGACCTTAGTCTTGCTCATAGAAAAAAAAAAGTTATATTTATTTTTCTTATATAGATATTTTGAAATGTTTACAACCATGCTCCTCAAATATCTCAAATTAAGAGACTTAGATTTGACAGAACAAAATATATGGCTGCCACGACATATTCAGTGCAGTTGCAGCATCCATTTTTAATAGTTTAGGATGGTAATGAAAACATGGACTTATTTGTTTACTTTCCCTAACTCTTTGTTTTTTTGGAGGATCTGACTTTGTTTCAAACATGTTTAATTGATCCCTGGTCTCGGTGTGATAAGGAGAGTATTAGTTTTGATTAACTCCATAATATATATTTGTAATCTTCCAAGCTAATGTTTGAAATGGTCGTGGAAACAGAGATTTTAAAATGATCTCATCCACAACTTTGTTTCTCTAATCAATTGTCACGGAGGAGAGCATTAGTGTGTTATAAGTTAAGCTTTCTGTATACCAGTAGGAATAGGGACTTATGGACAAAACACATAACAAGCATTGGAATTACAGAATATTCCTACATCTGTTGCAGAAGTTAACAAATTCTATAAGGAATTCAACTCATTTTTGCTCACTAATTTTTCAATCATGTCTGATTCTTTATAATATCATTTGGGGTATTCTCAACAAAAATAATGAAATTGCTTATTTTACAGATGAGGAAACTGAGGTTGACAGTATTAAATGATGTGCCCAGGGCTACACAGCTAGTAAGTAACTGATGACAGATTTTAACTCAGTTAGTGATTTTCCAAGTCTGGCACTATATCCATAGCATTACCTAACTGCCTAGAAAAATCAGTTAGGTCTTCCAAACAGAGCCAATATAACATTTTACTATTTGGTATCTGAAAAGCAATAGAGTAGAAGGCAAAATAATATGCAATGTGTAATGTGGATCAAGTTGACTGGTTCACATGAATATATCTTCATAACTGTATATTATGAATCTTCTTTTCAAAAAGTTGGAACGCACTGAAATATGATGAGCACTGAGCAACACCACAAAAAAAAATGAAATTGACTATATTTTTGCAGTTCAGTGTAATTAATTAATTAATTAATTTTAAATGAGGATAGCTTTTTATTTTTCAAAATACATGCAAAAATAGTTTTCAGCATTCACTCTTAAAAAAATGTGTTCCATTATTTCTTCCTTCCTCCTTTCCTCTCCTAGTAATCCAATATAGGTCACACATGTGAAATTCTTCTAAACATATGAAATTGAGTATTTTAACATTCAGGAAATAACTTGCTACTGTTTTGGGGAGTTATTTTAGAATGGGATGTATGTTTTCAGTAAGACCAACAAATTTAGGGAAGGAGTCAACTTAGGTGAACAAATAAAAAATGAAAAATTGATGTGGCCCGAATAATAACAACCCAAATTGGATTGTTCAAACACTACACTCTCTGTAGAAACAAATTATATGTGATCCTGCAATAGAGATATATCAGGTGAAAATTGGTAGCAAGATGTTGGTAACAAGTATTTGTAACTCAAGAGCTAGCTTAAAAGATATCATCCAGGAAGTACAGGATTGGTAAAGAAAATTGAGCAATCATAAATTGTGAATAAAGAGCAATAGATGGTCAACCTGAATCCTGTGCTAGTCTCTAAACAATATAATTTAACTAAATTCTTATGTTTTTTAATGTTTTTGTAACTTCCCAATAATTGCTTTTAAATCACAGAATCTTCTCTTGCAACAATAACAACAACAACAAACAGTTAAGCAAAACAAAATGACACATTGAATATGCCAGTCTCAGCCCCTACTAACAGTCCCAAAGAGGAAGGAGATATGTTTCATTATCTGTCTTCATGTCAAGATGGTATCCTACATTGATCTGAATTCTATCTGTATTTCCCCTTTATATTACTATGTTTATTATACTTTTGATTCCATTTATTTTACTTTGCATTAGCTTAAACAAGTCTTCTCAAGTTTTTCTTAATTCTTGTTTTTTTATTATAGCTTTTTTATTTACAAGACATATGCATGGGTAATTTTTCAGCACTGACCCTTGCAAAACCTTCTGTTCTAACTTTTTCCCTCCTTCCCTCCACCCCCCTCCCCTAGATGGCAGAAGACCCATACATATTAAATATGTTAAAGTATATGTTAAATACAATATATGTATACATGTCCATATAATTATTTTGCTGCACAAGAAAAACCAGACTTAGATATAAGGTAAAAATAACCTTAGAAGAAAATAAAAAATGCAGGTGGACAAAAACAGAGAGAGTGGAAATGCTATGTTGTGGTTCATACTCATTTCCCAGAATTCTTTTGCTGGGTGTAGCTGGTTCTCTTCATTATTGAACAAATGGAACGGATTTGGTTCATCTCATTGTTGAAAATGGCCACATCCATCAGAATTGATCATCATACAGTATTGTTGTTGAAGTATATAACGATCTCCTGGTCCTGCTCACTTAACTCCTTGTCTTTTTGTCACACAGTAGTATTTTTTAACATCCAAATAGTATAATTTGCTTAGATATCCCTCAATAGGTGCCTCTTTGTTTCTAGATTTTTTATTTGCAAGTAAAAATGTTTTAGTGTATATGGTTTCTTTCTTCTTGAATACAGCCTTTTTGTATCAAAAGTCTAACAGTTATATTGTTGGGTCAAAAGGGATGGATAGTTTAATCACTTGTCTATCACATTTTCAAGTTGTTTTCCAGAATAATTGCTCTAATTCGCAGCTCTACAAGCAGTGTGTTAATGTGGTTGTCTCTTCACAGTTCCTCTGGCATTGACTCTTGTCTTCTATAAGTTTTGCCAATTTGACATACATATAATGCTAAAAGTTCCAGAGGAAGGCCTTCATTATATGAAATAGATAATTTATGAAAGAATCAATTAAAGATGTGAGCAAGAAATATATGGGATTTGGATTCATCTACTTATGTAACTTTGAGTGATATCATTAAGCTTCAAGGGCCTCAGTTTCCCTTTGATTTATTGGGCTATAATCTTAATTTTCATAAATGGTGATCTCTGTCCAAACTGGTGAATGGGTCTCTGTAAAAGATAAAGGGGCCAACTTTTTAAAAGTGGATTAATCACTGTTTTTGGCTTTGATTTGGTATGGATTACAACAGGGAGTTTACTGCCCAAGATATGGGAAAGGTGCTGTGGCAGTTTTACTCCATCATACTTAAAAAAAAATACTTCATATAATCTTACACAGAAATTAACTTTATTCCTGAACTAGGGTTACCTGAAGTCCCAGGTAAACATTCTGTGTTCTGTGACCATGACAGTGTGTACAGCATCTCCCTTTGTGAAGCAGCTCAGTGGTGCTAGGAGTAGAGTGCTGGATCTGAAATCAGAACGAATTAATAATCTCAGGAACTTAATTGCATGTTTTTGGGTAAGTCACTTAAATTTTCTCAGTTGCTTCAATGGGAGACAATAATAGCAGCTAATTTTCCAGGATTTTTCTGAAATTTAAAAAAAATAATGTTGGGGCAGCTAGGTGCCCCAGTATATAAGAGAACCAGTCCTGAAGTCAGGATGACCTGAGTTCAAATCTGGCCTCAGACACTTCATACTTTCCTGATTGTGTGATACTGGTCAAGTCACTTAACCTCAATTGTCTCAGCAAAAAATAAAAAAAAAATTATAAAAGCTTTGCAAGTCTTAAAATAATATGCAGATACTAGCAATTACTAGCTATTAGTAGATCCCTTCAAGAGCATATAGAGCTGGGACTGGAAATGTAGAAGTGTATTTGAAATGCATTTCCCTTTGAGTGAGGGTAATGTGTTGGTTTTGAGGGATTTCTGCTGCCTCAAAAGTAAAGTATAGGAGGTCTAGATGAGAATTATTGGCTGCAAAATTTGTTGGAAATAAGAGAGACAAAGATGCTAGCTGCTCTAAGGAAAATCAAGATTCTGATTTGTAAGAGAAAATATCAGACTTTTGGTTTTCATTCCCTGGAGCACAGTGAAATGTTGAAATAAGACCAAAAAAAAATCCCTCTCCTATACCTGCCAGTAGTGTATCTGATGGATGGTTTGTAGTATTTGAGGACTTTGTAATCTACTTAAACATTGGACTCAAAGTCTCCTCTATTTGGTGTTTTGACCTTTCCAAAAGCAGTTTCACAGTTAGGAATATGCCCAAAGGGCTATCAAACTGTTCATACTCTTTGATCCAGCAGTGCCATTACTGGGCCTGTATCCCAAAGAGATCATAACAAAAGGGGAAAGGACCTATGTGTACGAAAATATTTGTGGCAGCCCTTTTGTAGTAGCAAAGAACTGAAAACTGAGTGGATACCCTTAAGTTGAGGAATTGCTGAATAACTTAAGGTATATGAATGTTATGGAATATTACTGTTCTATAAGAAATAACCAGCAGGATGATTTTAGAGAGCCCTGGAGAGACTTACATGAACTGATGCTGAGTGAAATGAGCAGAACCAAGGGATTATTGTATACAGCAACAACAAGATGATGTGATGGTAAACTGTGATGGAAGTGGCTCTTTTCAGCAATGGGGTGATTCAAACCAATTCCAGTAAACTTATGATGGAGAGAGCCATCTGCATTCAGAAAGAAGACTATGGGGACTGAATGTGGATCACAACATAGAATTTTATTTTTTGTTGTTGTTGTTGTTGTTTACTTGCTTTTTTTTTTGTTTTTTCTTTTTTTTCTTTTTGATTTGATTTTTCTTGTGCAGGATGATAAATGTGGAACTATGTATAGAAGAATTACACTTTAAACATATATTGAATTACTTGCTGCTGAGGGAGAGGATGGGTGAATGGAAGGAGAAAAAAGTTTGGAACACAAGGTTTGGAAAGAGTGAATGTTGAAAACTATCTTTGCATATATTTTGTAAATAACAAGCTATTATTTAATAAATAAAACTTAAATTAAAATAAATTTTTTAAAGGTAACTTCAACTATAAATTATTTTTCCCAGATTGTATAATTCTGTTCCAGTTGGGCCAGTTTATTTTTTTTAAAGCCCAGTAGAAACAGCTTACTCTCAAAATTAATAAGAAATATTCATTTTTCCTATCTACCCTGACAAAACAAAGTAAAATTAAAGTGTCTATTGATCAGAGTATGAACTACTTTGTTGAACTATAATGGGCATTCATCAATATAGGTGTCATACGTAGATAATGAGTTGGGCCCAAAATGATGATAACAGAATTGGATTGGATCAAATTTGGACTACAATTGAAAGAAATTAGATTGGATCATATTGGGACATTTATTAGGTACTTACTATTTGGGGAACAAAATAAACCAGTCCCTCTACACTAAGGAGCTTATATTCTAATGGGAGATACCTAGTTACATACAAGATATATAATATAGAGAGAATAGATAGAGGAAAATTTCTATCTTGATCTCTTGACTTACTTCACCAACTATCTCTTGGCCATCTCAATCTGGATGTCACATCAACATCCCAAACTCAACATATCCAAAACATAACTCATTTCTCCCCTATTCCAAACACTTCCTCTTACTTTTGAGGGCAACACTATGTTTCCAGTTACTCACAACTTTGAGATAATCTTTGACTCCTCACTCACACTTACCCCATATATCTAACCTGCTATCACATTTTGCCTTTTCTGCCTTTAAAATATTTTTCTTAGACATCACCTTCTCCTAACACTTTGAGGAAGATCATTTCCTCATGCTTGGACTACTACAGTAACTTTCTGGTTGATCTTACTGCCTTACTTCCAGTTTATTTCCTATCCTGCAAAAGTGATCTTCCTAAAGTGCACTTCGAGTTTTGTTTTTCCCTTACTTATCAAATGCTACTGGCTCCCTATTATCTCCAGAATCAAATATAACATACACATCCTACTTACCTCCACCCAGTAATTCATCAGCACAGGCTGTTCTTTGCACCCAATTCCCCATCTTCTTCCTCTGTGCCTTTTCACTGGATGTCTCCCTTATTTAGAATGTTTTTGCTATTCAACTGTCTCCCAGATTTCTTTAAAACTGGTCTCAGATCTCACTTTCTGTAAGATGTCCTTTGTGATTCTCCATCTTCTGTTTCCTATTGTTAGCAATTTCCCTGTGCTAATCCTCCAATCTTCAAACTACTCTATATATCTTGCATGTGTTTGTGTGTGTATGCATATACATATATATATATATATATATATATATATATATATATATATATATATATATGTCTTCCCCACCTTGCCTTTACAATGTGACCTCCTTTAAGATCAAAAATAAGTAAATACATTTTTTTAAATATCCCTAGCACAAAGCCTGACATGTCATAAAGCCCCACTTGACTACCGATATTATATTTCAACCTGGAGATAATAGTGAGCCAAGTTTATTGACATGAGGAGAATGACATGGTCACTCCTATGCTTTAGAAAAATGACTGGCAGCTGAGTGATAGCTGTGTGAAAGGAGAGAAAGGGGCTTTATATAAAATATTATCATTATCTCCTTTGTTTTAGCCAGTCTATGCAAGTAACACATACCAGCATGCAACTAATATTAAATACATCCAACAAACTTGTCATAATTTTCAACCTTGAGGATAAAACTAAGCGTGTAACCAAGAAAAATGCATGCTTCAACACATTCAGAGAAAAATAGCTTTTTCCCTCAATCCTTTGTTACAAATTGTCTTGTGCATCTTCTGTCCTTCATTTCACCCAATTCTTTTCAAACCTAAAAAAAACACAAATCATTAGTCAGTCTGAGTTCAGAGATGTGATGATGGATGCATCGTAGACTTGAAGTTTAATTGTTTCATGTTATAAGCATATCTTTAAACATCATTTCTTGTAAAATTACATCCTTTTAAAATATTCTTTAACTCTTAATGAGAGTTAATATAAGCAATTTCAGAACTTATGGTTTTATAATTGTGCATCTCAAAAATCATAATTCCTATAACTTTTTAAGAAGAAGGTGGTAGTTTCATTCATAATATATGATATGCCAGTTCCCCATTTCCATTCTTAATAGCCATAATATTTGTGGGAAAGAGCTGCAGAGGGTACCTAATGTATTTTATTCCATAGATTGTTGTAGTTGGATGTGACATCTATTAGGAGAGAAATGTATTTTCTGGATAGAACCCATTATTTTCTGTTCTTCAAAGAGAATTACAAAATTGTGAAAATAAGACATCTGGTCATTTTACCTTGTTGGCAAGCCCTCAGAAATGATTGATGCCTGCATTTCCACTATCAGTGTGCACATGGGCCAATACTGGATCTTCCTTCATAGTCCATATATCTCGATTAAATTCTCGACACTGTTGCTCCCGTCAAGCTACCTCAGGTGCCAAGTTTCAGCAGGAAGAGCAAACCCAATGGTGTAGATTAAATTGGCTAAAGTGAATTAGACACACTCGCTGGCTGGAGGGGGTCTGTTTGATGGGTCCAGCTCAATTGGAAGAGAAAATTGAGGCTGGATATCCCCAAGAGACCCAGCAGCACTAAGAGGCAGAAACAAATAAGAGATGGGATTCTAGCCATTCATAATTAGACATCTACACAGAGCAGCAACTTCTAAAGCAAATGGGAAAGATGAAGGAAGTTGGATTTATAACTATTCATAAAATGTCCTAGTCCCATTTTGCTTATAAGAATTCATAGCTAGCCAGCTTCACCTCTGACAATTCAGAGAACAAAGCAGTTGACCAGTTCACCAAATGCAAATAGTCTAGACTAGAAGTGGGGATCCAGACTAGAGAAGAAAAGAGCTTATTTGTCTAACAAATCCAAAGCAGGAATAAGAGCAAAACATAGTATAGAGTGTATTTGTTTCTGAAGAGCTTGAAAATTCTCTGTAATGTAATGAGCCTAGGGCTTAAAGTTGGGAAATTTGCATTAGAATCCTGATTTTACCACTTAAAAGCTGTGACCTTGAGCAGCCACTTAGTCTCATTTAACATCAGTTACTTTACCTATAAAATGGAATTTTTTTTCTTGCTCTGCCTCACAGGGCTATTGTGAGATAGCTAGCTAGTGAGATAGGTAATTTGCTAAATAAAATACATTTTAAAAAGTATTTTCCATTGCTTTAAGACATAGGAATACAAGCAAGAGAGACAGTTCTGTCCTCAAATATAGCAAACTACTCTCAATTTCAGTTGGGAGAGATAGCATGCCTTGTAACTATAAATATTTATATAGGATAATTACAAAATGAATAGTTAAGGTGAAAGAGGTAAGATAGGGAGACAAAACATTTGAAGTGATGAATATCTGGAAAAGATAGTTCTTGAATTTGGTCTTGAAGTCAGAGAATTCAGAATTCTACCAGAGATGGCAAGTCCTGATTGAGGCTCAGAAAGAAGGAAAGTGACTGGATCATAGAACTTGAGGTAAATAATATTGTTAAAACCTCTGCTCTGCTAATGCATTGTGATTATCTATCCCTGATTATTATATCAGCATCCCTACACATGAGCATTAGATTTTAATATCATTTGGACCTAGAGTTCTCAAGATATTTTAGATCATGGTAATGAGTCTAAAACATAGAGAAAACACCTTTTTCCACTTGAAATTATAGATACCTTTTTTTTTCCCCCCAAATAGTAATTCCTTATCCAAGTAGTTGTTAAGATTCTTTTTTCCTTTATTGAACACTAAGGTACTAGATGCTCAGCTGCTTTTGCATGGTGTGCACACATTCTGTTTTACTGATCAATTTATTTATTTTTAAATGAGAATCAAATTGCTTTGAAAATTACTGCTTTATATTGGAGTTTGAGATCTGGTATTGATATATCCACTTTTATCCCACCTCTTTCAATTATTATTCTTGAGATTCTTAAAACATTTGCACCCTATGAATTTCATTTTATTTTTTCTTTTTAGTTCTATGAAATAAACTTCTGATTGATTGATTGGTATGACATTGAATAGGCAAATTGATTCAGTTAATAAAACTTATTTTTGACCCATTTTATCAATTATTCTGTGAGTAATTTCCCTTCCCTCAACTATTTAGGTCTATCTTTATCAGCTATATAGTTGTATAGATATAATTCTTATCTTTACATTGGTAAATAGCCTCTAAAATATTTTATTCATTTTGTAGTGTTTTTAAATGGAAATTTTCTAATTGTTCCAATTGTTTTGGGAGAGTGTATTATATATAAATGTTAGTACAGATTTACTTTATATTCTGTAAGCTTGCTGAAATTAATTGTTTTAAATGATTGTTAATTGCTTCTTTGAGTTTTTTAACCCACCATCATATCATCTACAAAAGTGATAATTTTATTTCTTTCTATAGTTTCCATGCCTATTCTTTCAATTTCTCTTTTTTCATCATTGTTGTAGCCAGCATTTCTAGTACTGTGCCAAATAGAAGCATTGATAATAGACATATTTTTTCACATGATGGTAGCTTTGGTTTATATATATATATATATATATATATATATATATATATATATATATATATATATATATATATATATATGTGTGGTGTGTGTGTGTTATTTATCATTTTTAAGGAAACGTCCATTAACTTTTGTTTTCTAGTCCTTTAAAAAACCCAGAAATCTTTGCTATATTTTATCAGAAGTTTTTTCCTCAATTAATGTTTAATATATTTCCAGCAGTCTTTTATTTAGTAGATATATATATTTGCATTATGATCAGTAAAGAATGATATAATATTTCTATTTTTTGTATTTGTGTATGAGGTTTTATAAGTTATGATTAGTTTTTGCAGAATTGCCAAGCATAGCTGAGAAATACATTTATATAATATGTATAATTATCTGTATTTATGTTATCATTTCCATCTAATAATTGTCAGGAATAATTAATATCTAGTTTTTTCTAAAAATTCTTGTTCATTTTTTCCAGTTAAATTTATCATAATATCTGAATCTTAACTCTTTCGATATTTTTTTTTGTATTTTTTATCCTGTTATCTTTCATTTTTATAGGATTGTTGTACACCTTTAAAGTTCTGATTGCTAGGTTTCTATTTTCCTCTATTTCTTTTGTACTTCCTTTTTATTCTTCCTTTTTAAAGCTACATTATTTTCGTGTTTTATATTTCTTACATTAATTTAAAGCTAATTTCCTTGCACTTTCTTCTCCTATCCAATTCCCATTTGTTTACTTTCTTATTTTTAACACTTTCCTAAATTTACCTTTCTTTTATTAACTTAGTTATCCATTTTCTACTCTCCTTTTCCCTTTTATTTTTTCCTGGTTTGTTAAACAATAAAAGTTAAAAGTTTCCCTCCTTTTTTCCCCCCTCTAACCTCTCACTTTTAGTAATTCTTCATTACTGCATTGTTTCTCAAGAAATTTTACTTTGTTTATTCTCAGTTTTTTTCTTTTTCTTTTTGGGCTATATTGATTTTTGTTTTCTAATCCATGTACTCTATACCATTTTATTCTTTATTCTCTATCATTCTCCTGGATTGAAGCTTTGGAAGTACCGGTTTTGAATTCCATCTTCTTTCCTATTTACATATTATTGGTTCTGCAGCTGTTCTCTGCATCTAACCCTTTGAAATATCAGTTCATGAGGGAATGATTGTTATATATGGAAGGAGCTATTCTCTATCTTCATTTAAAGGCCTGGCCTTTATTCTACTCTCGCCAATATTAGTCTCCTATATAAAGGTTATACAATTTTTTTTCCACTTTTCTGTATGTCTATGTCTGCAATGATTCTTCTTCATGACAGTTATCTCAGTCACTCACACCCCCTCTCATGGGATAGGATGTTTTCCATAGAGAAGATGATTTCTCACTGAACAAATGAGTGGTCTCCCATCACAAGCCAATACCTCTTCTTTTTCATTATGCTTTCCTCCCTTCTGCTTTTTCTGTCCAATTATACTGCAGAAGTCCCTCTCATATCCCTTTTTTGAGGGCCTACATAAATCATCATCACTTCAGTGTTGATTCATGGATTTGGAATGAGTGTATTACTTTATCTCCCCACATCATATGTTCTAAGTTGTCTTCCACAACTGGTATCTAAATTTCTTGGTTCTAAGGAACAATAGGAGAGCATGAGAATGTAATTAAATGGCTGTTATTTTAGAAATGTATAAGACAGATTAGCATCTCCACCCCTTCTTGGAGTTTCTATTCTGCTTACTGGCAGCTTTCAGTGCAACTAGACATCTATTGTAGTCTCAAATTCTTCAGCATTAGAATGTTCAGGTGGTTAACAGTACCTGTATTTTTGGAATGCCCTTTCCTCTATATAGGAACTCTGAATAATTAGCTTCAGTGGAGCCTTACCTTCTGGCAGTATCCCTTTATGGCCATCTGTAGAGACTCACTGAAGAACCTAAAATCTGAGTGTCTGTCTTCCAGATCTGCTGGTAAGACTCTTCAAGAAAATGCCTTTAGCATTGTTTTAGAGTTTGTGTTTAATTGAACTACATTCCCTCTAACCCCTCAAACCCAGCTTTCATTTTGGGAGTTGCACCTAGAAATTCTCATTGAAGGCATCTCTGAATAGCTCTGTTAGAAGAGTTCATAAGCATTTTGTGTTTGGGTAATGGACTTTCCTTGTAGGACTTTGTCTGCGTATGTTTGTGCTGGGAAGGGTAGAAATGGCTTCTGATTTGCATATGTTTAACATATTTTGGATTACTTGTCAGCTAGGGGAAGGGATGAGGGGAAAAAATTTTGGATCACAAAGTTTTGTAAAGGTGAATGTTGAAAATTATCTATGCATGTGTTTTGAACATAAAAAAAAACTTTAATAAAAAAAGAAACGTCTTTTGAATATGTCAAGTTACCAGAGAATGGGACCTAATGGTGCTATGGTGCTAATTAATTCATCCTAGCTACTGGAAGCTGCAAGATACAGGGATGAACTTTCCTCTTCTGACTTTTGTCACTGGCATAGAATCATGCCCTATGTGTTTGCTTCATTTTTTATCCTTGAAAGAGACAGTCCAGAAGAAGATATTTTAAAAGATTTTATAAACATAGAGAAGTTGGGCTAAAAAGGAGAAAGAAGAAATCATTATATAGTACCTACTAAGCACTTTGTAAAAACAAATCTCATTTAATCCTCATAACTACCTTATCATGCAGGTACTACTATTACCCCCATTTTATATTTGAACAAACTGATCCAAGAAGAGATTAAATGACTTGATACATAGCTATTAAGTGTCTGAGACTAGATTTGAACTCAATTCCTCCTGACTCCAGACCCAGTACTCTATCCACAGGATACCACCTACGGCTATCTCTGAAAAATTTTTTTTAAAAAGCAAAAACTTGAGAAAACATAAACTAGCATATAACTTGGATTCAGAGTACAGAATCATTTAAGTGGAGAAGCTAGAGATCTTAACTTCAGATACTCTTATTCTGGCCATTAAAACCACCAGAACAAACATAACGAAATTCTATCTTTCATCCCACCAGAATGACCTTAGCTTGTGTGAAGCTGACATCTCTGAGCAGCAGTGCCCTGCTAGCTTGGTTACCAAGCATACTTTCGCCCCATTTTCACATCATTGATGATTGCTTTCCTTTTATGACCAGTTAAAGCCCTGACCTTGGAAGGGTCATAATTCTGACACATTGGTGGTAGCATTCATTCTCACATTGTTTTAAATTTTGTAAACTTCTTTAAATGCAAATCTCACTTAATTCTTACATGGAACTAGAGAGGTTATTCCCATTTTGAAGAAAAGGAAACTGAGACCTACAGAGGTTGATTTACCCAAGATTACAGTAGCCCTGTGTTGACTCAGAAATCAGAGGATCTGCTTTCAAATCCTATCTCTGACACTTATTACTTGTAATCTTGGGCTAGTACTCTAATTTCCACTTGGTCCATTTCTCCATCTGTTAAATAAGATGTATGGATCAGATGACCTCTGAGATCCCTCCCAGACAAAGATTTATGATCCTATGAACATAGCTAATACATGCCTGAGGTAGACATATACTATCTTTCCTTGTTCCAAGTTCAGTTCAATACCAACACTGCTTTTTCTTCCTCTTAGTGATTCATCCATAATGCCCTCCCTTATTACAATCAGTAAATATAATTAAACACTTTCTATCAATTAAAGCTGTTAATAAAAGAAGTATTTGTTCAGTTCCAGAATTTACACTAAATGAAAAAGTCTCCTTAAGAATTACATATTTTGACAAGTTATTTGGTCATTCAGTTGTGTTACTAGTCTGTGCCTCCATGGACCCCAGACCTTTCTTTGCTCCACTAATTCTTCAAATCTGTTCAAGTTCATATTCCTTGTTTTCATGAAACTATCTACACATTTCAAATATGTAATCATATATATATATATATATATGTGCATATATATATATATATATATGTATATTCAACCTAGGGCACCAGGATTAAAGAATATTCTAAAAGATAAGAGAGGGTTGTGAGGATCAAATAGGTAATGTTTCTCTTGTCTATCCTTAAAAAGTAAACCTCTTCATGGCAAGGTTGTTTCTTTTGGTCTTTGTATGTCTAGAGCCTTAGCAAAATGCCCAGTACATAGTAGGTGCTTAAAGAGTGCTGTTGTTCAGTCTTTTCAGCTGTGACTAACACTTTGTGAACCCATTTGGGGTTTTCTCAGCAAAAATACTGAGATGGCTTACCATTTATTTTTCCAATTCTTTGTACAGGTAGGGAATCTGAGGCAAACAGCTTAAGTAACTCATCCAGGGTCACATAGTTAGTGTCTGAGACTGGATTTGACCTCAGGTCTTTCTGTTTTCAGACCTGGCACTCTATCTACTGTGCCACTTAACTTCCTACTTAATGTGTACTTATTGGTTGATTAATTGAACAACTTTTTCTTTAAACCTTAAAATTCACTGTAAGTCAGCCATTATTATAAATAGTTAAAAAGAATGGGGCAGAGGGAGAAGAAAATTCCAGATGAAGGAAATAATTTGAATCAATCAACAAAAGAAGGAATATGAATGAGAAAGAACAGTCAAGAGAATATAGAAGTAGATTTTAGTTTAAAGTAAGAAAAAAACTTTATCAATTAGAGATAGTCACAGGGAATAGGATTTGTGGGGGAATGTAGAAACCTTATCAGTGGAGGTTTTCAACTGCAGGCCATCTTAAGAAACTTCTAGGCAGAATTAGTTATATGCTTAATTAGATGTTTTTCTGAAGTTTTTTTTTTTTCAATGCTTAACATTTTGTGATTCCATGAAATTGAGAAAAAGAATTGTAGACTGCATAAAAAAAGAATAACATGATAGATGTAAAGGGCTGTACTGAGCAAATGCACTTGGATAATGGAGCATGTGAGACTAATTGCCAATTGGACAATTCTCTATTAACATGTTTGAAGGATGACCCTCCCCAACTATTCTGTGCTGGCTGGATCCTTGGGTGTAGATAAAGAAGGGGAAGTGACTTGTGTGAGTGGAGTAGGAGGAGGAAATTGATGCACTGTCATGGCGGTGGAGAGAGAGGAAGGAGGTGTGGAGATTGCTAGATCTAATCCCCTGACTGAGACCTCAAAAGACCAAGAATAAAGACTTTTGATTATCCTGACTCTGGCTGATTTCTGGGAAGACAGGGTTCCAGCAATATGGTAGGAAGACCACTTGATTTGGAGACATAGAGTGCTTGGGTTTGAACCATAGTTCTGTTGCTTACTACTTGTGTGATCTTGGGAAAACCTACTTTACCTCACTATGCCTCATTTCTCTTGGAAAAGGAGAATATTACCCTAAATAATTTCTAAGGTCCCTAACTACTATGATCCTATAATAATCCCTAAAGGAAATCAGAGAAAGGAAAGAAAACCTGGACTGAAGTAGTTAGACCTTTTTTCATCATTTGTATAAGGATAAAGGAAGAAGGTGGAGAATTGGATAAACATAAAGAGCAAAAGCCCCAAGCAGGAATGAACATAGCATGAAAGAAAGGTCAAGAAGAGCTAGAGAGGATCTGGTTTAATTAAAACCAAGGTTCAGTCAGGTCTTTCAAATTGCAGACAGATTTTCTGGCACAAAAACAAGGCAGGATCATTCAATCCCAAACTCAGTTTCCTATTTAGAGCCTTCCTTTTGATACAATTATCACTTGTCATTAGTTATTCCTCTATTTTATAAGGCACTGTCAAGCACACAATGACTAATGCATTGTAAAATGCCAAATGAAAAAATAATTACATGTTCCTGAGTGTGCTCGCTGGTTATCCTTGAAAAAATCAAATCATTCCAATGACTTGCTTCATAATGTGACTTTTTTCCTTTAATTTCATGATAATGTTCCAATTTACTAGTCAGAAAACTCCCCTACATTCCCACAGTCATGGCAGGGTGGGTATTTAAGGCAGTTTTGACAGTATAATTAGAGTTATTAAGAGAGTATTTGTTTCCTATCAGCTCAATAATAATACCTTGAACTTAAAATATAGGTTTCTTAGAAAAGCTCAAAGCGCTTTGTCAGAAAGTATTATTCTTTCAAATAAGGGGGTATAAGACACTGATGTAAATAACTAGAGAGTATGAAGTTAAGGCTGAATGACCAATTGTTTATAGTATTAAAGAAAACATTACTGCTTTAGGGGAAGGGAGAAGTCATTGGGAGTATTGTAAAAAGGGAAGGAATGATTGGATAACCTTTGAGAGCTTTTTCAGTTCTAAGATTATATGATTCTGACTTAGACAAGGCAATATGGTTTAATAGTGGTTGAGCTGATAGATCAACCAACAACTGACAATCACATATTAAGCATTTACCATGTGCCAAGCACACAGTTTTTAAACATTTCTTAAGACCCTGGGGTACAAAGGAAAAAGTAAAAAGAACCCTTGATTTCTAGGAGCTTTCATTCTAATATATTCTAAGACAATATATTTATACATTTATTTGTCTATTTTACTCTCTCTCTTTCTTTTCTTTCTGAAGTCTATCTCCCTTCTTTCCTTTTTTCTTTCTTTCTTTCCCTTCCCCTATCTTTTTCTTTTTCTTCTCTTCTTCTCTTCTCTTCTCTTCTCTTCTCTTCTCTTCTCTTCTCTTCTCTTCTCTTCTCTTCTCTTCTCTTCTCTTCTCTTCTCTTCTCTTCTCTTCTCTTCTCTTCTCTTCTCTTCTCTTCTCTTCTCTTCTCTTCTCTTCTCTTCTCTTCTCTTCTCTTCTCTCTCTCATTTCTCTCTCTCTCTGTCTCTGTCTGTAAAGGGCTAGAACTGAGCAATGCACTTGGATAATGAAGCACATGAGACTAATTTCCAATTGGACAGTTCCCTATTAACTTGTTTGAAGGTTGACCCTCCTCAGTTGTTCTGTGCTGACTTGATTGGTGGGACAAAGAGGGGGAAGTGACGTGTGTGGGAGGAGGAGGAGGAGGAGGAAGAGGAATTGAGATGCAGAAGCTGACTCAGCCTCTCCTGGCGTTTGAGGGAGGAAGGTGTGTGTGAGGCAGCTAGGCCTAAGCCCCAGACCTTGAGTGTAAAAGATCAAGAATAAAGATATTTAGTGATCTTGATTCCAGCTGATTTCTGGGAAGACAGAGTTCCAGCATCTGTCTCTCTGTCTCTCTCTGTCTCTCTTTCTCACTACCCCCAAGATATATTTCAGACTAGATGGAAAATGTGCTTAGCAAGGAAGGCACTAGCAGCTGAACATAATAGAAAAGAGGCAATTACAAAAGATAAAATAAATCATATCAATTACATGAAATTGACAAGCTTTTGCTTGAAGTTAATTAATCCAACTAGGATAAGAAAGAAAATATTTGCCTGAATGGGGAGGAATTTTAATCAATATATAGTAAGTTAACATAGTTTTAAAACAAACATGGAAGGGTTTACTCCCATAGTATTATTATATACCAGTCCTGAGTAGATCAGACTTTTTAAAAAATTATAACCTTTAATGTTCAAAATTGGGGATGGTTCTAATTTATCCCCATTACATATGATGCTTGCTGATAGTTTTAATTAAATGCTTTAAAATAAAAGGTTTTAAATTGCTTATTCCTATGCTCTCTAATGTTTTTCATAGGAATGGGTCCTCCATTCTGTCAAATGGTTTTGTAAATCTGTTTAGATAATCATATAATTTCTATTAGTTTGGTTATTGAGATAGTCAAATATGCTGATAGTTTTCCTAATATTGAACCATCCCTGTATGGCTGGTATAAATCTTACTTGGTCATGGTATATTATTTTGGTGATAACTAGCTATAATATCTTTGCTAATATTTAATATTATTAGTATTACTTCATTATCTATGGTATCTTTCCTTCCTTATCTCTTTTAATTAGATCTATTGTTGCTTTTGCTAGATTTGAGATCAGTATCACTACCTCTGCATTTTTTAAAATATTTTTAAGGAGTTATTTTTTTTTCAGAGAATTTCTGTTTCCTTTTCCAGGGCAATCATTTCCTTTCTCCATTTTTTTTCTAATTCTCTTTTAAGATCCTTTTTGAATTCTTCCAAGAATAACATGTTGACATCTCCTCTTAAGGGAAAGAAGAGATTGTCCTAACCTTCTTCTATAAGGTGACAGTGGCTTCTCAATGCCCTGGAACCAGTGGTATTGGCTTCCTTCTCAGGCTGGGTGGGCAATGCTGAGTCCCTCATGTTATGTTGGGGTTCAGGGTCTCACTATTCACTATAGATAAAATATATTGACAATTGAATAAATAACTCATAACTGTTTTCTTTAATTAAACTGTACTGATCCTATAAATGTTGCTTGTTTTCTCTACCTTCAGGACCTTCCTCACCTGAGAATTTGACTTCTTCATTAGACCAGGCTTTCATTGCTCCTGGTTTTAATATATATATATATATATATATATATATATATATGTGTGTGTGTGTGTGTGTGTGTGTGTGTGTGTGTGTGTATTAGTTTTTTTCTAAACTTAATTCAATACTGAATAAAAGGGAGAGAGGAAGAGACAGAGAAAAAGAAAAGAATCTTTTTTTTTAAAGTTTTATTCAAATTTTCATCTCAGTCAGTTATCTGCTTAATCAATTATCATTTGTTAAGTATTTATGATCTGCTAGGCTCTATGCTAAATTCTGAAGATATAAGAAAGCAAAAGCCAGTTCCTCCTTTAAAGGAGTTCACAATCCAATGGGGGAGACAACTATATACAAGTTAGATATATATACAGGTAAACTGCAGGTAATCAACACAGAAGCAGCCAAAGTAAAGGGAATTGGGAACATTTCCTTTAGAAAATAAGATTTTATGATGAGCAAACATTGCAGAAAAACCTGGAAAGACTTACATGAATTGATGCTGAGTGAAGTGAGCAGAACAAGGAGAACATTGTACATAGTAAAAGCAAGATTATATGATAATCAACTATGATAGACTTAGCCAATGTGGTGATTTAAGACAATTTCAACACATTTGGGATGGAAAATGGCATCAAAACCAAATAAAGAACTATAGAATCTGAATGCAAATTAAAGCATGCTATTTTCACTTTTGGGGTTTTGTTTTTCATGGCTGTTCCTTTTTATGTTCCATTTCTTTTTGTACAACATGACTAATATGGAAATATGTTTAACATGTTTGAACATATATAACCTAGATCAGATTTTTTTCCTTCTTGGGGAGGGGGAGGAAGAAAAATTTGGAACTCAAAATTAAATAAAAGTGAATTTTGGAAACTATGCTTTTATGTAATTGAAAAAATTTAAAAAGGAAGAAAGTTGTATTTTAGCTAAGATTTGAAGATAACTAGGAGCCAGAGATGAAGAAGGAAAAATATCGAGGCATGTAAAACAATTGGATTTGTGATTTTATTAACATAGGAAGCTTACAGTTGAAAAGCACTCTGAAAAAAGGCAGGTAGTAGTGTAGTGAATAGAACATTGTGACAACATTCAGGAAGACCTAAGTCCAAATTTGGCCTTAAATGCTTACTATTTGTGTCACCCTGAGATCAATGATCTAATCTGTAAAATGGGGATAATAATAGCACCCATCTTGCAGGGTTATTGTGAGGATTATATGTGGTAATATTTGTAAATATGTTTAGCAAAATACCTAATACATAAATGCAAAATAAACATAAACTTTATGTAATTATATATCATAAGGTATAACAAACTACTGAAACTTACATAGCATTTTAGGATTTGGCAAAAAAAAATAATTTTCCCCTCAAACCCTCTGTGAAGTAGTCTGCAAGATCTTATTTTCACCCATGGAAGTGGTAGTTTAATCTAAGGCAGTCAATGAGCTTTCTGATAGAGAGAGTATAGTTAGAGATGAAAAATAGGTCAATATATCCATTGCCTCTAAATATCAAGAGAGGCCAAAGAAACAGAGAAGCTATTAAAAAATCATTGGAAACAAAGGCAGCAACTAGGAAGGTATGAAATACCTTGAAGTCCTGGTAGGCAAAAAGAATGATCTACATTATGAGGATATTTTAAAAGATTTTGGATGTGACAATTAGGAAGTATTTTTGAGTTAGTTTCAAAAAAGGCATAAAACTGGAAGGCAGGTTTCAGGTTCTGTAAGAGTGAATGGATGTTGAAGAAGTGAATTAATCAAGTATAAATAACTTTTTCAAGAAGCTTAACAGAGAAGAGGCAGGACCATAGATTTAGGTCTGGAAAAGAAGTTAGCAGTCATTAAGTAAAACTTCTTTTTAATTTTACAGTGGAAGAAACTGAATCTCAGAGGGTTAAGAGATTTACCGAGAATTACATAACTAGTAAACATCTGAAATGGGATTTAAATGCAGATCTTCCTGACTTCAAGTTCAGCATTCATGTAATAACCATACTACCTCTGAAAGACAGAGAGAGAGAGAGAGAGAGAGAGAGAGAGAGAGAGAGAGAGAGAGAGAGAGAGAGACAGAGACAGAGAGAGACAGAGAGACACAGAAAAAGAGAGACAGAGAGAAAGACAGACAGACAGACAGAGACAGACAGAAGTAGAGGGACAGATAAAAAAAAAAAAAAAAAAACAGAGACAGAAAGAGACAAAGAGAGACAGAATTAGAAAGAGAAAGAGGGGCAGCTAGGTGGCGCAGTGGATAGAGCACCAGCCTTGAATTCAGGAGGACCCGAGTTCAAATGTGATCTCAGACACTTAACACTTCCTAGCTGTGTGACCCTGGGTAAGTCACTTAACCCCAGCCTCAGGATTTAAAAAAAAAAAAAAATGAAAGAGATAGAGAAAAAGAGACAGAAAGTCAAAGAGAGTGGGGAAGAGGGAGGAGTACAAGCATGGAATAGTTTTTTTTTTTTTTTTTTGGTTTTGTTTTGTTTTGTTTTTGTTTTTGTTTTTTTTTATTAAGTGTTAGTCATATAAACAAGAGATACATAGGTTCAAATCCACTTCTAGATTACTGGCAAATCACTAAACCTCTAAACCTTTGTTTTTCTACCTTTACATGTAGGGATTATAACACCAGGAATATTAACTCTAGCGGATTGTAAGAATAAAACAAAATAAAATCCCTAAAGTACCAATTTATGATTATTAATGATGAGGGAAGAATTTAGAGGACATGTTAGAGTTTGGGAAAATTTGGAACTCTTTGTGAATAAATGGGAAAGAGTTTTTGAAAATTGGACATATATGTATGTGTGTGTATGTCAGATATGAATATATAGATGTGTGGACATTCATATATCTATATTTCTATATAATTGTGCTAAAAAGATTCTGGAAAAGTCATGGGGAAATAGACTCAGCTGTTTGTAGGCAGAATCATCTTTTTAATGTATTTTTATTGATTTTAAAAAAAATTCTCAATTTCATGTAAAAAATGAAATATTTATTTTAAAAAATTGAATTCCATATTCACTCCCTTCTCTCATCCCTTGCCTTGAGAAGGCAGGCAATGTATTCATTATATATGTGAAGTTACACAAAGCATATTTTTGTATTAGCCATATTGAAAAAGATAATGCACACAAACAAGAAGAATTAAAAAATTTAAAGTATGCTTTAATCTGTATTCTCTCTAGAAGTAGATGGCATTTTTTAATCATGGGTCCTTTGGAACTGTCTTGGATTGTTGTACTAAGCCGGTATATAAGTCTTTCACGGCTGATTATTGTTAC
Organism: Sminthopsis crassicaudata; assembly: GCF_048593235.1. Taxonomy (NCBI): domain Eukaryota; kingdom Metazoa; phylum Chordata; class Mammalia; order Dasyuromorphia; family Dasyuridae; genus Sminthopsis; species Sminthopsis crassicaudata. The sequence goes on from NC_133617.1 coordinate 93,729,137, forward strand.
AATTATTTCTGGGCACAATATTTTCCTAATTCTAATTGATTCATTGTATAACAGTTCATATAAGACTTGCCTTTTCTGAAACATATTGATCATCATTTTTTACAGCACATTAAGAACCCATCACAATCATAACTATTAATTGTTCAACTATTCCCCGGTTGATAATCAAGTGAAAGATTAGTCCTTTTTTATGATAGCTTTTTGATTTCAAAATACATATAAAATAGTTTTCAACATTACCCTTACAAAACCTTGTGTTCAAAATATTTCCCTCTCTTACTTAGCAATTAATCCAATATGTGCAATTCTTCTAAACGTATTTCTACATATTGTATAAGCAAAATCAGATCAAAAAGGAAAATAATTAGAAAGAAATAAAAACCAAGCAAATAAAAACAAAAAGGGTGAAAATTCTGTGTTGTGATCCCCATTTAGTTCCCATAGTTTTCTCTCTCCATGGAGATGACTCTCTCCATCACAAGTCTATTGGAATTGATCTGAATCACCTCATTGTTGTTGATCATTACTTAATCTTGTTGTTGCTGTGTATAATGTTCTCTTGGTTCTAGTGAAAGATTAGTTTTAGGGGAATAAGGAAATTTCTGTAATGATTAGAAGGAAATAAAATAATACTGAAAAGTTGAAGTTATTCTTCAGATCTTCCAATGAATACAAAAGCTAAATCACCTCTTTTATGTCTATCAAACAAAAGATTTATACTTTACAGGTGAGAAAACTAAGAATCAAAAAATGGTTTTGCTTAGTCATATTTCAATATAATCCTTGAGGTTTGACATATCTGCAGTATTCCTTCCCCTGATGTAAGGTGCACCTCCTTCATACCTTTTGATCCTGTTTAATTCTTGATTATGTCTTTTGCCCTTTCTGTAAGATCAATCCAACATGCTGGTTCTTTTGATAGTCTATATAAATGCAGTATTTTAATATTTGTCATGCCTCAATCTTACTATAGAATTGGTTTACCTAACATGTCCTTGTTTCCTTGCTTTTGCTGCTTTTCAAGTGCAAGTCACTGATAATATACCTCAGCCTTCTTATGCTACCCCTGACACATTGCCTGAGGCACTTAGGCTTACACAGACCAGGTCTAATCTTGGGCATAGCCTCTAAAATTTATTTTGGCACTTTTATGTTCCTCCACAGAGTTACTCTGAGATCTCTCATAATATATTTTGTGTCTATGTCTCCCCAGATGTGAACAAAAGGATTCTCTGGATTCCATGCAAGTATCTATAACAACAACCTCTCAAGATACTAGACAAGCTTCATTTAGTAACATAGAAAACAATATATGAGGTAGAAAATACAATAGCCTACAACAATATAATTTTCTTGTATATTTTATGAGTCTCTCTTTTCCTCTGGGATCTATTAGTTCTTTAGTATCAAACTAAATTTTTATTTTTACGTTTTAATTTTAGAGTTTTTTAATTTAATTTTTTATTTAGATTTCTTTAGCTAGATTTCTTTAAAAAAATAATAGTAGCCTTTCATTTTTCAAAATACATTCAAAGATAGTTTTCATTCAACCTTTCAAAACCTTGTGTTTTATTTTTTCCCTCCTTCCCTTTCTCCCCCCATTCCCCTAGACAACAATTATCCAGAAAAGATTAAACGTGTGCAGTTCTTCTAAACATATTTCCACATTTAACATGCTATGCAAGAAAAGTCAGATCAAAGGGGAAAAATGAGAAAATTTGCAAGAAAACAACAACAAAAGTGAAAATACTATTTGTGATCCATATTCAGTCCCCATAGTCCTCTCTCTGGTTGCAGAAGGCTCTCTCCATCACAAGTCTATTGGAATTGGCCTGAATTACCTCATTGTTAAAAGGAGACATCACAATTGATCATCATATAATCTTGTTGCTATGTACAATGCTTTCTTACAACATTCATATAAATCACTCCATGACTTTCTGAAATTACCCTGCTAATTGTTTCTTATAGAACAATAATATTCCATAACATTCATATACCATAACTTATTTAGCCATTTCCTAACTAATTGACATTCTCAAACTCAGTTTCCAATTTTTTGTCACTATATAAAGAGCTGCTACAGGCATTTTTACACATGTGGGTCTTTTTTTCCTTTTTTTAAAAAAATGATCTCTTTGAGATATAAACTCAATAGAGACACTGCTAGATCAAAGGGTGTGCACATTTTGATAGTTCCAAATAGCTCTCCAGAATGGTTAGATCAGTTCACAACTTCACCAACAATATATTAGTGTCCTCATTTTCTCACATTCCTTCTAACATTTATCTTTTCCTGTCATCTTAGCCAATCTGACAGGTGTGTATTGGTTCCTCAGAGTTGTTTTAATTTGCATTTTTCTAATCAATAGTTATTTAGAGTATGTTTTCAATTGACTAGAAATGGCTTTAATTTCTTCATCTGAAAATTTTCTGTTCATATTTTTTGACCATTCATCAATTGGAGAATGACTTGTATTCTTAAATTTGAGTCAGGTATTCATACAATTTAAGAATGAGGCTCTTATGAGGTTATTAATTTCCTCCCCACCCCAGTTTTTTGTTTCTTCCTAATTTTGGCTGCATTGGTTTTCTTTGTACAAAACTTTTTTTTAGTTTAAATAATCATATTTATCCATTTTGCATTTTATGTTCTCTAGTTTTTCTTTAGCCATAAATTTCTTCCTTCTCCACAGATCTGAGAGGTAACCTATTCTTTGTTCTCCTAATTTGATTATAATGCCATTCTTTATGTCAAAGTCATAAACCCATTTCAACCTTTTCTTGATATAGTGTGTTAGGTGATGGTCAATGCCTAGTTTCTATCATACTATTTTCCAATTTTTCCAGCAATTTTTGTCAAATAGTGGGTTCTTATCCCTGTAATTGAGGTCTTTGGATTTTTTCAAACACTAGATTATTATAATCATTTACAATTGTGTCTTGTGAAACTAACTTATTCCACTGATTCACTACTCTATTTCTTAGTCAGTTCTTAGTCGTACCAAATTGGCTTTGTTAACCACTGCTTTACAATATGGTTTTAAGTTGGGTACAGCTAGGCCACCTTTGTTTGCATTTTTTTTTCATTAATCCCCTTGAAATTATTGACCTTTTATTCTTCAAGATAGATTTTGCTTTTTTTTTTTTTTCTTGAGCTAGATTTTTTTCTAAGAACACGACTTAAATTCAAATCACTCTGACTCTCATTGATTGGCCAACACTATGTATCAGGCTGAACCACAATTGGTCATTATTTGGGCCCTAACTGGTTCAGAATGAATGTAAATAGCAAATGTTTCTATTCTGGCCTATTTTCACCAGAAACATTGAGGTTTTTCACCTCCCAGATTGATTTTTTTTTAACTAGATAAAGAATCTATTCCCTGCCTCATTTCTTACCTAGTAAGATACTCACTGACTGGTCATTGTCTCAGTCAAAGTAAAATATGTGAAAGACCTTAATTTAAAAAGCCTGAGGTTGCCCTGATCTATATATTTTACTACTGGACACAGAAAGTGAGGCTGTTGACTTTGCACAGTCCTCGTTGCTTAAATCCAAATCCCTTGTATGTCATGGTATCACCTCCCTGATGTCATGGTCTTCTTTCAGAACAAAGGATAAACAACAAAAATAACAACTCAGATTATCACTCTATTTTTATTTCATTTAGCAAAAGGGACTGCTAGTGGGCCAAAGCCATGGCATTTTTTTTATCCCACAGAGGCAATGTAGGCATTGAGTATTATGGTTCTAATCTATGTGCTTGGACATAACCTGGAAGGTAAGCAAACATAAAACTGCTAACAGGGCAGTCCCATTCTCCTGGAACCCACATTATAGATCATACTAACATTTTGTCTCCTTTATCCTGGATTTTAGTTCATTGACACTGCTTCTGCCAGCTCAAATGGCCATGTGCATGGTATCCTTCCTTTACCAAGAGGTAGGCTGCTCAATAGATTCATTTTCTCTTGACAAAAGGCTAGGACCTTGATTTCTTAAATTCCATTTCCTCCAGAGAAAACCCTATGATAGACATTGCCTACTAAATAACTTTCTGTTATGAAAAGACTAGATTTCCATTTTTAGATCAGGTGATTATATATATATAGAAAGAGAGAGAGAGAAGAGAGAGAGAGAGAGAGAGAGAGAGAGAGAGAGAGAGAGAGAGAGAGAGAGAGAGAGAGAGAGAGAAAGAGAGAGAAAGAGAGGAAGAGAGAGAGATCTATATATCTACTTATTTCTCATGTGTGACTTCTTATGTCTCTATATAACTTATCTTATCCCTATGTTAATCTGCATTCTAGAACTCTCCAGTTTGGGATTATTAAAGAAGCCACCCCCAAGGAGTATTTCTTGACATTCCTATAGGATCTAGGTTAGGAAATCTCTCTACATAGACAATATGATTACTTTCTCCATAGTTGTCACATGATGGAACCTCTAATAGTGTCTCCAAGTCTGGAACACCATGAACTTTTAAAACTTTACCAGTTTCCTAGCTGTTTCCATCTTTTGGACAAATAAGCTTGAATCATTAGGGTATTTTGCCATGAGGTTGTCCTTTTAACTACTTCTATGTGGTTCAGAGCATATGATTCCCAATACTGTAATCCACGACAGCCATAGATGGTTCCTGGGTATCTGGAAGAACTCCTCTCCCAGAACCTTCCTCCCAACCCAACTCTAAAGGGAGAAAAAAACTATTATAATGCAACAACAGAAGAAGAGAGGAGTTTGGTGATTTCCCTTTGGAGGCCAATAAAACAGATTTATTCCTACCACAGACATCTCTCTCATGTAGTCATTATGTGATAATGATGTTTTCTACTTATCTATGATTTATTTTAAACTTTACTGGACTAGAGACTTTATAAGAGCAGGAATTATATGTTACTTACATTTTGAAACTTCCCTAATGTTTAAAGTGTGTCCTAAAGTACTAAATATTTAATATCAAATTAATATATTTAACAAATACATTACATACAAATAACCCACAACTGAATCCGGATTAGAATACTTTGGAGAAATTGATTAGCCTTTTAATCAAATTTGTCAAAATATGGAATCTCAATTTCAGTACTGAATTTTCTGCCTCTCTTGGACATTCCCATAACCCCCACCTCTTGTTCAGTTTCCTAGCAGAGAAAGAAGCACAATTTGTTATCCCTAGCATAGGGATGGGATTGCCATTGGCAGGGAAGAAGTAAGATTCCCACCATATATTCTCATTTTATTTTTTCACCATTTTCAATAGGTTCACCTAGGGGAGAACACTTATGTTCTGTGGTTTGCTCACCACTTTAGTGTTTTCCTACAACTGAGGAGTCAACACCACAAGATAAATGGTAGCCTGCTTTTAGGGGGTGGAGTGGGCTGGTGAGTTGGGGAGCGCTTAAAAAGGCAGTTGCTCATAATTGGTTGTGTCCAAAGTCTTCCTATAGCAACACTATGCCCACTATATTGCAATGTTTTTGGATCTGTGCTTGACTGATGATTATCCTATCTGATCTTGGCCAAACCTGATCACCAGTGTTCAGAGCAATATCCTTCTGAATAAAGTAACCACGGATTTGATTTTGGGGGCACTCACTGTCCAGTCCTTTCTTGGTCGTTCTATGGTCCGATTCCTGTGATTATCATCTTAGACTGATTTCTTGAGTAATACTTAGCTCCAGGATTCTCATTACTTCACCTCACAAATCTGCAGGTAGAGATAAAGAAACTGAGCATCAGATATTTATTTCTAAGGTTACATGTCTGAAATTAAGTTCAGCCTGCTTCATGGTACAATCTAAATGAAAGCTAGAAGAAACCTGTTAAGTATTTGAAAAGAAGGTAATTTCCCTGCTCTCTCTAGAATTTTTCATCTCTCTGCTCTGGCTCACACTGGCGAGAGATTGAGTGGGTGAAAGTGTTGTGAGTAGTAACATACTCCCCTCTTTAATGGCACCTTTCCAAACTGCTAAAATGCAACAGGGTGTGATTGCTAATTACAATGTTGCTACATAAAATGCGTAAGCAGACAGACCCTTGTGATATGAGATCACTGCAGTTTTTAGGGAGGGAAGAGACCTTGGTGATTACTCAGAATATGATAAGAATGACCCTAGTCATTACATTAGAAAGTGCCAAAAAGATAGACTGGAATGTCAATGTTGTCTAAAGGTTAGTGTAAGCAGCAAAGCCATTGTCAGTCAGAGGATCATGAAGAAGAGGCTGTGAACTAAATGCACTGATTCTACATTAATAAATGAGTCCCTTGTCTAATATACATATAAACTTTCAACAAAGTTGTAGTCATGAAATTGAAAAATGTGATTGCTCACATTTGCTTTTATATGTGCTGCAAAGGTTGCTACAGCTATATTATATTGGGGTACAAATATCAATATTAAGAGAGAAAAGAAGAGTATTTATTTGGGGAAATCTTTGTGAAGGAAATGGGACTTGAATTGGACCATGAAGGATAGATAGTGTTAGAATAAGTAAAAGAATGGAAAAGGAGAAAAGACATACACAGGTGACACAAAAGTTTTATTTATTAGAATATTAGCTCTTCAAGGAGCTTTCATAGTTATTTAATTACAGAATTACAAAATGCTAAAATTTTAGAATTGAAAGGGACTTCAACTCATATAAGTGCAAGAATCTGTAAAATCTTTAATAAATGGTCATTTGGTCTTTGCTTATAGTTATCTGGTATTAGAGTAACATTCATTAAGTCCTAAGGTAGCTAGCTTATTTCTCTTTTGGATAATTCATTCTTTGTGATTTTTTTTTTTTTTGCTTTATAATCTGTCTCTGTAATTTCTACCCATTTTCCTACATCCATATTTATTCTCTAGAGAGTTAAAAGAGAGCCAAATTCATCTTCCACATGTGAGTTCAAATACTTTAACAGTCTTCATCTTTCCTAAGTTTTCTCTTTTTTGGGCTACACATCCAAAATTGCATCCATTTACCTCATTTCTCCTTCACCATCTTAGTGTCTTTTATCATATTACTTAACTCTGGAGAGTTCTTTAGCTTGTCAAAAACATTTCAATTAAATTCTGGCATTTGAAATTGATACTCTAAATGTTGTTGGACCAGGGGAGACAACAGTGGGATTCTTCTCTGTCTTGATAATGAAGCTCATGATTGTCTTAGGTTTAGGGGTGCCAAAGTATTCACTCATATTGAAACTTTACTACACTAAAATTCTTAGATCTTTTTCACTTGAATGGCTGCCTAAGCACAGTGCCTATCCTCTGTTGTGAAGCTGATTTTAAAAATCCAAGTATAAGACATATACACAAATCAATATCTCTAATATATTTCAACTTTTGTAGTTGTCCCAACTCAAATTAGCAGGACTTTCAAGTATAAAGCATAAAGTAAGGTTAAAGTAAGAAATAAAGAAAGGAACCTTTATAATGGTTTGGATTAAGTCATGAAAATTGGGGTTGAGAAGCCCTAATTTGGAACATGTAGGAGAAAGGAGAGATGTAAAGGGCTAGGACTGAGCAAACGCACTTGGATAATGGAGCAAGTGAGGCTATTTGCCAATTGGACAATTCTCTATTAACATGTTTGAAGGATGACCCTCCCCAACTATTCTGTGCTGGCTGGATCGGTGGGTGTGGACAAAGAAGAGGAAGTGACATGAGTGGGTGGAGTAGGAGGAGGAAATCCATTGATTCTCCTGGTGGTGGAGGGAGAGGATGGAGATTGCTAGATCTAATCTCCTGACCTCGATCACAAGAGATCAAGAATAATGACTTTTAATTATCCTGACTCCAGCTGATTCTAAGAAATCCAGGGTCCCAACAGAGAGAATAGGGAACAAGAAGTATTTTTGTCAAAGGATATTACCAAGTCTCATTTCACAAAGGACTTTCACTCCCCAAATGAAATCAGTGGCCATCATGTGCTGCTTTTTATGGAGCCACTAATTTTGCACTTGAAGGGCTCCTATAAACTCTATACTCTATTTCTCACTGATGTGTGAATTGGCTGAGTCCTTCATCTCTTTTAGATAATGACAACCTATTGAGGCATATGAAAGTCATAATTTTTCTAAGAAGGAGATGATTTAGTGGCTGCAGTCCTGAACTTGAAGTCAGGAAGACCTGAGTTCAAATCCAACTTCTGACACTTAAGCTGTGTGACCCTGGGTAAGTCACTAAACTTCTGTCTGCCTGTTTCCTCAACTGTAAAATGGGGAAAAAAATCAAAGCACCCATCTCTCAGGATTGTTGTGAGGGTCAAATGAGATAACATTTTACAAAATGTTCAAGCACAATTCCTGGCACATAGTAAGTACCATGTAAATGCTATTATTATTATTTAGCCTACTGTAATATTTTTGATTATCACAAATTTAATGCATTATTTTAGTTAGTAATATTTAATCAGTCCTTACTCTGTGAATTAATGTTTTAGCCTTTCTAGCTTCATGCCATTGAAAAACTTGATAAGTATGTTATTAATACCTGCATCCGAATTATTGATGAAAACAAAATTCTAATTAGCACAGGGCCAGGGATGGATCATTAGAGCACTCCATCAGAGGCTTCTTTTTAACTTGAAAATCCACTTTTCTTCATCTTATAGACAAAGAAATCGAGTTTCATACTGGTCCTATGATTTTTCCCAAGGACATACACTTAATGAATTGCAGAGTTGATACTTGAAACAATCCAATGCAACAATAACATTTATTAAGTTCCTACTATATGTAGAACATTGTTGTAAGTGCCTGGGAAGACAGGAAGATATAAACTTCAACTAAAACACAGTTCCTTCTCTCAAATTGTTAACAGGCTGATAGGAAAACTGGCCACTGACACAGACAGCTATACTGTTACAATGAATTACCACAATATAGTACAGAAAGCATCAGGGTAGTAACTGCTCCTCCTATTTGCACTATTTATTCAGCAAATAATGCACTCTTTTCCCAACACTACTTGTCTAAATCCTTCTCTTCTTTAAAGACTGACTTCAGCTTTCACCTCTTTCAAGAAACACCTTATACCTTCACTAATATTCCCTTATTCTCTGTACCTCTGCCATATCTTGCATTATTCTTTGGTAAATGAATTTTATCCTTCCTGATAGGTTGTAAGCTTCTTGAAGACAGTAATTAGGTCATTTCCATTTTTGTATCCTTGGGATATTAATAAATAAAGGGCATTTGATGAAGATTAGTTTAATTGAATTGTTTATATATTTTTGTTTCTCTCTTTTCCTCAGCAATCATTTATCATTAATAACTATTGTATATAAAATAAAGTTTCTATATTTGAGTTACTGTGACATAGCTTGGCAAATAAAATTCTTTATTTTTTAAGGAGTTTTTATATAATTTCTGTTTTCCCTTTTCCATATCCTCTTTTACAGATCTCATTTCCTTTCTCCATGTTTCTTCTAACTCTCTTTTAAGATTCTTTTTGAGATATTCTAAGAAACCCTTGTGAAATAGGGACCAGTTTATTTCTCCTTTTGGGGCTTCATCTGGAGTTGATTTGTCTTTAGGAACCTCAGGATTTAAGGTTTGTTTTCTCTCCATAAAAGTTGTCTATGGTTAGAGTTCTTTTTGCTTTTTTGCTCATTTTTAAAGGGTTGAGGTCTGCTCTTAAGGCAAAGATGTGACAGCTGCTTTGCCCTGGAGCCAGTGTTTCAGATTGATTTCTGGTGCTGGTAATCCCAGCCAGGTGCTGGTAATCCCAGCCAGGTGCTAAACTCTTCCAGAGCTCAGCAGTTTACAATTTGCCTTTTGCATTTGCTTCTGGGGGTTTTACAACAAATCTGCTAACCACCTGCTTTCAACCAGGACAGAGTAGCCTAAGAGACTCACAGAAGATTCCCTGGTAGACACCACAATGCCCTGGCTCCCTGTCCCAGCTTCTTGCTCCAGTTTCCTACACTGTAGTCTGGCCTTGGCAGACTGTCCCTTTGCCCAGTTGAAACCGACGTGTTCTAAAGTCCTTCCAAGGCTCCCTGTCCCAGCTTCTTGCTCCAGTTTCCTACACTGTAGTCTGGCCTTGGCAGACTGTCCCTTTGCCCAGTTGAAACCGACGTGTTCTAAAGTCCTTCCAAAGTATCTTCTCCTGGAAATGTGTAGTACTCTAAATATTTGTGGGTTCTGTCACTCTAAAGCCAGTTCGGAGGCTTGATCTGCTCTTGGTTTGATATACTGCTTCCCTGCCTCAGTTTCCCTGCCCAGTTGTAATGCCTGGTTCCCTGAATTATTATGCTATACCCTGAATAAAATTATTATAGCCATCCCTTCTTCCTTACATCATTAAGTTCTGGCCACTCTCACATTCCAGTGAATCATAAAACTCCAGATGGCTTATCTCAAATGTCTGTTTATTGCTCACTATCTCTTGCCCTAGACTCTCTGTCTCCTGCTCTTGACCTTATTGACTCCCAACTTGTCAGAACTAAAGTTATGATGCTTTCTGAAATTATGACTTACCCAGTGTTCTCCCCCCTTGCCTTTGTTTTCCTTATAGCTGAAGCTCTGTAAAAGGTCTGTGTTTTAATTGCCAGGGGTCAGACATGTTTTAGACAAGAGTCCTCTCTAACTGGCTAGCCCAAATTCTCCACTATTAAAATATTATAAACCTAATCTCTGTCTTGCCTCAGTTTCTCCTGCATTACATTGAGAGAAGGTCAGAGAAGATCAGATATAGTCATGTCTACTCCCTGCCATCTTAGTTCCACTCCCCCCCCTAAATTCTCAAAATAACTAGAGTGAATCTTATGACAGCATAGGAAAGTAAAACCTGAAATCAGGCTCTACAGGTTCAATTCTGTGTTTCTAAAATCATAAAATCGTTGCATCTCACAGTTTAAAATGTCCTCAGGGACCTCTGAATTGCATCCATTTCTGAAGTAGGAACACCCATTTAGGTTTCTAGCCAGTGAGTTCAGTCTGAGAATCTCAGTTCCTCTCTGCCCTGCTCCTGTAAGTCCTCTGTTCAGAGAATTGGAACCCCAGTTCTTTTCCAAGGTCATATAGCTAGTAAGTGTCTGAAGTCAGTAGTATATCTGAAGTGCTTAAATAAGGGGTTTTATTTTTCAAAACACTGTTTGTCTTTGAAACAATTGTAATCAGGGAGGCACAGAGCTACAAGTACCTGTAGAGATCAGTCATTGCAAAACCCCTATTTTATAGATGAGACAAATAAATCCTGGAAAATAGAAATGACTTATTGAAGTTCAAACAAGTGGAAAAAAAGAATTAGAATTCGTGTCAACTTCTAGTCTGATATTCTTCATACTTTCTCACACTACTTTTTGTGCCGTTCACTGGATTCAATTGTGTCAAATTCTTTGTGACCCCATTGGGGGTTTTCTTAGCAATGATACCAGAGTATCCTGGCTCTTATTTCCTTCTCCAGCTCATTTTACAACTGAGGAAACTGAGGCAACTAGAGTTAAGTGACTTGCCCACAGCCACATAGCTAATAAGTGTTGAGGTCAGATTTGAATTTAGAAAAATGGATCTTTCTGACTCCAGGTTCAATATTCTATCTACTGTGTCCCCTTGAAGTATGCATTGCTTTTTTTACTGGTTTATTATTTTTAAATTATGTGGCAAGTTTTGCAGTGCATTTATATCCAGAAATTGTGAGTCAGCCTGACTTAATATCAAGATGCCAACAGAACATTTGCTAAGATGAGAACAAGATCCATGAAAATAACATGAGAAATGCAAGAAAATGAATAAATATGACATAGTTGTGGAAACTGAGGCTTAGATAATGTTTCAGAAGCAGCATTGAAAGCCACACTTTCAGAGGAGAGCAAATTCACTATGCTTTCTCCTGCCTCTGCTATCTCTAATTACACATGGGTTTGTCTTATCTCCTCAAGCAATTATCCCATGAGCATTTATTAAACACTATGTGTCAGGGACTATACTACATACTGAGAATAAAAAGACAGAAATGAAACAAATAATCCATACCCTCAAGGAGAATATCTAGGGGAGATACCATGTACATAAACTTTAAAAAAACAGATATAAATACAAGGTAGTTTAATTAACAAAAATCTATATTCTTTAACTCTTGCCCCATTAAAACAGAGGATACAAACACATTTATCATAATAATTGTGCATCGTCAAGCAAAACAAATTTACTTTTGGCTATAATCAAAAAGATATGTCTCATTCAGAGACTGGATTAATCACACCTCTCCAAGAAGTTGGGAAATATGTTTTATCATAAGGCCTCTGGAATCAAGGATGATTATTGCATTAATCAGACTTCTTATATCTTATCAAAGTTATTCTTATAGTGTTGTTGTATAACTTGCCCTGGTTCTGCTTATCTCATTCTTCATTAGTCTTCAAAACTGTTTTTTTGTAATATTGATTCCATAGTTTAAATTGTTCTGCTAGCTGCTCACTTCCCTCTGTGTCAGTTCCTTCAGGTCTTTCCATGTATCTTTAAATCATCTTTTGTTCATTAATTACAGTACAATAATATTCCATTATATTTTTATACCATAATTTGTTCAACCGTCCCATTCTATTTAGTTTCCAACTTTTTAAACTAATACAAAAAAGAGCTGCTATGAATTTTTGTATGTATGTATACATACACATATTTATGTATATACACATATATGTAGGACCTTTTCTTCTTTCTTTGATGTATTAAATATAGGTATCTGGTGATGCAGTAGGTAAAATGCTGGGCTTGGAGTCAGGAAAATCTGAATTCATATGTGGTCTCAGATACTTACTAGTTGTGTGATGCTAAATTAGTAATTAATTCTGTCCCAGTTTCCTAACTTGAAAAAAAAAAAAAAAAAGCTGGACTAGGGCACCTCTAAGGACCATCCTAGCTCCAAGTCTGGCATCTATTAGGTTCATTTTAGTTTTCAATCTGTGATTTTATGATCTCTCTCCACTGCATTTCAACCACACATTGTCTTCCTTGTACTTTAGACATCTTGTGCTATAACAGGGTTATGATATCAGGAGAATGCTATAGGTTTAGTATATTCAAATATTGTATGCTATTTTGGATTACAGGAAGGCTGTGAGTTAGACTATAATATTGCTATTTCAATTTGAGACTGCTTGAAAGAACAAACCTAAAGAGCAGTGATTAAAGGATTACTACTAACCTGGAGGGAGGGCTTTAGGGAAGTGCCCTAAGGAAATATCCTTTGATCTCTTTTGTTCAACATTTAGATCAGTGATTTAGTGAAAAACTGGGAAAGCATGATTGGGTATAGGTGACAAGAAGCCAGAGGGGGAGATAACCTGGGTAATCAAATGATAAACCAAAGAAAATTAATGGGCTCAAACAAATGACAGGAAAAATTTCATAAGATGAAATGCATTTAGGAAGAGCATAGAATTCTCCACTTGGGCCAAAAAGATCAAATGTGTGTACAAGACAGATGAGGTGGGACCAAATAGCATTATTCATGTGAAAAAATATCCAGAGATTTTATTAGATTTATAACAGATGACTCAACCTTCTATAACTCTGAAAAGATTGAGACTATATGATGGACGCTCCCCTCCTGAACCACTCAAAAAGTCTCAACACCATCACTTTTTTTTCTCCTTTCTTCCTATGTTAGAGAAGTATTATTGTGCTCTTCATCCTATTCTCTGTCTTTCTTCCAGGACCTTACTCTGGCAGCTAACTTTCAAAATCTCTATCCAAAAAAAATTTGCATAGCTTTCCTTGATTAAAACATCAACAGCAGCAACAGCTCCTAGAACAGCCAAACTTTTTCCTTAGCTTTCCACTCCATCTAAATATCAATTGTATTTCTTTCTTCATCTTTAGTGATAAATTTGTAAGGAGAGTTGTCTAAACCTGATACTTCCTCTTGCTATCCATATTTTCTCTTCAATTCCTGTCAACAAGGCTTCTGACCCTACCCATTTCTCTATGAAAATTATTTTCTCAAAGAATTTTAATCCTAAAATTAATAACTTTTCAAAAATCCTTATCTTTATTAAATTTTAAACTTTTTTTTTACTTATTTGAAATATATTTCTGATATAGTCTCTTGGTTCTCTACCTTTCTAGTCACTTCTCTTCTCCCTGTGATTTCCCCCCCCCCCTATCTTCCCAACTGCGTGAAGTAGATGTTGCCCTCTTGAATTGGTTTAACAACCGATTTTTGGCTACACCAACAACCAAAAATTAGCTACACAGTCAATTTTAAAATCTAGATCTTTAGCCTTGACCTCTCCAGAGACATCTCCAGCACTTTATGTTTCTTCTTTAAGTCCCATAAGAAGTACAAAGTCCAACAAGTCTATAACCATTTATTATATTTCCCTCCAAATCTCTTCCTCTTTCTAAATTTTCTGTATCTATCACTGGTATCACGATTCCCTGGCTAGCCCATGTTTGGAACATGGTGCTATCTTTGACTCATCCTTTTCCTTCACTTTTCATATCCAATCTGTCATCAAGTCCTGTTCATTCTACCTCTGCAGTATCTTTTGAATGCATTCTCTTCCTTCGATTCCCACTGCCAGCACCATATTTCCATTTACCTAGTCTGGCTTTGAAACAGATCCTCTTAGCTATATTCTCCCTTCTCATTTACAGTCTATCCTTCATATTGATGTTGGAATAATCTTTCCATCAGGTCTAATTATGGAATGCTTAAAATCCTTATAAGATAAAATTCAAAGCATTTGGGAAACTATTTAATCATCTATCTAGTATTTTATTTAAATTTATTATAGATATATGGTCCTATGGATTGAGCAGTAGCCTTGGGCTGAGTAAAATCCAAGTTCAAATCCAGTCTTTCAGACTGGATCCTGGTCCAGTCATTCAACTGCTGTCTGCCTTAATTTCCTCAACTATGATATGTGTTTAATAATACTATCTACATCACAGAGTTTTTTTTGAGGATCAAATGAGATAATATAGCTAAAGAATTTAGCATAAAGCCTGGCACATAGTGGATGCTTAATAATGCTTGTTTCTTTCCCCTATTTCCCTTTACAGATTATATGATTCAGAAAAATTTCCACAAAAGTTTGCCTTCCCCAAGACATATTCTACCCTTGTCTGAAGCCATCTTTTGCTCCCGAGATCTCCAATGCCTGAAGGGCACTTCTTTTGTCCCTTTCACCCTGTACAATATCTAAGCATCCTTCAAAGTACCATTCAGAAGTCATTTCTTCCAAAAACCCTTGAATGATCCCTACTCCATTAGGAGTAACATTTTCTCCTTCCTCTCACTTTGAACTTTGTTCTCTACCTCTTAATTTTCATTAAATAGTCTGCATTATTATTGCTTTTTAATTTCTATATTTTTTCATTACTAGACTATTTGCTTTTGTAGTGATCAGAAATGTGTATATTTCTTAATATTGATCATGGTATTCAACAGTTTATCAACTTGAATTGAGTTGAATGACTATAGCCAAACAAATCAATTTACAAAAAAAATAAAAAAAATAAGTCACTAAAATGATTACAAAGGGAACCTAGTGTATGTGTCTATATTTTTCTCTGTGTTATATGTACATGGTTATTTGTATATTAATTAGAGTGTGAATTTCTTGAAGACAGAAACCAAAATGTTTTTACTTTTCTTTGTATCTCCAGTGTTTAGCATGGTGTCTGACACAAAAGTATGTGCTTAATAAATGTTTGTTAATTGTTCAAAAGAGAATGAAATAAAAACAATTATCATTCAGTAATAACAGTGGGGAGGTAATATTATAAAAGGTGATGTTCTTAGAAATTTTACAAGCAATCTAAAATATAATTGCTTCATTGATTTGGTCATATCCTCCTTAAGGGCAGATCACAAGATCTTCTCAATTTCTCAATCTAGCCAATGCTTATTTTTATGTTCACCCTCAATGTTAGAGGTTATCCTTTTCTTCTAATATTTGATCAGTATCAATGCAGCATTCAGTCTTTATGCCCCTCTGTTATTTCTCTAACCTGGTCAATCTAACCATGCTTTTGTTTATACATTACCCCGGTTTTCTCTTTTAAATCACCTTTCTTTCAGAAATCATGCTGGGTACTATTTTGAAACTACCTTTTCCATTATCCTTTGTGCTTTTTCATTTTCCTTTGGATCATTCATAATTTTGATTCTTCAGACATGGAAATCTTTCTACTAAATCACTGAGAAAATATTAGTACCAAAAGATATACATTTATGACAGCCACTATTGGTCTTATTTAGGAGATCCTGTCAATATTCTGATTTTCATTTAATCAGCCTAAAGTCCCATTTAAACTACAGTATAGCAGGACATCCATCATATTGGTTAGTATCTTTAGTTTGTGCTTGTTTTCTTGTTTATTATTCATCTGATTTTGAAATACTAGGCCACTGTACAAGATTATCTCTGTGGTCATATATGTCTCTTAATGCAGCAATTTTAGCATTTATACATAAAAATACTTTGTTGAAACATTTAGTAACTGAATAGAAGCTGTGAAATCATACATTTTCACAGCTATAAATAAATTTTGTGATTATAAAGATTTTCTGCAGAAAATCATCTGATAGCCAGCATTTATTAAGTATCTATCTACTCTGTGCTAGGCACTATACTAAGTTTTGAGGATACAGAAAAAAGTTGAAAGAGAATTCTTGCTTTTTAAGGACTTTCTAGTCTAATAGAGAAGACAAGTTGAAATTAGCAGTATACAATTATGACCTTCTATTAAAATTTGACATCAACTACAACATTGCATTACATAACACTCACCTATTTTCAAACTTTGTAAATCATTTATCAGCGGTTTCTCAGTGTATGAAAGGATTACATTTATAATACTAGCCTTGAGTTTATTCAAAGAAGGAGATTTTGATACAAAATTACAATTAGTTTTATTGTAACAAGTTTCTTTATTTTTAATATTCATTGCTTTATGAAACATATTGGGAGAGAAAAAACAGAGCAAAAAGCAAAAATCATGGGAAAGAAAAAAAACAGAAAAAGAAATGAATATATCATGCTTTTGTTTACATTCAGTCTCCTTTATTTCTGGACATTCAGTCTTTTTTTTTTTTTTTTCTGGATGCAGATGGCATTTTCTGTCTAAAGTCTTTTGGGATTGCTTTAGATTACTAAACTAATGAGGAGAACCAAGCCTTTCATAGATGATCCTTGCACATTCTTGCTGTTATTGCATACAATGCATACAATGTATTCCTGATTCTACTTGCTTCACTCAGCATCAATTCATGTAAATCTTTCCAGGACTTTTTATAATGACTTTGTTCACCACTTTTTTAGTAGAACAATAATATTTCATTATCTTCCTATATCACAACATTACCCAATTGATTGGCATCCACTCCTTTTCCAATTCTTTGCTATCTGCTATCACAAAAAGGGCTGCTACAAATATTTTGCCCAAGTGGGTCTTTGTTCCCTCCTTAATGATTTTCTTGTGATATAGACACAGTAATGGCACTGCTGGGTCAAAGAGTATGTACAGTTTTATAACCCTGTGGGCATAGTTCCAAATTGCTCTCCATAATGGTTAGATCATGCACAATTCCACCAACAATGCATTAGTGTCCCAGTTTTCTCATATCCCCTCCAAAATTTATCATTATCTTTTCCTGTCAACTTAGCCAGTCTGAAAGGCATGAGGTGGTACTTCAGAGTTATTTTAATTTGCATTTCTCTAATCAATAATGATTTAGAGCATTTTTTCATATAATTATAGATAGTTTTAATTTTGTCATCTGAAAATTGTCTGTTTATATCATTTGACAATTTATCAATTGGGGAATGACATGTATTATAAATTTGACACATTTTTAAAATATATTTTAGAAATGAGATCTTTATGAGAAATACTAGCTGTAAAGATTTTTCCCAACTTTGTACTTCCCTTTTAATCTTGTTTATATTGGACAAAACAATAATTTTGATGGGACTCATAAAAAAATAATAATGGGAATGCATCTGATTACTTAAGTAGCCAGGAAAGAGTATCTTCTCTACCAATATACTAGTCTGAGAAAGTGAAATCCACAAAGGATCATGGATACAATTCTTAACATTTGAGTGGTTTGTCTTGTAATAGTTAATATTAAAATTGTATTAATCAAAAATCACAAAAATAATCTTAATGGACATTTTAATAACTAAACTTTCAAATGAAGATCTATAATATTTATACTTTTGAAGTTCTTAAAATTCTTAAAATAGCATTAAGACATTTGGGATGTGATATATAGAATCAGTGTGTGTTTAACTTTTACAACTTCAAGTATTTATATGATTTTATTAATAAGCTCATTCTCACTTTCATATTGCAGCCACACACATTTGTAGTTATGCTCAGTAAAGAACAAAGAGAGAGGTGTGATGTGCATAAATTTGTGGAATTGCTTGGTATAATTGATGAACAAGTTAGAGATAGTGAGGCTTCTGCTCTCATCATTGATTGTAATCTCCAAATAAAAGGGCAGCTTGTTTCTGTAATAGCTTCAAACTCTAATACTCTTAAGGATCTCAAATGGTACAAGAAACAAATATCACTGATAGTTTGTCCACGTTAATGCATCATGATCTCCAGTTCCACCCAGCATCTGTAAAGGATTGGGTGTCTTAGATGCTGTTGCAATCTCACCAGTCTCACTGTTTCTGACAGCAGCAACTAAAGTACCAGCAACCTCTCCCTTAGTTTTTAGAAAGCAGTCATGGTAGAGAGGTTTATAGCAGCTTATAATACAATATAATGCTCTCACACCACCATCTAATATTTTAAAATGTTTTAATTTAAAGAATTGTTATGCAGTATTTGTGCAGATTATAAAAAGTTAAGAAAGGATATATATATATATATGTATATATAGAGAGATAGATAGATGTATTTATAGATACATACATACATACATACATATATACACATATAAACATACATACCTATCTCCCTTTCATTCCCCAACACTCCCAAACAAGCTACAGTTAAGAAAACTTATATCTATACATATGTAGATATCTACATACATTCATACATACATACACCTGCACATACAAATATCTTCCTCTCCCTGCTGACTCTTTCATTAAATTCTGCTCTATTACTTGCCTTGCTATTACCCCACCTCCCCCCACCCAGAGAGCCCTCCCTTGTCTTCTTCCTGAATCCTTTGCTTCCCCATCCACCTATTCCTCCTCCCTTATTTCTTTATAGATTTTGGAGGGTGCTATGCTCTTCATGGCATATATGTAGTGTTGCCCCCATTCCTGCTGTAAGTTTACAGAAATATGAACCCTCCTCTCCCCTCTAATTCCTCTATGTCTATTCTTCTCCTGCACCTCATTTGTATAATGTGATTATTATTTTTACCTTTACCCTGCCAATCTTTCTTTTGAGCCTTACCCTATTGTTGATGTAAATCTTAAACATAAAGTACATATTTCTTATGTTAAAAAAACATAAAAAATTTGTTCATGTTTAAACAGTTTGTCCATGTTGAGTTCCTTAAAATTTGCTCTTTGATACCAATATCAAAGATATTGGTATATCAATAGCAAAGATATTGTTATATCAATAGCAAAGATATTGTTATATCAATATCAAAGATACTGTTACATCAATATCAAAGAGCCAACTCTTTTATGTAAAATTTCATGTTAAGTTCAGGTTTGGTTGATAGAAGGTCCTGAAAATCTGCAAGTTCGTTGAATGTCTGTTTTTTCTCATTCAAAATTATAGGTAATTGTGCTGGATATCATGTTTTTTACCTTAGGCCTAGTTCTTTTGTCTGAAGTCTTTTATTGTAGCTGCTGATGTTTTGTACAATTCTAATTGTAGCTCAATTGAATTTGAGTTTTTTTTATTTTCTTATTTCTTAGAAAATTTTCTCTTTGAACTGGGGATCCCAAAATTTGGCAATAATATTCCTATGTGAATTCTACATAGGATCTCTTTAAGGTGATAATCAGTGGATTTTTTCTTTCTACTTTCCCCTCATGTAATATCACTCCAGGACAATTTTCTAGGATTATTTCCTGCATTATTGTGTCAAGATACTCTTTTTGGTCGCAACTTTTTGGCAGTTCAATTATTCTTATATTTTCTTTTCTTGATCTGCTCTCCAGACCTGACATTTTTCTTATGTTTCACAATCAGTTCTATTTTCTCATTCTTTATAATCGGCTTTATTATTTCTTGATCTCATAGTTTCACTGGCATTCCCTCACCCAATTCTAATTTTCAAAGAGTTATTTTCATCTTTGAGATTCTGTACTTCCTTTTCTAAGTGGTTAACTTTTTTCATAATCTTCTTTTCTTAGATGATATTAATTGTTTTTCTTTGTTTTTCCTCATCTCATTTGATTTTTGAATTCTTTTTTGAGTTCTTCTATAAATTCTCTCTCGGCAGAGAGATATTTCACATTACTCTTTGGAATGCAAGTTTTGTTTTGTTTTGTTTTTACTTCAGAGACCTTTTCTGAAGATGAATCAAATCTTCTCTGTTCCCATAATATGTTCTTTTTTTTTCTTTGCTAGTTAATTTTTTTTAATAAGAGGTATTAATGTAACACTTCTAATTGTGGGGTAGGTGAATGGTGCCTCAAGCTTCCCTTCACTTCTCCACTTTGACTAGGAACCCCAAATCAGGAACACCCTCTTGCAAGTGCCTATAGCCAGCAGCATCTCTGCCCAGCTGCTTCTGCACTCACCAAGTGCTAGTTCATTTTCTCCTAGAGCCATGTCTTAGCACCATAGCTGGGCCTGGTATTACCAGTCAGCCAAGCTACACTCAGTCTTCCTAGACTCAAACTCAGATTCCACACAATGTCCAGGATGTGATAGTCTCTGTGGTTCCTGCTAAGTCTCCAGCCACAACCAGCTAGCATGAGGGATCTCCACTTTATTATTTTGTGGAGTTAACCCAGAAATGTTTGCATTTCAGACAGATTAATTCTAGCCTTGATTTTTTCTTTAGATCTAGTTGGGATATGCCAGGAAGACCCCAAGTCTTCTAGGTTTTTCACTAGTCTATTTACCCTGAGACACAAATCTGTTCTATTTGTGGGGGAAATTGAGAGACCTTGAAATTTACCAACCTACTCTGCCATCTTCCCAGAACCCTTCCCCTATAAAAAAGTAAATATTATCTGAAAATTTTTATTAATGTTAATGCAAAATTTAATCACAGAATTCTAAATAATAACATGAGAAATATGTTTTGTATGTTACCAATTTTATTTTGTAAATTGCTATTTATGGGTTATTTCATAATTGCAGTATTAGAAAAAGTACATATTTTCTGAATTTATATTTTTGTTATAAAGAATGTTATGTAGAAAAATGTATTTTCAGCAATTTTAATGAAAGTCACAGTTTTGGTGTTTGCAAGGGCCTAATCTCCTATTTCCTGAAGTTTCCACATATCAAAATTCTTATTTTTTATTTGTTCACTGTTTTCTAGGAATGTTTCTCTTGAAAAAGTTGAGGATTGACTGTACATGTTATATATGCAAACTCTCATAAAGATCTTTGCAGAAATAATAAAGAAGACATAGGGATTGGTGATTTTTTAAAAGAGCAGTACTATGATTTCCTTATATTATGCAGATTTAATTTATTTGGATACTGGTTAAGGAACCAAATGGAATGCTTTCTATGAGAGTGGATTTTTTTGTTTGTTTATTTTTGAATAAAGGAATTCTTTGTGTGTTTATCTTTCTTGGAAGGTATAAATAAATATATCCAGTTATTATAAACAAATTCTCAACAGAGCTACTAATAAAGTTCAGAAGCAAAATAACTGATCTCATTCAAAGTTATATGTGTTCCTTGTATTATCCCAAACAACTTGTCTCAATTTTGACACTGGTTTTTTCCATTGGTTTAGTCTATGCCCTTTACTGATTTGGAATTTGGTGATTCTTAATGCCTTGTTAATTTCTTTTTCCTTAGTAATAGTGTTAACACTATTTATCATCTTTGCCATTCTTTTAGAAACTTCTCTGTTATATAAAAGTAAGTTCTAATTTTAGCCTCTTGTCTTCAGTAAAGGAAGATTATCATTGGAGTGGGAAAGATCAAAGTAATCAACAGTTAAATTTAACTTTAGATAAATAAGGGAATAATAAGAGAACATTTGGATGCCTTTCAAAAGTTCAAGATAGTAGGTCTACATGAATATATATCCCAGTGTGAGGAAAGAGATCATGCATGTCATTACTGGATTACAGTTAGTGATATCTAAAACATTATAAAGAATGAAAAGGATACTTCAGGAATGGGGAAGAGAAAATATTCTGGCTTTTAAAAGACAGGAGAAAATAGACTTTTGACTTCCATTACTATCAATATTCTCTAGGATATCGTTAAAGAAATAAATTATGTGGAGAATATTCTGGGAAGATGGCAGAACAGATCAGAAAACTCCAAGGACTCCAGATTTCTCTCACAAACAACAAGACAAAATAGGATTTCTGGGCAAATTTATTGAAGTGTAAATATCTCAAGGCTATCTATACTTAAACGGCAAACCCTGGGGTTAACTGGCTTGCAGTAGCCTCTATCCCAACTACAGGAATTTTCATATTGAGGGGCTCTGCTGCTAAAGACCCAGCTGTGCTATCATGAGGCCTTACGCAAGAAGGAACCAATACTCTGTGAGTGCAGAAGCAATGGAATGGGAATACTGTTGATTGTAGGCACATACATGAAGTTAGAAGTCTTGATTCCAGGTCAGAGGAAGGAAGGAAAACCTGAGGCTTGAGGCACCAAGCTCTACACCCCAGGACTAAAGATTATTACAATAACAAGCTGTTATTTAAAAAATAAATGAAAAAAGGTAGCCAAAGGGAAAATGACCCAACTATATAAAGTAACTAGGACACTAGAAAAGACTGGGGTTCATCTTCAGAGGAGGATACTGAAGTAAGGAAAAAAAAAAACAAATAAAAAAACAACACTTCTACCCCAAAGAAAAACAAAATAATTTATAAAAGAACTTTTGCAAACTTTAAAAATCAAATGAGAGATTTTGAGGAAATTAAAAAAAAAATAAGAACAATTCAAAATAAACAAGAAGATTATCAAAAGAAAGTCAAACAACAAGAAAAAAAGATTCAGAATCTTAAGAAACCACTTTTTAAAATTTAGAATCAGGCAAGAAAAAACCAGCAAAATTGTAAAAGATCAAAAAATAATAAAACATAATATAAAAATGTAAAAAAGAAGAGGATGTGAAACATTTCATTAAAAATGCTCTGGAGAACAGATCAAAAAGAGAAAATATAAGAAAAATTGGATTATGTTAAAGCTAAAATAAAAATAATCTTGACCCAATACAAGAGATAATTAAAGGAAATTGTCTTGAATGTTAGACAAAGAGGGGAAGTAGAAATGGGGAAAAAAAATTACTGCTCACCATCTGAAAAAGATCCAAAATCCCTAGATCAAGGAGAAAATATGAACAATAATAACATCAACAAAAAAATACCATTCAAATATGGCAGAACCACAATTAGAAATCATACAAGGTCTAGCAGTGGCTAAATTAAAAGGTGACAGATCTTAAAGCACCATATACTGAAGAGCTAAAAACTAGGTTGCTATCAAAAATATCACACTCTGCAAAATGAATCATGATCTGAATGTTAAAAAAAAAAAAAAAAAAAAAAAAAAAAGATATTCAATGAATTGACAGACTTTCAGGATTTTTTTGCAAAAAAGACCTGAATTTAATAGAAAATCTGACATACAAGATCCAAGGAAAATATAAGGTAAACATCAAAAACTAATTAAAAGGGATTTAATAAGGACAAACTCTTTACTTCTTATATGTGGAAATGTAAATGCATGTCTAAGTTTGTCATTAATTTGAAAGAAAGATTGAGGTAGACCTGAGTATGATGTAATTCTAAAAAGCAAACCCATGTAGGAAAAAGTTAAAAAAAAAAAAAATATATATATATATATATATATTATAAAATGAGGTGTGAAAGGAAGAAATGACACAGAAGAATCAAATGGGGAATAGGGCTACTAATTCTGGAATCCTACTTTAATTGGGAATGGATTAAAGGGGGAAATAATATATTTATGTAGAAGGGTATAAAAGTCTTCTAAATTCATAAAGAAATAAGAGAGTAAGGGATTGGAGGAGTGGAAAGAATATGGGAGGGATTTTTAAAGAGAAAACTTTTCATATAAGATCTGGTTAAAGAGAAAATAGCACATATATTTGGAAGGGAGTAAAAGTCTTTTAAATTTAGAAAAAAAATAAGAGATTAAAGAAATAGTATAAAGAGGAATAGAAGAGTGTGTAGATTAATGGAATAGGATAAAGGGGAACAACAAAAATATTTAGAAGGCTATAAAAATCTACTAAATTCAGATAGAAACAAGGGGATATGGGGAAAGGGTGGGGTGAGAGGATAAGAGAGAAATCCTTGAAGGAGTGATAGATTAAATTACAGGAGAATAAAGTATTAGGTATGTTGTGCTCATGTTAGTACCCTGGATATGTTAGAATCAGCCAGAGTCAGGATAAGCAAAAGTCTTTATTCTTGGTCTTTTGGGGTTGCCATTAGGGGATTAGATGTAGGAATGTACACACCTCCTTCCTCTCTCTCCACCACTCAAAAATGATCCTGCCTGTCCTACTCCATCTCATCTCTCTCTTTTCCTTCTTTGTCCACACCCATCAATAGAGCCAGCACAGAATAGTTGGGGAGGGTCATTCTCCAAGCATATGTTAATAGAGAATTGTCCAACTGGTAATTAGCCTAAGTGCTAGGTTACCTTATGTTAAGTGCATCTGCTCAGTTCTAGCCCTTTACACAGATAGAAGTTAAGCAGAGAAATCAGAAAGGATAGGAAATAAGAGATATACACACACATTAAAAATTATCAAGAGTAGGATTTACTATGGTTTAAAAAAAGAGCAATAGTAATCATGATCTCAGATGAAATTAAAACTAAAATAAATTTAATCAAAAGAGAAAAATTGAGAAACTACAATATATGACAATAATATTAATCAATACTGTTTTAGATTATTTAAAATAACTAAACAGTGTAAGGTTGGAATATTGCTGTGGTATAGCAAATGATGGGCTGTTGGATTTATGAATATCTATCTTTCTGTACACATACATATATGTATATGATCTATATATATGCATATATATATATATATATGTGTTTGTGTATATGTATATATATGTGTGTGTGTATGTGTGTGTATACATAGTAAAATATATAGCAGAGAACAAAAGGAATCTTATAAGTAAATATTTATTGTAGTATTTATGTAGTACTTATTATATAGACATTCTTGAAAATTATTGCTTTATATTTTGAATCCTCTCATGTTCTGCTGTAAACATGACACTTATTTTTTTTCTCTTTTCCTGTTGTGTATTTGATTTTGAAGTATTTATGCCCATGTATTAACATGGTCAATTTTTGTATAAGTTCCATGAACTGTCAAGAAAAAATTATACACCTTTGTATTGCCAATCAATTTTCTCCAAAGGTCTATTATACTTAAATTTTCTAGAATTCTATTAATCTTCTTGACTTCTTTCTTATTTATTTTGTTCAATTTATTTATTTCTGAAAAAGCAAACTATACTACTAGAATAGTTTTGCTGCTTATTTTTTTCTTGCAACTATCTTAACTTCTCTAGGAATTTGGTTGTTATACAAGTTGGCGCATATATGTTTAGCATTGAAATGACTTCATTATCTATGGTACCCTTTAGCAAAATAGTTTCCTTCCTTATCTATTTTAATTAGATCTATTTTTTGCTTTTGCAAATTTGTCATTTGAGATCAGGATCACAACCCCTGATTTTCTTACTTCACTTGAAATATAATACATTCTGCTCCAGCTTTTTATCTTTACTCTGTATGTATCACTTTGCTTTAAATGTGTTCTTTGTAAACAACATATTGTAGAATTCACACTTTAAATTCAGTTGGCTATATGCTTCCATTTTATGGGAGAGTTAATCCCATTTACATTCACAGTTAAAATGATTAATTCTGTATTTCCCACCATATTATTTACCCCAAGTTATGCTTTATCTTTCCTTTTCCTTTTTCTATCTTCCCTAGAAGTTTGCTTCTGACCACCACTTCCCTACTTTACAGACCCTCCCCCTTTCTTATACCTTTCCCCTACTATTTCTGTTTTCCCTCCTATTTGCCTCCCCCTTTCCTTATTCCTTTCCCCTCCCACTTTCCTATAAGGTGAGAGAAGTTTCTCTGGAAACCAAATGTGTTTGATAATCTCTCTTTGAGCCAAATCTGATGGGAGTATTATTCACATAATGTTCATCTCCCTCTCTTCTTTTCCACAATTATAGTAGTCTTCTTTGTCTCGTTATGAGATGTACTCTACCACATTTTACCTCTATTTTCCTCTTTTTCCAGTACAATATCCTTTCCACCTCTAGTTTCTTTTTCATATTATCACAATAAAATCATATTATATCTGAAGTCTCTAAGTACACCCATAATAGAGATATAGTTCTCAAGAGTTCTTTCCATTTTAACTTTTTTTTTTCTTTTTCCCTGAGGCTGGGGTTAAGTGACTTGCCCAGGGTCACACAGATAGGAAGTGTTAAGTGTCTGAGATGAGATTTGCACTCGGGTCTTCCCGAATTCAGGGCTGGTGCTCTATGCACTGTGCCACCTAGCTGTCCCCTTTTTAACCTTTTTATGATTCTTTTGAATTCTGTATTTGGAAATCAAATTTTTTATTCAGCTCTAGTCTGATTCACCTGAATCATTGAATGTCCATCTTCTTCCTTGAAAGATAAAGCTCAATGTAGCTGTATAGGTGATTCTCGGCTGCAATTCAAGTTCTTTTCCCTTTTGGATTATCATATTCCAAGCTCTTTTATCTTTTAAGGTAGGAGCTGCTATATCCTGAGTAATCCTGATTGTGGCTCCTCAGTATTTGAATTGTTTCTTTATGGCTGCCTGCAATATTTTTCTTTGGTCTGATAACTCTAAAATTTAGCTATGATATTCCTTGGCATTTTCATTTTGAGGTCTCTTTCAGGAGGTGATTGGTGAATTCTTTCAATGGCTATTTTAACTTCTGGTTCTAGGACATCAGGGCAGTTTTCCTTGATGACTTCCTGAAAGATGATGCCTACACTTTTTCTTTTTTTTCATCTAGTTTTCAGGAAGTCCAATAATCCCTAGATTGTCTCTCCTAGATCTATTTTGCAGGTTAGTTGTTTTTCTGATGAAGTATTTTACATTTTGTTCTTTTTTTCCTTCTTTTTTTTTTTGGTTTTTGACTAATTCTTGATGTCTTATTGTGTCATTCATTTCCATTTGTTCAATTTTAATTTTTGGTTAATTATTGTCTTTAGTTACCTTTTTCAGTTTCTTTTGTATTTGGCTAATTTAATTTTTAAATGAGTCGTTTGGTTCATTGCATTTTTTTTTTCATTTCACAAATTGTTTTTCCACAAATTGATTTCTTTTTCGTATCTATTCTGTTAGTAGTTATATGCTTTTTCATTTCACAAAATCTATTTAGTGAAGAGTTATTTGTCTTTTCCATTTCATTAAATATATTTTCTAGGGAGTTATTTGCTTTTCCCATTTCATCATATCTATTTTAAGGAGTTTTCTACAGATAATATCTGGTTTTCCCTTTCCATACCTTCTTGCAAAAGTCTAATTTCCTTTCTTCATTTTTCTTCTAACTCTCTTTTAAGATTCTGTTTGAATTCTTCCAAGAAAGCTTGTATAAGGGGGACCAGCTCATAGAACCATTTGGGGCTTATATGGAGCTGTTTAGCCTTTGGGAATCTAAGGATTTGAAGTCTATTCTTCTCTCTCTCCATAAAAGCTGTATGTGATTAGAGTCCTTTTTGCTTTTTTGCTCATTTCTAAAAGTTTGAGGTCTGCTCTTCAGGCAAAGGGGAGACAGCCACTTTATTTTGCCCTGGGGCCAATATTTCTGATGACTTCTGGTGCTGGGTAGTTGCAGCCAGGTCCCATGTTCCTCTGGGGCTCAGAAGCTCACAATTTGCCTTTTGTATTTGTTTTTGGGTATCTCACAGCAAATCTGCTAAATCACCAGCTTTCAACCAGGACAGAGTAGCCTAAGACACTCACAGAATATTCCCCAGTGTACAAATGCTGCAATGCTCTGCCTTCCCACCTCAGCTTCTTATCTTGGACTCCCTACTCTGCAGTCTGGGCTCAGCAAACTGTTGCCCTGCCCAATTGAAATAGGCCTTTTCTTATGTTTTTCCAAAGTATCTCCTTCTGGAAATTTGTTTTATTCCAAATATTTGTGGATTCTGTCACTCCAAAACCAGAAGCTTAATCTGCTGTTAATTTGAGGGAAGGTCAAAGGAAATCACATAAATTCATGTCTACTCTTTGACATCTTGGCTCTGCCCCTTTGTGTATTTGTTTAAAATATTTTAAAGAGATAGAAAAGGAAGCAATGATAACAGAAAGCCAATATGGATTCATCAAAAATAGGTCATGCCACATTTACCTTATTTCCTTTTATGATGATCCTGTTAGACTGATGGATAATAAGAATGTTGCAGATATTGTTTAAAATGACTTTCAAAAAATTTCCAAATTATTGCATGCTGTTTCTTGCCATAAGTTGGATACATATGAGCTAGATGATGTGTTTGGATAGACTAAACTCAAAGAATGGGCTGTGAAAATGAGAGATAACAGAGAAACAGCCTAAGTCTTGTTTCCATTGTCTTTTTGGGAATAGAATCTATTATATAATATCTGCAATAGATCATCCATGGTCCTGTTCTATTTAACATTTCCATCAATGATCAGTATAAAGTCATTGATCATATGCTCACCAAATTTGTGGATGACACTATACAAAAAAGAATACATAACACATTTGAATGACAGAATCAGACTCTCAAAAGATTTCAAGAGACTAATATGATAAATGATTATAAAATGGATAAATGTAATAGGAAGAAATGGGAAGTCCTGCATTTGAGTTGAAAAAAATCAGTTTCAGAAATACACAAAGGTGAGACATAACTAGATGGCAGTTCATCTAAAAGAGATCTGGGGATTTTGGTGAACTGAAAGCTCACTATGACTTAATAGTGCAATAGCAGACAAAAAACTAATATCAATTTAGATTGTATTGAGAGGTACAGAAAATGATAATTACATCAGTATACTTTGCTATAAGTAGATTGTGTCTAGAGGATTGTGTTTTGTTCCATAAACTATGCTTACGAAAACACATCACTAAGCTGAAAAATTTCCATTCAAGGGTGATAATGATGATGAGTCATTTGAGGGTGAGGACATATGGAGTAGCCTGGAGGTACTAAAATATTCAATCTAGAGAAGAGAAGAATAGGGATAGGAGAGTAGCATAATAACTGTTATCAAACTTTTGTCTAGAGAACAGAAGAGCAAATGAAAGTTTTTGAGGAACATGTATATAAGCTTGATACAAAGAAAAACTAATAATTAGAACCCTAAATCAGTATCTGGGGAGGTAATACTTTGCCTTTCTATAGATATCTTCAAGTGAAAACTACATGATTGTATATTGGCAACGTAGTAAAGACATTTCCTATTCAGGTATCATATATACATGACTTCTGAGACCACTTCTTATTCTCTTCTTATTCTAAGATGTTGTATGATTCTATCAAAAAAAATATTCAGCAAATGATTATAACATGAGTGTTTATCTCTCGTAATAATCAGGCCTGAGACAAAATACCTGTGTCTGCAGGTTCTATAGTTCTGGGTAAAACTTTACTTTGTTGGGGTATAAGAGAGAGAGTTCAATTGATATGTTCCGGTGTTGATCACAGGCTGAGGGTGGGATTAGAATCCTAATATGTTCTGGTAAAGGATGGTGTCCAAAGTATTAAGCCCAAGATTTAAAATTGAAGCCTTAGAAGTGAAAGGGCTTAAGTGGTAACATCTCTGAAAAGGAAGTCAGTGTCAGAATCTGGACTGATTTATAGATCTTATTACCAAATGAACTAGAGGGAGTAGAAATGTGAGAAAAAATTGGATCAAAATTTTGACCTCTCCCGGCCCCCAAATTCCAGGAGTTTAGTAAAAGATGAGTTAGTCTTCAAGAATCAATGGTTTGGTAACATTATCAATGACGTTGATCTAAATCAAGGGAATTCTGGGGTTTTGGGGGTTTGGTGTGTTTGTTTGTTTGTTTGTTTGTTTGTTTGTTTGTTTGTTTTGTACTTACAAACCTACTGACTCATGTCAATAGCATGGTCAAACCTTGCTGTGCAGTGTTCCCTATGTTATCTTTAGTTGGAGAGTTCCCAGTACTATTCACAGAATCACATGATGAGTGTAAGAAAGTACCTTAGGCATAATATGATTCAATTCCTTGGAATTGACCCAGAGAACTTAACTGATTTGCTTAGAGGTCAGGTCACACATCTTGTCAGGAAGCAGCAGAGCAGAGATTTGAACCAAATCATCTGTATTTAAATCCTGGCTCTTTCCATGGAAGCTTTTCCCTTTTCCCACTAGTCTGTTGTCTTTCATAGCAATTGTCTGGTTAACTGTAATCAATGAACAAACATTTATTAATTTCCATTTCTCTGTGTTAAAAGATGAAGAAAAAAAGTAAAAAGCGTGTTGTTTTTCCAATTAGACTGTAAATTCTTTGAGAGGGCAGGGATTATCTTTTACCTTTTGTTGTAGCCTCAGATTTTAGTACATTGTCTGGTACCAAAGGAACTTAATGAATACTATCTATTGTTTGAAAAATAGTTCCTGCCTTCAATGAGCTTATATTGTGCTAGATGAGGCAAAATGTAAATAAGTACATAAAGCTATATACAGATTAAACAAAAGATAATCAGAAAAAGCTGGTGAGAGAGGCAAGAGTATCAGATAGGTGGGTCCAGGCTTAGAGAGATAAATTTGGAGTCAGAAGCCATGGATAGTCTTTTATGAAGCACCTTGATGGAATTAGGACAAAAATTCATGAGAATCAGATTAACAAAAGAATGGGAAACTTCACAATGAATGCATTATGAACAGAAAGAAGAGTAGTGGACAGATGTAGATGAAGCTATAGGTCCGGGACAACAGAAAATGGTCTTGAAGGATGACTCAGAAATTATGTTAGAAACAGAGAGAGAGAGCCAAGTAGATAAGACAGAAATAGGCAAAGTAGAGGAAGAACAAGACTCAGGGTAGACAGGGTATCACTAGTCAGGTGGATAAACAGAAGGCAATGGGAGAACAAACACTGGAGGCAGACCAGGTCAAAATGTTCAATATCCAGTAAAGCAGAAAGGGATTGGGAAGTCCAATGTTGTGGGTGAAGGGAAAAGACAAAGCAAATAAGGGAATAGGTGGGAGGAACTGACAAGAAAGGACAGTGACCTCAGGATGGGTTCTGTTAATTATTCACTGCTTCATTCATTCCATAAATATTTATCGAGCTCCTGTTTATGCAAGATATTGTGCGAGGTGCTCTCAGGGATACAAAGATGAATAAGAAACATCTGCTTTAAAAGAGGTTACTAACTGGGAAGAAATTATATAAATACTCAAAACTTACAATGGAAGATAGATATTTCCAGCAGCTGAAGTTCTCTTCTAAGGAGCCTCTTTATACTTCCCGATGGTAGTCCTTGGATTATTGACATAAAGAAAAAAGAAGAGGGAACCTTGTTTTTGTCACTTAAAGTTTGCAAAGTGCTTTACACACAAACTTCTGAGATTGTTGCTTTTATATATTTTGTATATGAGAAAAATGAGACAATAAATAAGTGCCTTGTTCAGGGTCACATATCTTAAATAGAAGTTCCCATACTATCTCCATTCACCGTGCCCTTAATGTCTCACTAATTTTTTTCATTTCACCCTAAGCCAAAAGAAATACCTAAAAGTTCCATTTAATTAGATTCAAACATTTCAATAAGCATTTATGCTTTAACAACTCAGTGGCCATTTGGAAAAAAAAAAATGTCAATTAAAAGAAAAAATATTTTTATGTCTTATTAAATAATCATAAATACTAATGAGATATACTCACTGGGGATGCTGCATATCATCTCAGACCTTGGAATCATATTGGACATCACCGCCCTCATTTCCTATTGTAAACTGATTTTTGTATGGTTCTTTTATTTTTATTTCAGCCACTTCCTCCAACTTTGCAAGAACATTACATCACAATTGAGATAGTTCAAGAAGTTACCAGTGTAATCAAAGAACAAATAAAGAAAAAAAAAAAAACCCTCAAAAATCCAAAGACATCACATCATATGTTTAAGAGGATTAGAATTTGGATTTTCCTAACTTTAATTCTAGGATTCTGTCTACTACTTAACTAGATGTTTCTCTGTGTGATATAAATATAAAAAGATTATCTCTATCTCTAGGTTATCTATATCTGCTTAATTATTTATATCTATCTACTTCTACATATAGATGTTTAATAAATGTTCAACAAATAAAGTTTAAGAAATATATACATATATGAGCATATAGATAAATTTCTATATATAGATGTATATATATAAGTATGAGTGTATATATACATATATACAGATAAATATAGGTATATGTAGATAGATATGAATTTATACACACACACACACACACACACACACACACACACACACACACATATATATCAGGGAAGATATTTCACCTGAAGGTCTTAGGCTGAAGTTTGGGGTAAAATCCTAATACAGAAAAATCAAAAGATGGTACCCAAGAATTCTGGTTTTGAATATATATGTAGGCATTTATTTATGCTTATACATATTTTTACGTATGTAGACAGATTCATTTGTTCATATCTACTCGATTGTCATATATAGAGATATCTCTATCTACCTGTCTATCTTTTTACTTTAATTTTTAAAATTGTGTTGTTTTTTCACTTCTTTTGTTTGTATCCTTGTGCTTAGCACAGTATCAGGTATATAGTAAGTAAAATGCTTAAGCTCAATAAATATTTGTCAATTGACTAACTGATTAATTGATTAAGGAGAAAATCAGTCCTCAATAAGGGTATTTGAAGCCCATAATGGGAGAAGTGGAAGAATCTTGTTGGGTGAATATTAGGGAAATAAAGAAAAGGATAGTAGATTCATTAATAAATGTTAATATTGAAAAAGGCCTTAAAACAAAGCATGTTAGAACCAAAAGGAACTTGAAATTTAGAAAATTAGAAAACAAAATGTTAAAATATGAGATTCTAGGTTTTGATGGAGTTTTGCAATAAAGAAAGGTAGGACACAGAACATGGACTTTTAAAGGGAAAAAAATTTCATCTAGTTCAATTCCTTCATTTTTCAAAGAAAATGAAGGGTTTGGACTAGATAATCTCCACATTTCTTCCAGCTTTAACAAACTGTGATTTAAATTTAACATTTGCATTGCTAATAGCTCACTTTCAAAGTGTACTTCAGTTGGGGTTTGAGCAGTCTTTTAACAGTTTTTCACATTTGAATAGATAGGTATGCTTTTTTTTGCAAACTTGGCTGGTTTCCATATGAGCCACTGAACATATGAAGATAATAGAATATTGAGCAATAAATACATATTTTCATCTCCCCATACCCTTCTCTCACTAGAGGATTAGCTCTGCAACTTTTGAGTCTATGCACATGATGTAGGTTGATATACTGCTTAACTGCAAAGGATTATCTATCACTAGATCATAGAGCCATAGAAAGTTGAAAAAAATTTTAAAGAAAAAGAAGTCCAATTCATCATCATCTCAACTTAAATATTTGAAGTGCTTATGCTTTCATTGTTTTAGGCACTCTCCCACTAGTGCAAAATGCAATCCCTCTTTACAGAAGAATACAGTTTATTTATAAATATATATATATACATATATATATATATATATATATATATATATATATATATATATAATCTTTGTCTTTACATATGTATATGAGTTGATGAGACTGAAATAATGGATTATACTAGGGGCCAGGTTTCTAGAAATATTTCTCCACTTTTAAGATGGTCCTTTATTAAGGCACCCCCAATTCTTTCCTGGATTCTGGTCAAAGTCTTGGAGTGGCTACATGGTACAGTGGATAGAGTGAGAGCCCTGGAATCAATATTTGAGTTCAGATCTAGCACAGAGAGTTACAAGTTCTGTGACTCCGGGAAATTCACTTTTAGTTTTTCCATCTACAGAATGAGCTGGTGAAGGAAATGGCAAACATTTCACTATCTTTGCCAAAAAAACAAAAAACAAAAAACAAAAACAAAAAGGAATCACAAAGAGGTGGACATGACTGAAAATAACTAAACAACAACAACAACAACAAAAATCAGTCTTTCCAACTAGTTAGAACCTGTCAGGATTCTTGCTCTGTGGTTATATTTTTTAAGATCCAGAGCCTGGTACATAGAAAGTCCTTAACAAATGCTTTTTTTGTTGAGTGACTGACCCCAGGGATTCTTCTATGTCACAATGAAATTTTGATATAGAACTTTCCTGAAGGTTTATAGATAAAAAGTGTTTGGGGGGGTGAAAATTTCATTCTTAAGAAGGAGAATAGGATTGTTGTTAAGTTATTTATAGCTGAAGTTATCGAGTTACAGATTTATATAGCAGGATTTTGAAGAAAAAATAATAGAGCAGTTTTTCCCTAAAGGTTGAAAGAGCAATAATAGATAAAGCAATTTATATTTGCTAAAATGAAACACGGCCAGTTCAGATTCAAATGCTGGTGAAAAAAAAAAATAAAGTCCCTCTCTTCACACAAATATATTGGATGCATGTCAGAAATTGAATGCTGATCCTGAAAAATCAGAAGATTTTTTCCTAGTGAAAATGGGAATAAGTTAGGTGTTTAATAATTTGCTGGAGGCAGAGCCAAGATGATGTAGGAACTCATTCAACCTTTTCCCCAAACTGCTCCAATTCCTTTAAATAATGATTCTAAACAAATTTTAGAGCATCGGAACACATAAAAGACAGGGTAGAACATTTTCCAATCAAAGACAACTTAGAAACTCAGGAGAATAGGTCTGTGAGACCAGGGTGGGACTCCCACATGCAATTCAGGGGCAGGGTGCAGCCCTGGACCCAGTCCCAGAACTGGCGTGGGCCCAAACTCTGAATCAGTGGCAGTCCTGGTGGCTTCCAGGTCTCTCAGTTCAGAGCCAGCAAACAAGAGTTTGAAGGTCAGTGGGACCAGGATGGAAGTCCAGCATACAATCTCAGCATTGACCCAGCCTGCTTCAGCTCCAGCTCAGGCCTCAGCATCAGTGAGGCAGGATCTCTGATCTGCAGCAGTACTTGAGTCTTCTGGACCTCTCAGCCCAGGGAACCCCAGGGAGGACTCGAAAGGTCAGTGGAAAGAATCTGTGACAATGAGGTCCCAGAGCAGCCCCAGTCAGTGGAGCCTCAGCTCCGGCCAGCACATGAGATCTCACAGTCACAGGAACCTCCTCACAACTCCAGGACAGAACAAAGGGCTTGTGGTCAGGTTCCCTGAGGGATCTCTGAAAGCAGCTGCACCAAGCTGGGGACAGGGCACCCTGGAAATAGGGACCTACTTTAGCAAAGAGTTAAAAGCCAAATGATAGGCTAGGAAAATGAGCAGATAACAGAAAAAGTTTCTGACCATTGAAAGTTTTTATGGGGACAAGGAAGATCAAAACACACTTAGAAGATGATAACAAAATCAAAGCTCCTACATCCCAAGCCTCCAAGACAAATAAAAATTGGGATCAGGTCATGGAAGAGCTCAAAAGGGACTTTGAAAATGAAGTAAGAGGGATAGAAGAAAAATGAAGGAATAAATTGAGAGAGGTACAAAAGGAAAATCAAGAAGCTAATGAGGAGAAGAATGCTTAAAAATCAAAACTGGTCAATTAGGAAAAGAGTTATAAAAGTTCACTGAGGAAAATAATAACTTAAAATAGAATTTAGCAAATGGAAGCTAATGACTTTATGAGAAATCAAGCAACAATAAAGCAAAACCAAAAAAAAAATGAAAAAAAATTAGAAAAAAAAGTGAAATATCGAATTGGAAAAAAAAAATTGACCTGGAAAATAGATCCAGGAGAAATTATTTAAAAATTAATGAGGTAGGTAGGTGGCACAGTGGTTAAAGCATCAGCCCTGAAGTCAGGATAATTTGAGTTTAAATCTGACCTCAGACACTTAACACTTCCTAGCTGTGTGACTTTGGGCAAGTCACTTAACCCCAAAGGCCTCAGCAAAAACAAAAAAAATTAATAAATAAAATTATTGCTTTATCTTAAAGTCAAGATAAAAAAAGAGCCTAGATATAATCTTTAAAGAAATTATCAAGGAAATCTGTCCTGATATTCTAGAATCAGAGGGTAAAATAGAACTTGAAAAATCCATCAGTTACCTCCTGAAAGAGATCCCAAAAGGAAAAACTTCAGGAATATTATAGCCAAATTCTGGAACTCCCAGGTCAAAGAGAAAATATTGCAAGCATCAAGAAAGAAACAATTCAATTTTAGTGGAGCCACATTCAGGATACTACAAGATTTAGTAGCTTCTACATGTTTTTATTGTAGCTTTTTTATTTACAAGATATATGCATGGGTAATTTTTCAGCATTGACAATTGCAAACCTTTTTGCTCCAATTTTTCCCCTTCTTCCCCCTGCCTCTGCCTCCAGATGGCAGGTTGACCAATACATGTTAAATATATTAAAGTATATGTCAAATACAATATATGTATACATGTCCATACAGTTATTTTGCTGCACAAGAAGAATTGGACTTTGAAATAGTGTACAATTAGCCTGTGAAGGAAATCCAAAATGCAGGTGAACAAAAATAGAAGGATTGGGAATGCTATGTAGTGGTCCACACTCATTAGTAGCTTCTACATTAAAGGACTGGAGGGCATGGAATAAGATATTCTGGATAGAGGGTTCTTATTTTCATGAGACTAGGAGATCCATGTTTTCTTTCATAACTTGACTTTTATGGAAATGCTTTGCATAATTTCACATGTGGTTTCTTAATTGTGGGTGGGGATAAGGGAGTTAACTTAGAAGTCAAAAATCTTAAATGTAAAAAATGTTTTGAATATAACTCAGGAAAGTATTAAATATTAAAAAAAACATATTTGCTAAAAGTTTCATTCTACGAATTGAGTCGATACTGAAAAGGGAGGCTCTTCCTTTTCCCTATCCAGCTACCCTTTCTTTTATTCTCATTCCACTCCCTAATCAGCCCATTAGGTTGTAGGATAGCAGCAGCCAATCACTAAATTTTCTGTCCCTTCATGTTAGAATTTATCTGTTTATGGAGAATCTGGAAGAGCAAGTACCACAGGGGTAGCCCCCTCCAAACTATTCTGTCCCATTCCCTTTTTTCCTTCCTTATCAGAAATTTACTATTCTATCCTTATCCCACATCTATTAGACAGCCCTGAGGATCCTCATACCTTTCAGAGCTTCAGAACTATTTTCTCTCCTTCCCACTGACCTTAAAAAGGGCTCCATCATGACCCCTGAAGTATACAGGGAACATCATTTATCAAATCATAACTCTCTGTCGTCATTTTAATCACATAATAACTTATTACTCATTATTTATTTTAATTGCTTTGCATGAATAAGAAGTCACCAAATATAGTCCTTCCAGTAAGGTGGAAGATCTATTTTACCATTTACCCTGCTTTGCTGATGTATTTGTCTATGTACTGATTAACTGTCAGGATTTCTGCTTTTTCCATTCACTTTGTAGCAGATCACACATACACACACACATGAATGAATGAATGAATGAAAAGGCTTACATGAGTTGTGTTTGGCACTCCGGCACTAATTTAGGCTGCCACAAAACAAGTCTCTAAGACTATAAGAGGAAAATTGGATGCTGCTCTGCATGGGTAGAACAGCACTTCACGTCTCTATACCAATAGAATTACAGTTTCAGGCAAAAACAATACATATGTTTGTATATCCTTAGACATGTACCTTCTGTTCCTCTCAATAGGATGAAAGCTCTTTAAGAACAGGAAATGTTTTATTTTTGTCTTTGTATCCCCAGCACACAGTACACAGTTGGGTGGCACATATTAAACTTTTAGTAATGCTTACTGGTTTATACAAAAGTGCAAAAGACTAATAGAAAAAATAATCCTGTGAGTGAGTTTTGAATGAGGGAAGGAGACAAAGTGGAAGACAGGAAGTAGTGGTGGCGAACATATCAGAAACAAGACAGAAGATACAGAAATGAGAAAAGATATTGAAGAAATGTAATTCTTTCTTGAAACTTTATGGCTGATCTTTCCCTTTAATGTTGCCTATGTTGTGATCAAAATGTGGAAATTTACCCACAATGTCAGATTATTGAATGACAAAGGAATACCCACATAACTACTTTTCTCTAGAACTGCTCAGAACAGTTGGTTTTTTTAGTCTCTGAAACACAAGTGTAATATTGTATATTTGTTATTTATTTTACCCATTCGATTATGAGTTTTGATTCACTTGAAGAGATGGACTTTTTCCCCTCAATAAAAAGTTCAGTGCTTTGAACATAGTAAGTGATTAATAAAAATTTCATTTTTGTTCTATATACTTGAACATGTCTGCATTAGTATAACCTAGCTTCTGATGTTGACATTCGACTGATCTTGTTTTTCATTGTCCTTTAATATAATTACAACACAATTTTTAGATTGGATAGCTCAAAAGAACTTTCTTGAATGGATTCGTTTGTTTTGTCCTCCATGGTTCAAATCAGAAATAGCTTCATATTTGCTTTAATCTGTCCTTCAAGGTCCTCTGACCATAGTTGTTTTTGAATGGTTTTAGCTGGTTCTCTGAACTTGTGGATTGTTCTTTTGACAATGAACAATTATTGTATTAATCCTCAAATTCACATGTTTCTGCAAGAGAAAGCTCATATTATTCAAAGTGACCAAGTGATTGTATAACAGCTGGTTAGACTACTCATGTAGCCATCTTGATTGATCTTAAAATAGATTCCTCCTTACAAAGGAAAATAGAAACAAAACTTCAGTTTCATTTAATTTGGATATAATTTGGTCATTTTTGTCCTATGAACTGGAAAAGGTATAATGTCACCAAATACACTATATTCACTGATTAAGTAAAAAGTCAGCATGTGGAAACCTAGTCATATTCATACTCATAGGAACGATTTTTCTTGTTAAGATTTGAAGTAAAGAACTGGATAAACCTGTATATTTTCATATTATTTTTACTGGCAGTATTCGTAGTGGATCAAAATATCTATTACTGAAGACTGGCTTATGGAGAACAAAGCTTTTGAAATCTAAGTAGAATTCCTGATGTAGTGAACACCCTAAATTTTAAAAGTCAGAAGAATTCTCAGAGAGCATATAATATAATCTATCCTTGGGGAAAAATATCCTTCTACAACTTATCCAAGAAGTGGTCTCACAGGTTCTGTTCAAAAACTTCCAACCAAAACCTTTTGAAGCAACTCTTCCCACTAAAGAAGGCTTTCTTGACTTTTTTATGATATATTATGACTTTAGCAATCTGAAGAAATTTCTCTTCTCAGAATAAATTTTTGAAATGTTTAAAACAAAATATAGAAGATTGTGAAGAAAACCAATTGTGTTAAGATAATCCATTTTAAATGTTCACTAGCCCTCTAAACTCTAAGGGTTAATTCGTGAGAGTTGGTTTAGCAAATGTTTCATATGAAGAAGACCTGCTTTGAAGACTTTCCTTGGACATTTCCCAGGTATAGGATGCACCATAAGTTATTTACCATTCCTGATCTTCAGTTTCCACATGTACAAAAGTATATACATAGATGATAGGACATCCTAGGTCCTTCCTAGTTCCAGATAGGTGATCCTAGTGATGAGGCCAGGAGAACGATTTGAGATAAACATGTGACAAATTTACAATGGCCGTTTTGTTTGCCAAAAGGTAGTTTTATTTAGGAAAAAGGGTGTAGATAAAATTAGAAGTAAAATAGATACTGGGAATGGCAAATATGAAATAAAATTAGGAGAAGAATAGGGTTATTGTTATCAAGGAAAGGAGTTTGGAAGAATCCATTAAAGGAATATGCCATGAAGTATGGGTATGCCATTGACTGGCAGGTTAAATACAAAGAGGAGGTTAGCGGACTAACAAGAGTTAGTTATAGTAAAGAGAAAGATGCCATTAAAAGGAAGGCACTATGAAGGAGGGCGGGAGGAAGACAGAGAGAGAGACAGAGACAGAGAGAAAAGAGAGGAAGATAGAAGAGAGAAGGAGAAAGAGAAGAGAGATAGGGAGAAACAAAGAGAGAAAGAGAAGAGAGAGGGAAGAGAAGAAAACTGAAGAGAAAAGAGAGCGAAAATACGAGACAGAGAGAGAGCCCACCTCATAGTGGGCTTAGTCCTGAAAAGAACTTGGCAAAGATCTTCATCAGAGCAGAAATTTTAGAGAGAAAATATAGCCTTGGGGTTTCTCAGAGGAGGAGGGGAAGTAAAGGTGGGAACTCAGAGGGAGGGATGAAGGAGAAATCAGATGAAATGCACCTGGCAGACTAGGTCCCAGACTTGTCTAATATCTCACTATCTCAAAGGTTGTTTAAAGATGCACAGAGGTTGAGGGTAGACAATGGGGTTTGATAAAGAGCTCCATCCTCACAATCACTCCATACAAACAGGCAGTCTGGGAATTGCTTATACTTGATAATAGCCAAATGGGCTTTTTCCTGGCAGGGCAAGAGAGTATGTTCACATCATTAGCTCCCATTTGTGGAAAGTTCTACTTGTTAGGTTTTTTCCTTACACCAAGACTCAATTTGCCTTTTTGTGAATTCCACTCATTTGTCCTCATGACATCAATCATAGCAATCTAATCCGTCCTTCAAATACTTGATGACATTTATGTTATCTCTGTCTTCTTTTTCACAGACCCATTTGTATCCCCAAACCAGCAGTTAGAACAATGGGGTTTTTAAGAAGCAGTGTTGCATAGTGGAAAGAGCACAGGAATCAGAGCTATATTCTGGCTTGGTATTCTGCACTTTGATTTTATGCAGAGAGGACTCACTTTTAAGAATAGCTTTCCAAATCACTGTCACTGGTTTATCTTGTAACAGGGTCTATCTCAAGACTGGAACTCTCTGGTTTTTTCTTTTCTTTCATTAGAAGTCTGGGTCCCTGAACTCTCTGGAGACTCCACATTATTCAGAGAATCTCGCTTGGTACCAGAAACTCACTGTCTGGGAAACTTTTATTAGCCCAGACATAAGGGACAGCACCCACAGCTGCAGTGTTTTTCTGCTCCTAACAGCTACTGTATTAGTGGCTTCCAAGAAAAGGCAGGATGCATAACATGAGTATATAATCCCAGAGCAAGGAGGACTACGGCATAGCAGGGAAAAAAAGAGTCAGAAGACAATGTCTTAATATTTTTTAGACATGTAATCAGAACACACAGTCAATCTTTCCGGCTCTCAGCTTTCTCATCTATGCAAGCGTCTTATAAAATGCTATAGAAATATCAAAGATTGTGATTGATTCTGATTCTACTACTGATATACTGTATGAATTTGAGAAAGTCTTTTTGGATTTCAGTTTCTCTCTAAATGAAGTTAAGAAATGTTAACCTTTCTAGGAGGATGGGGACTTCTGTGAAGACTGGACAGATATGGAAGTGCTTTTCTAGACTAAAAAAAATAGTTCTACAAGTTAAGGTCATATTCTCTGTTCAGAGACCTCATTGCAAAGGGGATAGAGAACTCACTTTAAACTGACTTCAAGTCTTAGTCAGCCTACATACTGGCTGAAAGGCTCTGATAAATCTTTCTCTATATATATTCTGATATCTATATCTATCTCTGTCTCTATCTCTGTTCCTATCTCTGTTTCTATCTCTGCCTGTTTCTAACTCTCTTCCTATCTCTGTCTCTCTATCTCTTCTCTTTCCCAGTGCCTTACCTTCGTGAGGCCATTTGGTATCTAAATAATCTTGGCCAAGCCACTTTGCTTTTCTGAGTCTTACTTTCCTTCTTTGAAAAGTGGAGGAATTGGACACAATGGTTTTTGAGGTCCCATCTGCTTCTGACATTCTATTATGTTGCTTCTTTGTCATTTTCACTTTTATAAAATAGATATTACAGCAACAACTCAAAAAGGTTGTTATGGAGCTCAAACAGGATTTTAAAATATTCTGAAAAATGAAAAGCCCATTGTATGCACAGGGCTGGTTATTATACCCTTGGATGG
Source organism: Sminthopsis crassicaudata (assembly GCF_048593235.1). Lineage (NCBI taxonomy): Eukaryota > Metazoa > Chordata > Mammalia > Dasyuromorphia > Dasyuridae > Sminthopsis > Sminthopsis crassicaudata. The sequence continues at coordinate 93,771,341 of NC_133617.1, forward strand.
CTGGATGTTCCATTGTTGGGGGCTTGGAGGGCATACAATGGCTTTCCAGACTTCTTGTCTGGAAAACCTAGAAACCTTAGTGCTTTCTTACTAAGAAAGCTTAGAGTTTCCTATACGCTGGGGAAATATAAACTCATACAGTGAGAACATGTCTTCATACTTTTTAGAAGGCCTGATCTCTGATATTACCATGTTAGGAGGGAAAAAGAATGATCTGAGAAGATATTATGAGAGAAGCAGTTTTCAAACATAGCCTGAACCTCCAGGCTGCTTAAGCAATGTGGCAACCATGGAAACTTACCCAGGGAATATAGATTGGACATGCCTTGGAGGAAAATGCTCTAACAAAGCATAACAATTCATATACATGGAGAAATATGCCTGGGGAGCTGAGCAAGCACAAGCACACAGTTTTTTTTTTTGTTTTTTGTTTTTTTTTTTTTTTTTTTTTGTTTTTGTTTTTGTTTTTGTTTTGTTTTGTTTTGTTTTGTTTTTACTTTTAATTAAAGCTTTTTTATTTTCAAAATATATACATAGATAATTTTTTAACATGCACTCTTACAAAATCCTGTGTTCTATTTTTCCCTCCCTTCCCCCTACCCCTCCTCTAGATGGCAAGTAATCCAATATATGTTAAACATGTGCAATTATTCTATACATATTTCCACAAATGTGCCATGCTACACTAGAGAAATAAGATTAAAAAGGAAAACAATGAGAAAGAAAACAAAGTGCAAGCAAACAACAACAAAAAGAGTGAAAATACTATGTTGTGATCCACAGTTCTCCGTCTGGGTACATATACTTTCACCAACACAAGTCTTATTGGAACTGGTCTGAATCATCATTGTTGAAGAGAGCCAGAACTGATCATTGTATAATGCTGCTGTTGCCATGTACAATGATCTCCTGGTTCTGCTTATTTCACTTAGCATCAGTTCTTGTAAGTCTCTCCAGAGGCAGATTGTTTAAAAGAAATACAAAACCTCAAAAGTGCTAGGGAAGTTAAGAGATATCTAGACTAACCAAAACACAGAATAGTTATTCAGTTTTTGCTTGATGACTACCTTTACTAAGGCAAATTCACTGACCTCCAAAATAGCCCATTCTTCCATTTGGATATCTCTAAGTTTTTTTTGTTTGTTTATTTGTTTGTTTTTTCCCTGATCCCCAAGTCCAAATTCTTTGGAGTTTCTACCAATCTGTGTAGTATCTAGTCCCACTCTTTAAAACCAAGCAGAAAAATTGAATACGTCTTTAACAAGATTGTCTTTCAAAGACAGTATTATGTACTCTAAGTCTTTTGCCTACCTGGAGATCTAGTCCAACTTTTAAAAGGTAGCCTTGTGTATGGTAGAAGGGCACTGGACTTGAATTAAACAGATCTGAGTTCAAATTCAAGCTCAAATGTTTAGTACCTGTGACCCTATTCAAATTATGTCACTTCTCTGTGTCATTTATAAAATGAAGGGTATGAATTTGTCAAAAACTTTTAAATCCACCCACTTCTACTCACTATATGAATAACCCTGTATCCACATGATTTTTCAGGGAGCTAGAAGTATTTGTCTCAATGTACAAAACATTCCTTTGAAGACAGTATGTGTGTTCTTTTATATCTGGATTTGCAAATAAAATCACATATTTAATATATTAGTCTAGTAGTTCCCATCATTTTCCAGTAGTTTTTAACTCAGAATACATCTCAAGAAATAGGAGTTATCATCAACAGTGACCATCAAGTGAGAAAATATAGAATGACCAAAAGATACTATGAATTCAATAAGGAGTTTAAATGAATTTGTATTTTACTATTCTGAATATTTATATACATATAGAAAGTAACAATGAATCAGAATGATATAATATTTATAAGTTTACTTTTTCTGTCAGATTTATAATAATGACTCATAATAGACATTTTGCTGGAACTAAGTCAAGATCAAAATTATGGTGCTTCATTTGGACCTTGATTTGTGGACCCTTTGGAATAAGTCTGTATCCCTACTAAGAGTCCATGATCCATGTTGGAAAATACTGAAGTAATAGGATCTCAGAGTAAAAAAAAGTTATAGAGGTCACAGTGTCATTTTCTTATTGACTACTGAAAGTAATCATGCATCATTTCTTTTTCTGAAAAAAGAATTATCTTTTAGAAAAAAAACAAAACAAATAATTAATCTTTTGCTTATGCATTTTATAGGGATACTGTGAAGTCTTAGGTGGACCAGACTCCAGTAAAAGTCAAAGGCTTTGTTACTTTCTTATAATGACAGTGCAGG